>NC_080082.1:58238958-58538958 GCF_949987535.1 Balaenoptera acutorostrata | reverse complement strand
TTCATCTCAGGAGAGTAAAAAGGATGTTATATTTATTATAAAGGGGGGGGGCATTGATCTAAGAGAATGAAAGACAGTGATACCAGGGAAAAGTAAATCCTAAATATGCAAAAGCTGGATACTAGCAGGAACAGTTTAAATACCCAATAGTAGGATATTGGTTAAAACAAACTAAATGTCTTTTGTCCTGTGCACAAAAAATAGAAATCATGTAATGATCAAAAGTATCTTGGCTTTGAGAAAACATAAACAGAATCTCTCAAATCCCTTTTCTTTTATACTGTTTCTTTTTTCCTTATTGATTTAAAAAATTAAGAAAGAGACAAAGAATACAATGGTTCCCTTTGGTCAAGTGGTCTTATAATATTACAATAGAGAGAGCACCATTTTAAAAAAATTGACGTGTAGTTGATTTACAAAGTTGTGTTAGTTTCTGGTGTAAAACAAAGTGATTCAGTTATTCATATATATATGTATATATATATATATATGTTCATATATATGTGTATATATATATATTCATATATATGTGTATATATATGTTCATATATATATTCTTTTTCAGATTCTTTTCCATTATAGGTTATTACAAGATGTTGAATATAGTTCCCTGTGCTGTACAGTAGGTCCTTGTTGTTTATCTATTATATATATAGTAGTGTGTATCTGTTAATCCCAAACTCCTAATTTATCCCTCTCCCTCCTTTTGCCTTTGGTAACCATAAATTTGTTTTCTGTCTGTGACTCTGTTTCTGTTTTGTACATAAGTTCATTTGTATCATTTTTGAGATTCCACATATAAATGATATCATGCAATATTTGTCTTTTTCTGTCTGACTTATTTCACTTAGTGGGATAATCTCTAGGTCCATCCATGTTGCTGCAAATGACATTATTTCATTCTTTTTAACAGCTGAGTAATATTCCATTGTATATATATACCACATCTTCTTCATCCATTCATCTGTTGATGGACACTTAGGTTGCTTCCATGTCTTGGAGAGTACCATTTTTAACACTATGATCCTTAACGTTATTACCCATTATTAACATTCAGCATTTGGTCTTCCAGAGAATTGTCTATGTACACCTGCATAGTATAACTTGTCTGCAAAAAAATAAGATCATATTATACACATTTACGCATTCCCTTTTGTAATCCATCATCTTAAGAAACCTGCCAATGGGACAACGTGGCATCACTCACCTTCTATCGTGCAGAGCTTCCACTGTCCATCATAAACTGCTCTGGTCGCACACCTGGTGCAAGAGAAGTAAGTAGAACCCTTGTAGATGAAGGGAAATACACACAAATCTCTCTTATCTGAAGGACAGAAGGACAAAACAGGGGATTAGTCCCAAAGAATGAGCCAAGGATGAGACTTGGTCTGGTTTACATGGTGGTCTGAAATCTACACGTGTAGTCTTTGCATCTAACTTCCTAATGACATATAAGGGCATTTCCAGTTTATGTTTGGACCAAGAGTATTGTGGATGAGTTTCATAAACAATGAAGGCAACCAAGATATATTTATTATTCCTTCAAACCAGCGCTTCTCAGCATGGGCACCACTAATGTCACACAAGATACATTTGGTGAATTACAAGATCCCATCAGGTAATGAAGAGACACACATTAAATAATTTTGAAACACAGACTGAAAAACAATTTCTTTTTTCAATGCTCTTTCAATCCTTCTGATGACACAAAAGAGAAAGCTTCAGTTTAATGCTAATATTTCTCTACCATGTCTCTAATACTTAATAATCTCCCTTTATAACGAGAGAGAGAGAGAGAGAGAGAGAGAGAGAGTGAGAGAGAGAGAGAGCAGGACTCAGGCTCTAAGCCCTATTTGGACAATAGCGTCTAGTAGAATTTAACAGTAGGATTTTGTTCTCATAGTGTTTATTTTTATTTGTACTTCCTATTTATGGCAAGTAGTAGTGCTTTTATAGATTACAGAGCTGATGCTAACTATTCTTTTAAAATAAATGTATTGGGCTTCCCTGGTGGCGCAGTGGTTAAGAATCAGCCTGCCAGTGCAGGGGACATGGGTTCGAGCCCTGGTCTGGGAAGATCCCACATGCCGCGGAGCAACTAAGCCCGTGAGCCACAACTACTGAGCCTGCGAGCCTGTGAGTCACAGCTACTCAGCCCACATGCTGCAACTACTGAAGCCCGCGTGCCTAGAGCCCACGCTCTGCCATAAGAGAAGCCACCACAATGAGAAGCCCGTGCACCGCAACTACAGAGTAGCCCCCGCTCGCCGCAACTAGAGAAAGCCCGCGCGCAGCAATGAAGACCCAACACAGCCAAAAATAAATAAAAATAAAAAATAAATAAATTGAAAAAATAAAATAAAATAAATGTATTGAAGTGAGCACATCTGAAGAAAAATGTTGAGTACAGAATATTTCTGGTGGCGTGCAGATGTGGCAAGTATGGAGGGGGTGACACTTAGATGAGTAAAGTTTAGGAAACACAACTCTTGACCTTTCTATTCTTCTGTATGAGGACAGGGACTTGATCTTTTACACCATGTATCCTCAGAACCTAGAATAGTGACTTGCTCATAGCAGATGTTCAAGAAATAACCGACAGAATAAAATAAGTTTGGGAAACACCACGTGAAATAGAGTTAAACAAGTTTTTTTAATGAGGGATTCACCAGAAGGGTCCATATGCAATTGAGGATTGTATTAACAGGAGTGGTATAGAGTATATTGAGATATTCTTTTTTTTTTTCCCCACTACTCAATAGTGCTAGAGACTAATGGTCCCTGAAACACATCTTAAGAAATGCGGTTCTAGCCCAAATTCTTCATTTCGTGGAGAAGGAAATGAAGACCCATATAAGATAAGGAATGATTTAAAGTTAATACGTTTTTTTTTAGCAGAACTAGGAGGACTTGGACTTCTCATCTGCTAACCCAGGATTACAGCTTCCCTCCTTGCCTTCACCTCACCACGTTTCCCCCTTCCTCCCTCCCTCCCTCAAAGACATAATGATGGATTACTATGTGTAAGATACTCTGATAGGTTATTTGTGTGTGCACTCATACGTGTGCACGCACATGTGTGCATGTATCGACATGCCTGTCTTCCTGCATGTGTGTGCATGTGTGTTAGCTCATGTTACAAAGATGGCGAGGCAAAGCTTCCATGTACTACCCAAACCCAGCTTCCTTTTCTTTCTGAGCTAGTAGCTAGAATCCATTTTTCAGCCTCTCTTTTAGTCAGGTGGGGCCATGGACTAAATTAGGATTCATAGAATGTGGGTGAAAATGATGTTAATCATTTCCTGGCTCAAAAAAAAAACACAAGTCCCAAGCAACCCTCCATACTCCTTTGTTCCTCTGTCTGCCAACTGGGTATAGAATAGTGGTTCCCAATGGAGAAGGGGGCAATTATGACCCCCCCCCCAGAGGATATTAGACAATTAGACAATGTTTGGAGACATTTTTGGTTGTTACAAGAGGTAGAGGGAGGAACTGATAGCTGTGCTACTGATATCTACTGGGTAGAGGGCAGGGATATTGCTAAACATCTTACCATGCACAAAACAGGAGTTCAGAGCAAAGAGTCATCCCAAATGTCAACAGTGCCAACGTTGAGAAACTCTGATAAAGAGGACCTGCCGAGAATGCTGAGGCCCTAGGGGAGGTGGAGCCACCAAACGGAAGGACCCTGTGTCTCTGAATCACAACAAAAGAGGCGGCCCACCAAACACCCACATTGAAGTTTAGACAAGTTCAACGTGAACCTCTATTGAGTCAATCCACTGACATTTGGCAATTGTTTATTACAGCTGTTAGTCCATTACTAATACAGATGGGCAAGACACGGTCTCTCTCTTCAAGATCTATAACCTAGTAGCCCCATTGTTGTTCTGGATCAGATTCTTACCCTCATTAGAGGCCATGATAGGGATGAGAGATGGGTTGGGAGAGAGTAGAAAAGGCAGACCTTCATTTCTGAGACTCACCAATGGGTTGATGCAATTAGGGATCCTTAAGTAACATTGAATTTTCCACCTCTGGATCTCCTCTGGGTCTCAGAACTGTTTGGTCTTAGTTTGGTAAAGTTTAAACCGGTTAATATCTAGAAAGTGCTTAGAAGGGTAGTTGGAGCATGACTGCTACTCAGCAAAAGTTAGCTATCATCATCATCAATGATTTTCCTCAACCAGGAACACCACTGAGTATACGGGATGCTGGTGGTAGCAAAGAGGGCAGGCAGGTACCCCCTGTACATAGAATTAAGTTTATCCTTGGGAGTTGTTAGTAAAAATCAACACATAATAGATACTATTAGCCATCTGTAAAGTAATCCAGCAGATGGTCTAATCTTCTTAGCTGGGTTAAAATCCTCCATAATCGGAGCCCTGCTGACCTCTCTGTTCTCACTCCCAGATTAACATTTCCTTGACCTTACTCCATGTTCTTTGTCTTTGGGCTTTTGTTCATGCCCTTCATTCCCCCCACAATGACTTTCCCCCCTGCTACTCATTCATTAAGACTCAGTTCGGCCTGGATGAATACTCTTCCTCACTCTTAGAATACTCTGATCCAAAGTGCTAAAAAAAGATCAAGATAAAAAAAAAATTTTAATTAATTAATTACATGGGACTGAGTGAACTGATGAGGATGAGTATAATTTTTGTGACTTTCTGTCTGAATTTAAAAAAAAAAAATCCCACAAAGTCTCAGAGGCAAAGAATATACAAATCAATTTTCACTGCAAAGTAAAGGAGCTGTTACAGTGGAGGATTACTGGACTGAATGTCAATATTATGACATAGTATGAGTGTGTTTCATGTTTGGTAATTGCAATCATTGTTGCTTTTGTTGTGGTCATCCATGTACAATGCTTGGTGTCACTCTATTTATCTCTTGTAAAAATAAAATACAGTGTGTGTGTGTGAAAAAAAAAAAGAATACTCTGATCCAATCTTTATAAATGTACTTACCAAGTTTTAAAATAATATTATCTGTTTATGTATCTATCACTTCCATTCACTGTGAGCTCTCTGAGTGTAGGGCATGAGTTTTATTTATTGCTATGTTTCTGGCCCATAGCACAGAGCCTGGCACTTAGGAATCACTCAGTAAACGTGTATTGAATAAATGAGTCTGTAAATATGTGCAGGGGGGACTTGGGGATACCAAGTTTCAGCACAGGAATGGGGGTAGGGTCTCAGGAAGGCAGGACCAAAATGAGACAATACCTAGAAAAGCTGACACTCAAGTACATTGTCTGAATAAACTATGCATTCTTACCCTTCTAGGGACTAGTCAGTTCTTTTGCGAACCCGACCCTTCTTTCTAGGAAAATGCTCGTATGCTCTTGGGGTAGAGACTGCTGTGTGTTTACGAAAACCAGCTTTGTTTTCCTCCCAAACCCACTGCTAAACTACATTTCCCAGACTCCCTTGCAGTTAAGGATCATGTGAGTCCTGGCCAAAAAACTCTCCTCCAAGACCCTCCAGGCTCTCTGGATCCTTGTCTATCAGCTGAAAGCAAAAAATCCACAGAGTACTCTGATGCCCTAGGGGATGGTGGAGCCCTGAGATGGAAGGAGCTTGGACCCCTGCTGACCGGTTGTACCCTCATCGGACTTTGTAGGAACAAGAAATCAATCATTATTGTGTTAAGCAGTTGATAATTTGGAGTGTGTCTGTTACAATACATATCCTCACTATGCTGATAATTACACATCTTTTTTATACAAATCCAGGGTTTCATGGACTCTAGTGCTTGCCAAGTGGCTCTAAACTAGGAATCTCTGGAATATCAAATGTGATCATTGAAGAGACTTCATGGGATCACAGTGCATGAATATGGGAATGTTTCTTGAACCTTATCCAAGGGAGAAAAGTGCGTCAGGCAGAAAAAGACTCTAATATGGAGGATGTTTCACCATAGCTTGAGTGAACTATACATCATCGAGGTCTCTCTTTGTTCTGCCTCCACGCTTACCACACAATCTTTGAGTGGTTAATTTAGATTCCTAGATACATCGTGTGTAGCCTCACACCCACCAGAATGGATCTTATTTTTTAAAAAAGCAGAAAATAACAAGTTGGCAAGGATGTGGAAAATTTGGAACCCTAATGCACTGCTGGTGGGAATGTAAAATGGTACAGCTGCTATGGAAAATAGTATGGTAGTTCCTCAAAAAAATTAAAAATAGAATTACCATATGACCCAGCAATTCCACTTCTGAGTGTATACTCAAAAGAGTTGAAAGCAGGTTCTCAAAGAGATACTTGTAACACCTATGTTCATAACAGCATTGTTCACAATAGTCAAATGGTGGAAACAATCCAAGTGTCCTTCAACGAGTGAATGGATAAACAAAATGTGGTGTATATATCCATATACAAAGGAATATCAACCATCTTTAAAAGGAAAGGAAATTCTGACACATTCTACAACATGGATAAATCTTGTTGACATTATGCTGAGTGAAACAAGCCAATCACAAAAAGACAAATACTGTCTGATTCCACTTGTATGAGGTACCTAGAGTAGTCAAATTTATAGAGTCAGAAAATATAATGGTGGTTGCCAAGGACAAGAGGAAGAGTGGAGTGGGAGTTGTATAATGGGTACAGAGCTTTAATTTTGCAAAATGAAGAGTGCTGGATATTGGTTGCACAACAATATGAATGTACTTAACACTACTGCACTGTACACTAAAAAATGGTTAAGATGGTATATTTTATGTTCTACCACAATTTTTAAAAAAATGAGTATAAAGGGAGTGTCCAAGTAGGGGGGTCTGAGGTTTCAGCCCATTGGAATTATAGAGTCCCCCCTTTTAAATTAAAATATTTGCATTCCCCCTACCATGTGCTGAGTCTATGAAAGATGCTTATGTCTGTTATTTTATTTAATCTTGAAAATAGCCCCATTAGGTAAATGCCATTATTCCTCTTTCAAGGTTGAGAACTGACTTCAGAGAGGTTACATTGCATGACCAAGGTCACACAGAGAAAAAGTGGCAGATCCATGGTCCAAACCCCACATCTGTCTGAGATTTCTACTAAGGTATCTCCTCCCTACTTGGATCCAGTAATCTTTACGTTGGTCCATTCATTCTTTCCAGTTTCCAAACCCTCCCCATCATTTCCCAGTATACTCACCTCCACTTGTTTCACAGGAGTAGAGGAGGAAGGTCATGCATCCCAACAGGTAACTGGACCATCCATTCATCTTGGCTGGCTGCTTCTTTCTGGAATGAAGGAAGACAAAAATTTTACTCCCACGGGTTTCCTTCTTCTTCCACTAACTCCCAGGTTTGATGTCATGCATGCCATTTTCTTTCTATCCCCAGAGGGTAACAAAGCTTATTCTTACAGAAAAGACAAAATATATATACTGTCATTACGGAGGGGAGGGTGTGATGGGAAGGAGAGACATAGCATGTGCTGAGCACTTACTATGTTCCAGGATAGATGCTCAACACACTTTAAGTCACTTGGTTCTCATAAATCGAGTGACAGATATTTTTTGGGGTGGGGGGGTGTTCTCTTATTTTGTATCTTTAAAATTTATTTTATTGAAGGATTGTTGATTTACAATGTTGTGTTAATTTCTGCTGTACAGCAAAGTGACTCAGTTATACACATATATACATTCTTTTTTATATTCTTTTCCATTATGCTTTATCCCAGGGTATTGAATATAGTTCCCTGTGCTATACAGTAGGACCTTGTTGTTTATCCATCCTATATATAACAGTTTGCATCTGCTAATCCCAAACTCCCAATCCATCCCTCCTCCATCCTCCTCCTTGGCAACCACAAGTCTGTTCTCTACGTCTGTGAGTCGAGTGACAGATATTTTTAATCCCCAGTTTACAGATGAGGAAACTGAGGTTCAAGAAGCCAAGTAATCTGCGTGACTTCGTTACACAGGGAGGAAATGGCAAGATTCGAACCAACATACATGGCTCTGAAGGCTCTACTCATTATGGGAACCATAACTATAGCCTTAAACCCTCCTCATGCATCACACCCATCTACTTGGCTGGATATTAAAGTACCTTAATAATCAGCATTTAGTATCCTCATCAATCATACTTTCTATTAGCTCTAGTTGCCTCTATGCCATTTCCTCAATGACACATAAATATGCCATTCTTAGCAGAAACAACAACGCAGGTCTTGGAACTGGTGTTCTGGGTTTGCTTTGAGGTTCAGCTACTATTACCATTTCTACGACTGGCTACCAGTTATTGAGTGCCTACTCACTGTATGTTCTAAGTTTTGTATCCACACTCCAATTTACTCCCTCTAACAACCGGAGGAGCAGGCATGATCATCTCCATTTTGCAGAGGAAGGAAACTGGAATTTGGGAGGTTAAGTAACTTACCGAAAGACCACAGATGGTAAGTGACAGATATGAGATTCAACTGCAGACCTGTCAGTGTTTTTCCTAATCTCTCAAATTATCAACCCAAGAGTAAAGCTTTGCTCTTCCCATCTCCTCCCTATGTCCTATTAGTCATCAGATCCAGTTGATTCTACTTTCTGAATAGCTCCTGAATCCATCCCTTTTTGTCTCTGCTGTGACTGATCCAAGTCAGGCTTTCACCATCTCTCCCCTAAACTGTTGTCCTGTTCCCCTCGCTGACATATTGGCCTCCAGTCTCTCCCCTGTCCAGTCTACAAGGCTGCTGATAGTGAATCCGAGTTCCCCTGATGAATTCATGATTAACCTCTCTATCCAAAACTTTATTCCCTTTCTTGTCCCGCCCCTGTTCCCCTCAGGAATGAAGAGTAACAAAGAAAAGGGGAGATGGAAACTGAGCAATCCCCAGATGGGCTTTTCTCTGTAGCAGACTCCTTCATATTCCAAAAGCTCTCACTTAAAGAAATACTTCAGTCTCCTGAACATCCCCTTGAGTTTCAGAAAGTCTGGCTCAATGGTTAATGATTAGAGGAATGAGAATATTCAGAGACAAAGAACGGCAGCCAGGCAGGAGAACTGGTAACAATTTAAACAACAGATCAGCCACACAGCAGAGTCCCAAGACCTTAGTTCCTCCCTGAAGGACACAGATAACGATGTCTGATGGAGATTCCTAAACTGTTTTTACGGAAACCAGACTCCCACCAGATGGGAACTGCTGACCACAAACACAGAGACCCTAGACTGGTTGGAAACATCACCCCCTGTGACCTCACCATCAACCAATCAAAGAATTGTGCACAAGCTGATCACACACTCTGTGACCCTCTCCCTCACACTGTCTTTAAAAACCCTTCCCTGAAAGCCATTGTGGAGTTCAGATCTTTTGAGCATTAGCTTCTCAGTCTCTTTGCTTCGTGCCCTGCAATAAACACTGTACTTTCCCTCACCACAACCTAGTGTCAGTAGATTGGCTTTGCTGCACGTTGTACGACTGGACCCAAGTTTGCTTCAGTAACAATTGGATCTCTCTTGATGCATGCTTTTATGCATTCACTCAAGAACAGATATTTATTGAGCACTTACAATGGGTGGGGTGCAGGGTTAGGTGATGAGTATACAGCAGTGTGTGAAACAGGCATGGTTCCTCCTTTCATGGGACTGACAGCCAATGAAGGAGACAGACAAGAAATGAATAAACCAGAGACAAGCACATACAGTTGACCCTTGAACAACATGGGTTTGAACGGCACAGGTCCACTTCTACGTGGATTTTTTTCAGTGGTAAATACTACATTACTATACCATTTGAGGTTGGTTGAATCTGAGGAACCAGGAACCTCAGATATGGAGGAACCCTGGACATGGAGAAACTGAGGATATGGAGGGCTGACTGTAAATTATAATGGATTTTCAACTGCCTGTGCAGTCAGTGCCCCTAATCCCCACGTTGTTCAAGGTTCAACTGTAACTCTTCTTACTTGTGATCATTGCTATGAAGGAGAACAGAGACTGTGATAAAGGCTAACTGGGGCAAAGTGACTTTTGATCGGGAGGTCAGAGGAGGCTCTTCTGAGAAAATGACATTTGAATGAAGACCCGGAAGAAGAGAAGGATGAGTAGATATGAGGGGAGCCAGGGTGTGTGTCCGGGGGTCATCTAGGCTGAGACCGCAGGGTGTGAAAAAGGCTTGAGATAGAAAAGAGTTACACGTGGTCAAGGAACAAGTCGAGCCGGAGTGCCTGAGGGGTGCTTGGTGAGGTGGATGGAGCCGGACCCTGCAAAGGCTTTCTTATGTCCTAACGGCAACTGGAAACCACCGGAGGGATTAAAGTGGGGAGAAGTGGCATTCGTTAGTTCAGAATTCTCCACCACATTTATCATAAAATCCACAGTCCATGCCAAGTCCTTCTCAAACTCTTTCCTTATCACTCTTCCCCTCCTTTGATCTGTTCCAGCTCCACTAGTCTTTTTTACCATTTCTTGCACAAGCCAGCTGAGCTTGCTTATACCTCAGCTTGCTTATACCCCCATCTCTCCCCGTGGGGTGCTTCCTGCCCCGCCTCTCCCAACCAGAACAGACAATTGCATGGCTTGCTTCCTTGCGCCTTAAAGGATTTTGTACAGACTTGAGGAGTTGATATGGGTGGCCATTCTGGAATATTAATGAGTCTACTTGGATCAAGTCGTGGATATGAATAGAAAATATGTTGGGGGTGGTTCAACGCAAGGATTGAACTGTAAAGTGAGCCTTAATATCCTTAATAGCTGAATGTCTGGAACATTCAGGTTAGGACCAAGTTACTCGTCAAGCACCTGCACATTCAAATGCTTTGGAGGACACTTCGTCCCAGGTCACGGGGTAGCTGGGGCTGGCATCCTGCCACGGTCACCATATTGTTGGCTGGTAGAAAACCGTGATGCTGGGGCTTTGGAGTCAAACCAAAGTCAGATGTGGGTGCAGTTTTCCCAATCATCAAGTGAAGGAGAATAACACCCACCACAAGACCTTGTTATAAGTGCAATAGATGCTGGAAAGTACTTTGCAAATGGCAGAGGGTGTACAAGCTAGATAATAATTACCATTTATGGATATGGAGGAGAGACAAATTTTACCACTTCTTCTAAACTCTTTACTACCTATAATTTTATGCTTATATCCCTGTCTCACCAAAAAAAAACCCCAATATCTATACCTCCATTAATTTATTAACCTCAAGCTTTCATTTCTATCCCTCTTCCTAAGATTCAAATTTAATTAATAATTTTTTTGCCTGTATACTAAGATCCCAAAAGGCAGAATTTTGGAACACTTAAAAGTGCCTGAACTCGGTTAGAAAGCTTTGCCTCTTACAACCTTTACGGCGTTAAGAGATTTACTCAGTGCTCTGGGTACCAGTTCTTCATCTGTAAAATGAAGACAATGAGGGTAATTGCAGCTGCTTCAGAAAGTTAGGGTGAGGTAGTTAGTAGATGCTAATGCCCAGATACCCATCACCACCAAAGAAATGTCCACGCCCTAATCCCTGGAACCTGTGAATATGTTATATGACACGGTAAGAGGGATTTTGATTGAGTTAAGGATCTTGAGATGGTGAAGTTACCCTGGATGATCTGGCTGGGCTCAAAGTAACCACAAGAGTCTTTATAAGAGGGGGGCAGGGGACTTCCCTGGTGGTCCCAGTGGCTAAGACTCCCTGCTCCCAATGCAGGGGGCCCAGGTTTGATCCCTGGTCAGGGAACTAGATCCCGCATGCATGCCGCAACTAATGATCCTGCAGGCCACAACTAAGACCCGGCGCGGCCAAATAAATAAATAAATATTTTTAAAAAATAAAAGGGAGGCAGGAGGGCCGGGAAATCAGCTGTAACAATGGAAGCAGAGGTTCAAGTGACGCAAGGAAGGGGCCACGAGCCAAGGAACACAGGTGGTCTTGAGAAGCTGGGAAAAGGATTCTACCCTATAGGACCTCCAGAAAGCACACAGCCCTGCCAACACCTTGATTATAGCCCAGTGAGTCTTCGGACCTATAGAGCGTAAGAGAATAAATTTGTGTTGTTATCAGACAGTTAATTTTTTACAGCAGCCCCAGGAAACGAATATAGACACACATGGCTTAGAACACCAGCTGGCCCGTAAAATGTGCTTAATAAATATTTGTCGTTATCATTTTCATCATCGCTGTCTCTGCCTGAGTCAGCCATTCTGGACTATGTCCAGAAAAGATTGTTTCAAATCCGAGCCCTCCTCTCAAGCTGGCTGTGGGGCTCCAAGCAAGACATTTCACCCCTCAGAATTTCCATTTTCACAACTGTTGACTATATTCATCGTTGTGGCTTTGGCAAAGGACGGTCCAGATATGAATTCCAGCTCATCCAGGGGATCTTGAGCATGTTATGGAATGTCCTTGATTTTCAAGGTCCTCGTCTACATATGGGAGTACTGAAATCTATCCCATAGGATTGTTTTAAGAATTAAATGAGACCATCTAATCAGAATCCTTGGTACATGGTGGGTGCTCAATAAATAACAATGGTCAGCGTTTACTGAGCACTTGCTGTGTGCAAAGCATAACTTTGGGTGCTTTGTTTAATTAGCATTTAATTATCACAAAACCGTATGAGGCAGGAACTAATATTAGCTTGTGTTACAGAAGATTAGGCGTGGAAAGGTAAGGTAACAGCCTATATAAAGGTAGACACATAACTCAAACCAGTAGCCTAAAGAGCCTATGCTCTTAATCATTATACCAAACTGGGCACACATTTCTACAGAGCCAAGTTTCCTTTTTTTTTTTTTTTGGAAAATAGTTTATTAATTCATTATAGGGACAGATACATGATCAGTGCCTTGGCTTAACACTAAAGAATATCATAGGGGCCTTCCTTGGTGGCGCAGTGGTTGAGAATCTGCCTGCCAATGCAGGGGGACACGGGTTCAAGCCCTGGTCTGGGAAGATCCCATATGCCGCGGAGCAACTGGGCCCGTGAGCCACAATTACTGAGTCTGCGCGTCTGGAACCTGTGCTCCGCAACAAGAGAGGCCGCGATAGTGAGAGGCCCGCGCACCGCGATGAAGAGCGGCCCCCGCTTGCTGCAACTAGAGAAAGCCCTCGCGCAGAAACGAAGACCCAACACAGCCATAAATAAATAAATAAATAAATAAATAAAAATTAAAATGGAGATTTCTTTAAAAAAAAAAAAAAAAAGAATATCATAGGGACTTCCCTGGTGGCGCAGTGGTTAAGAATCCGCCTGCCAATGCAGGGGACACGGGTTCGAGCCCCGGTCCGGGAAGATGCCACATGCCACGGAGCAACTAAGCCCCTGTGCCACAACTACTGAGCCCTCGAGCCACAACTACTGAAGCCTGCGCGCCTAGAGCCTGTGCTTCACAGCAAGAGAAGCCACTGCAATGAGCAGCCCGTGCACCACACCGAAGAGTAGCCCCCCTGCTCGCCACAACTAGAGAAAGCCCACGCGCAGCAACAAAGACTCAACACAGCCAAAAGTAAATAAATTAATTAATTAATAAAAAAATAAAGTAGATAAACAACAAGGATTTACTGTATAGCGTAGGGAATTATATTCAACATCTTGTAATACACTGTAACAGAAAAAATAATATGTATATGTACAGATATATATTTGTATAATCAAATCACTTTGCTGTACACCTGAAACTAACACAGTATTGTAAATCAGCTATACTTCAATTAAAAAATAAAGAATACAGTAGGGTGTGTTTCAGAATTCCCAATTAATCTTACTTTTCAGAGTTGTGAAATGTAAGTGACCAGAAATGGTGCATCGCTTATTCCCAGAACTGCACCGCCACCGGCAGCTCATTAGCTAGATCGCCAAGGGCCACCAGAGAACAGTGGCCCACACTGAAGGTTCACAGAGCTTACACGGAAATGCTTGTACGAGCAAAGCAAACCTGCTTCCCCAGGCAGCCTCTCTGGCATCCTCCGGGGGAGTCTTCAGCCCTGGCTTTCAAAGACTGGTAAGGTCCAAGACTTGGAAGAATCTCTGACTGCTCCTGGGATCCTTGTTGTCATGGAAACAACTGGAAATTCTTCACCCTGACTCTTCTAATCCTTGTCTTATTGAATGCCAGTTTTTCATTAAGTACTTCTTTTTGTGTATGTCTTCCCTATGCAAGGGAGGTGGTTTGGCTTTGGGGCAGAGAGAGAGAGAGAGAAAGAGAGAGAAAGAGGAAGGATGAAGAGGAGGAGGGGGAGGGGGAGAAGGGAGGTGAGAAGGAGAAGGGGTATTAGAAGCAGGATGGGGACGGAAGAAGGAGGAGACTGGGGCTGATGGAAAAACAGGAGAAGGAGGAACAAAGGAGGAGGAGAAAGGGGCTGTGGCTATAAAATCCTGAGGGTGAGCCGGTGGACCACTGTTCCCTGGACGGAGGAGCATGGCGCTGCCTGTGGGGCTTCTGTTGGTTTGGGTCTGCTGCCTCCACAGTTTGGCCGGTCTCCAACATGGAGGTGAGGAGCAATGTGACAGCGTCTGGGGTTGGATACTTAGAAACCTCTCCTGCTGTATGTAGTCAAATCAGAGATGCCCTGAAGGGTAAGGGCCATCTTTATCTCATGTACCCTCAGAAAGAAAAAGATACTCTTTGTATTTTTCAGGTATTTCCATTGAATAGACACGATCCACGGATAGTTTTTTTTTTTTTTTTTGTAAATAAGATTCGACAAATAAAAATACAAGGACAGGAATATGAATGAGAAAATGTTGTTGACAGAAGTCATGTTACTTGATTACCAGGTGTCTTCTTTTATGCTAATATATGTTAAATGCCTTATGGAGAGGTTTTGAAAATGGAACTAATTTTCGGAAAACCTATTTAATTCTTATACCAAAATCATGTTGCCTTCAACAATTATAAAGTGAAATATAAGAGGGGATTTCATTACGGATTCATTTCTTACATGTCTTACACACAGTTGTGAAAACAATTTTTATGGGATGGCAAAAAACTATGATCTTGTGTGAACTATTTTCAAATATTCTTCAGGCCATCTTTGCATGGAAAAATAAATCAAACACAGTATTGATTAAACTTTTTTTTAAAAAAGGAAAAAAATGCTCTTGGTGTAACTATGACCACTGCTTTCTTATCAGTTAGAATTTTTTATACTTGTTGAAAAGTAACACTTTTGACTTGTACCTAGGTTTTTTATGAGATGTCACTCTTATACATACATAAAAAAGAAAATATACATGAAAGAATCTGGTTAAGAGGGTCCTAAAATTTCTCCACTTTTAGTGTCTGGCCTCCTGAATTATCAGTGTCACATTTTTCCATTTAATATTATCCTTTTGCTGTGCAGAACCTTAGTGATTGCAGCATTTCTCAAAACAATGTGTAAAACAATTAAAACCCATTGGTCCTGGGCAGGTAAGCCAGTCTTTACAATTAGGTAGTGATGGTCTACTCTTGAGTCTTCAGAACTGTTGCTTATTCACTACCTCTCTCTCCTCTCATAACCCAGGGGTTAAGAGAGCCTGTTCTTCCCTCTGGGAGTTTCTTTTGAGCCACTGACGTGCACACTACAAGTTTTGATGCTGACTTTTTGAATGTGATCATATTCAGTGCAGGCAATAACCACCACGTCCCCATAGCAGCCTGGTCTGCAGAAAATAAGATGCCTGCAAATGTAAGGGGCATTCTGATTTCGGAGACGTTCGAACATGAAAAGCCACGCATTTTAGAGCGTTTTAGAAGCAATGAGGTGGTAGGTTTCAGATCCTGTTAGGGGCACAGGAAGCAGAGATTAAATGGCGTGAGTATCTCCACTCAATGAGTTCACAGGCTAAAGGGAAGAAAGACAAAGGAGTGTCAGTCCTAATAGCCTATACGCCTATCTGGAGGTTGGAGACGTGATTGACCTGGCAAGGCTTCACAGAGGGCTCGTTTGAGAGATCTTGTTCCAGGACTAGAAATTTGCCATGCACAAAATGTAATTTCTCCGCTATGACAGGCTGTTGGGAGTACTCAGGGACCCCATGACAGTGCGGTCCCCTGCAAGAAAGACTGTCCAGGCGGGCAGACCCTGACATGCAGTGTGAACCTAAAGTCCTAGGATTGTCCATCCGTTGCCCATTTCCATTTCAGGCTCCTGTGGGATTAGACCGCCCACTGGATAATAGTTAAACTTCAGCAAAGGTTTGTGCTAAGATGTGAATCTTGCGTTGAGAGAGGCTTTATCAGTTTATGGGGGCGAGGGAGCTCCTGGGCATCCTCCCCCCTCCTTGCCTAACCTCCGTCTCCCTTGCCCATCTCCCTCCAGGCAGGGTCCTGTCCTAGCTCCATCTGTAACCTCCCGCAAGGCTCTGAGCCTCAGATGCTCTGAGTTCCTACATCTGAAACAAGAGGAGAATGATTCTTGCCGCCTTCCCATCCCAGGATTGCTGGGTGGATTTTATCAGTCAGTGCAAAGTTCCCGACAGGGTTGCCAACAGTATGTCATTACTATTACTAGCACTGTTTTGCATGTACTACTACAGGTGTTATTACAGCTATTAGAAAGGCAGAATACAGGGTTTAGTAGTTAATATTCACAGAGTGAGTTTGACTAGTTTAGATACTTCATATAAAGTGGAATCGTGCAGTATTAACCTCCTATGTCTGGTTTATATCACTTAGCATAATGCCCTCCAAGTCCATCTATGTCGTTGCCTATGGCCACATTTCCTTCCTTTAAGGCTGAATAATACTCCATTGTATGTTTATACCACATCTTCTTTATCCATTCATCATTGATGGACATTTAGGATGTTTCCATGTCTTGGCTATTGTAAATAGTGCTGCTATGATCATTGGGGTGCAGATATCTCTTCAAGATCCTGGTTTCCATTCTTTCAGATAAATACCCAGAAGTGGGGTTGCTGGATCATATGGTAAACCTATTCTTAATGTTTTGAGCAACTTCCATACCTTCCTCCATAGCGGCTGCACCATTTTACGTTCCTACCATGAGCGCTGCATAATTCTTTGCTATTATGATTAGGTCAGGTTTCCTTTTAAAAATATTTAAAATCTTTGTGTCACGCAAACATTCCCACATACTCAAAAGAATTGTCTAATGCCCTCCCTTCTGTGAGTGGCAGAAAAAATTTCTACCATTAAGCAGAGAGGGATGTTTGCGTGAGACTCACATTATAATTTGATAGCACAGGTGATACTGTGATACAAGTATCTTGTGCACTGGCCTGAATATTACTAATGACAGACAATAGTGATGAAATGATGGTGATGATGACGACAATATTTCAGTAGTTATAACATTGTTGGTAACAATAGCAGCTATAAGCTATTAAGTCCTTTCTTTGTTCCAGGCACTACTCTAAGTACTTTATATGCCTGATACATCTGTTCCTCATAACAATCCCCTGGGGTAGCTAAAACTATTGCCCTCATTTTATAGAAGAGAATCCGAGGCACAGAGGGTCTGGGTCATGTACCCAAAGTCACACAGCTAGCTAATGACAACTGGGATTTGAGCTAGAGTCTAAGAAACCATATTTTTTTAGCCACGTCTTTACACTGTCAGTTTATATTTATGTGTCCTCCTACTGGAATCCTTCAGACTTGTAAGTGGCCCTCTTTGTGCCCTGTTTCCTGCTCCCAGGGAAAAAAATGTTTTCTGTGTTTTACAGCTTGCCTGTTCAAAATTTACAGGCAAATACACATCCGTCGAGATCCTGTCTGTGTTCTCATCTTAGAGAAGAGCAGTTGTAGATCTATGAACAATGGGCAATCCATTTATTATGAAATGCCCCAGCACTTTCTTTGAGATTTCTTGTAACTTCAATATTTGCTGGATAGCAAAGTCTCTTAAACTTGAATTCTGGACAAATTTTAAATGGATATAACCTCCCTATGGTTTGTGAAAATCTATTGCAAACTTGAATAAGTCTTCCATCTGATGGGGAGAAAATAATCGTGATTATTGTAAGAAGAGAAAGCCTTATCATTGCAATAAGATTGTTACCATATTCAAAGTGCTTGCTAAGTGCTGTCTGCTGGGCTGAGCCCTGACATATGTTTTGATTTAATCCTCACAACAAACCTATGAAACTGATGAAAAGACTCTTTTTTAACAGATGCTAAAACTAATTGCATCTCATTTTAAAAGCCAAGGACAAGTCAAGCAAATGTTTGCTTCAAATCATACCTTCCAGATAGTACTGAAAAGAAATAGAATAAAACAAAACAAAGCAGAAAGTAAACGTGAGATGATAAAACACATTTTTCCTATTATTATATGGTTTATTTTGTCGGGAAGTGTGGAAAAAGTAAATCATTTACTTTTGCCTGCTGAATTTTTTTGTTTTAAAAATAACTTTAATTATTTCTTATTCATTAACAATATTTGGAAAATACAGTTAAAGCGAAAGGAAAAATTAGAAATCACCCACAATCACACTACTGAAAATAAACATTGAATTTTGATGCATCGCCTTCAAAATATTATTATTCTCTTAAAAATTTTTTTATTTTTTATAAAACAATTTTTTTTAATTGAAGTATAGTTGATTTACAATGTTGTGTTAGTTTCAGGTGTACAGCAGCGTGATTCAGTTATACATAAAAATATATTCTTTTTCAGATTCTTTTTCATTATAGGTTATTACAAAATATTGAGTATTGTTCCCTGTGCTATACAGTAGGTCCTTGTTGGTTCTCTGTTTTATATATAATAGAGTGTATATGTTAATTCTCCCAAAATTATTCTTCCTACTAGAATAGAATTTGGTAAAATATTTTGTTTTTATTTTATTTTAAAGGCTAAATCTAGTGAAATAAATATTTGTTTAAAATTGTGTCTTTCAGGTAAATATTCACCAACTATGGGTGAGTTGATCAAAACTTTTTTTTAATTTTGTAATAAAATATGAATACTATACTTCTTTTCCTGGTAAGAAATCATATTTTTCACGAAACTACTATTTTATGTCATTGTATATAAGATAAAATACCTTCCATGTTAAAAAAAAATAGTTAAGGAAAAAGAAGAGAAAAATCATAATTTTACTATCTGTTAATAAAGATAGAATTTTTACTATCTGTTAATAAAGATAGTAATTTTACTCTCTGCTAATAAAAATAGTACCTGCTTTACTGTTAATATTTTTGAGTGACCAAATATTTCATTACATAGAACTTCATAATGTGATTTTATTCTTGCAAAAATAGTCTTATATAATATAATGAAATAGAAAATGCCTTTTGTCACCTAAAGACAAAGTACAAATGTTTCCATATCTATTTATGTGCTCATCTTTGTTGATGCTTCCATAATATTATAAAGTTATATTTTATTTTAAAATTCCTTTAGTTTGATATTTTTGGATTTTCTTTTTTTTTTTTTGACTGTTATTAACTGTGCTGAAATGAACATCCTTAACCCTAATGTCATTCCAACTGAAACCAGGAAAGCACAGAGGTGTCTATTGTAAACAGTACTAATTAACATTATTGGGAGGATATCACATATTTTTCTAACATATGTGATATTTCCAAAAGGACATAATCTGTAAGCCTACAGAACGTAACAGGCAAAATTATTTTATGATTGTATACTTAAAACCCCTAGGAAAACTAGTAAAGATGACTAGTTTTAGAAAGAGAATCAGGTTATATGGCTGGATTTAAGATAGACATACAACAGTCAATGGTTTTTCTCTATACTGGTAAGGACCAACTAGACATTGATAGAAAAGGAAATCATTCTGTTTTATATCAATGTCAAAAAATGCTTTGGGGTTACATCAGCAAGAAATATGCAGGACTTATATAAAGTAAATGATAAAATCATATTGAAGAACATAAAGCAATTTCTAAAAAACATAGAAGATCATGCCATGATCTTGGTTGGAAGACATGAGAATAGTGAAATAAACGTCAGCTTCAAATTTTATTTTTCAGAAACTATAACTCACCTTCCAGAAGTCAAAGGTAGGTTGATCAGAAAACTGCTAAAAAGCATATTTTCTTTTAATTTTGTAAAAATGGGGAAATCAATGGGATTTTTTTCCTGGTAAAAAACCTTTTTTTCTCCTTTCATGAAATGTAATATAAGTACCTTGTAAACAAATAAAGAAAATCAAGAGGATTCCCTGGTGGCACAGTGGTTAAGAATCCGCCTGCCAATGCAGGAGACACGGGTTCGAGCCCTGGTCCGGGAAGATCCCACATGCCGCGGAGCAACTAAGCCCGTGCGCCACAACTACTGAGCCTGCGAGCCTGTGAGTCACAGCTACTCAGCCCGCATGCTGCAACTACTGAAGCCCGCACGCCTAGAGCCCGTGCTCCACGACAAGAGAGGACACCGCAATGAGAAGCCCACGCACCGCAGCGAAGAGTAGCCCCCGCTTGCTGCAATAAAGACCCAATGCAGCCAAAAATAAAAAAATAAAATAAAAAAGAAAAACAAGAAAGAGAAATCACTCTGAACTTTCCCGGGCACTTTATGTTTCTACTCTTTAATTTCTGCCAATCTAATAGAGAATACTTGATTTTAAAGTTCATACAGAACAACTCATATATTAAAAAAAATGTCCAATAGTAATTAGGAATATTATGAACAAAAATAGTACTGGGGTGGAGAAATACCTTGTATTATCAGATATTTAAACAAACCACAAATATAGTAATATAAATAGCATGGTATCTGCATAGAAAGTGTCCAGTAATAATAATAATGATGATAATGAAGAGGAGGAGGTGAAGAAAGTGCAGGAGAAGGGGGGGGAGGGGCAGAGGAGAAGGAGAAATATTTTCTGTTGTTTGTTGGCTCCAGACCCTGTCCATTTTACCACCATCTACCTCTCCAGTAATTTCAAGACCTTGATAGAAAATATAGAATGGATCCCAGGATATATTAGAATTTAATACATGGTTTCAAATGTGTGGATGTTTAAATGTACAGGTGGTTTATTTTACCATCAGTTTGTCTTACTGAATATCTACTGGGAAGAAAATAAAGTTGCACTCCCCTCTTGTATCATATACAAAAGTAAATTCCTGTCCAATCAAATACTAAATGTGAAAGAAACAAAACACATTTAATGTAAGAAGAAAGTGCAGGAAAATATAGATGTGCCTTAAGAACCAGGAGATCTTTTAAAGCAGGACAGGAATCACCTGTTAGAAAAGTCACCATTTAAAAAAGTGTAGAAATGCTTCATGCTGGTGTAAATTCAGGTAAAAGAGCTCATTGTTAGGAAGGACGAATTGCTATTATCCTTTGAGAAAGCAATATCCATCAATGTTACAAATTTATATACGATTTAACCTAATAACCTTGCTTTGGGGATTCTATCTGATAGAAAAAAATGCTTTGATACATAAGAATTTACATACTGGGATGTTTGCTGAACTTTATTTACAGCAGGGAAAAAATCTGAATATGGGAAATTGAATAAATTGTGGTAAAATCCATATCACAGAGTAAGAATCAGCAATAGGAAAGAGAGCTACAAAAGTTAAAAGGATAAGTTTAAAAGGATTTCTATGATGTGTTAAGTTAGAGACTCAAGTTATGGCTATAAAGTATGAATCATTTTGGGAGGGAGCAAAAAATCTGTGTATGTGTGCCTGTGTGTCTCTGTGTGTGAATAATAATAATAATAATAAATAACATATATGTTGCATGGTTATATATATGTTTTATGGATGGAAATAGATGATTGAGAGAGAGAGAGAGAGAGAGATACCCACATGGGCATGGAGAAAAGTGTGGAAAGATACAAACCAGGCTATCACATTGTGTGTGTATGAGTGTGTATGATGGTGGAAGAGGGTGAAGAAAATAGATATGGTGGGATGTGGTGGTAATCATTTAATAGATAGATGCCCACATTTATGTTTCTAAGCTTAAGGAATATTTCTGGAACTGGGGCCAAATGCTAAGCAAAATTTCAAGACTGTTTATGCCATGGAAAAAAGTGGGACAGAAGTAGGAGTATAAAACAAACAAACAAACAAACCCTTTATTAGTAGAGATCCAGCAGCTCTGCTATTGTGTGACTCAATATTGTTCAATAGAACTAGGTCCTAGCTCAGTGCAACCCCTGACCCTCTGCCCCTACACCCAACAGGAAGTACCTTTGTAGCATCTCAACTAACAGTCCCAGAGAGAGATGAAGAATTTTTGTTTTCTCTAGATGGCAAGTGTTTCTTTCCATTCCACTATAGAGATGGAATTTTCTATGACTGTGTCAAGTTCAATGCAAAACACAAGTGGTGCTCCTTGAATGAAACTTATGAAGGATATTGGAAGTATTGTTCTGAAGAAGGTGAGTGTCTTGCCTCTGAATACAAGGTGGTCATTTTTGTCTTGGGCGCTGAGGGTCGGTGAGATCACAAGAGGGTTCTGAAAAGGGAATCTGCAGTCAATTAATTTGTGAAAATAAGGGATGCACAGTTCTCTGACAGTATGAAAATCACATTGCACCAAACGTATATTATGAGTGCTTCAACCATGTTACCTTGAAAAGAAATCTTTCAGCAGAACCTCAATCCCTCACCAGTACTGCTTTCATATGCTTCTGGTGGAACAGAGCAGAGCAAATGGAGTGGGAAGTGTGTATGTGTATGTGTGTGTGTGTGTGTGGCAAAGGGGAGGTACAAAATAGAATTCTTATTCTGACTGCTTCTCTCTTCTCTGTAGACTTTGCAAAATGTGTGTTTCCCTTCTGGTACAGACACCTGATATACTGGGAATGTACCGATGATGGGGATTCATTTGGGAAAACATGGTGTTCACTGACCCAGAATTATAACAAGGACAAGATTTGGAAATATTGCGATTGACGGTGAGATTTATTGGGGGAGGGGATGAAGAGATTTAATCGTTCTCATGGGAAAGAGTCTACAGTTTTTGACGGGAAAGGAGGATGTAAGACCCTCATTAAAAGGGTTTGTTTTGTTTTTTTTCTGAGATATGAGTTGAAGGTCATCCAGCTGTAAATAAGTTGGGGTTTTGATTATGGACTATAGGTTTTGATATGGAAAACTATATTCCAGCCTCAGTACTTTTCTTGCTAACTGTGTAAAAGTAGACCCTTAAAAAAAAGTGTATGGACTTTGGGCGATAATGAGGTATCAGTGTAGGTTCATAGACGGTAACAAATGTTGGGGGATGTTGATCATGGTGGAGGCTGAATATTATTCCATTATATATATATATATAATATCATATGATATATAATATATATGATATAATATATCATTTTCTTTATTCATTTATTCATCGATGGAGACTTAGTTTCTGTATCTTGGCTATTGTGAAAAATGCTGCAATGAACTTGGAGGTACAGATATCTCTTCAGGATAGTGACTTTATTCCCTTTGAATATATACCCAGAAGTAGGATTGCTGGATCACATGGCAGTTCTATTTTTAGTTTTTTGAGGAACATCCATATTCTTTTCCACAATGTCTGTACCAATGGCTGAAGACCTGGATAGACATTTTTTCCAAAGAAGACGTACAAGTGGCCAACAAGTATATGAAAAGGTACTCAACATCACTAATCATCAGGGAAATTCAAACCAATACCACAGTTAAGTATCTCCTCACACCTGTTAGGATGGCTATCATCAAAAAGTCAAAAGGTAAGTGTTGGCTAAGATGGGGAGGAAGGGGAACCCTCACATGTTCTCCTCGAGGAATCCACTAGGGGTCAGGCTGGAGCCCATCACTGTTCAAGCTCCATGTAAAAGGTAAAGTTCTTCCTCACCGTTGGAGGAAAGCATGATCTTGTGAACTTAGTAGGTCCAAAGAGGTCATGTAGCATCGTGGCTTAGAACACTCTGGAATCAGACAGCATGGGGTTTGAATCCCTACCCCACATTTTACCAGTGGTGACACTTCAGACAAATTAACTGATTTTGACCTTGGTTTCTCCATCCACAAATTCGGTTCATACTATTGCTTACCATATAGAGATTTTGTTTGGATCATATAATATAATGATAATTCTAAAATGATAATTTTATTATTATTATTAGTTGTAGTAATAGTTGTCCTAGCAGTAGCAATTATTAAAGAAAACAATTTTATAGCGCATACTCTGTGCTAGGGACTCTTTAATTGCATTGCACATAATAACCCGTATAATACAGCAATCTTGGAAATTTGGTGCTTTTGTTACCTACGTCTTATATGTTAGGAAAGTGAGGCATAAAGCAGTCTAGGTCACATAGCTAGTAAGTGGAGGAGCCAGGAATTGAATCCAGGCAATTTGACAACAGGAACAGAGTTCTTAACATTAATAAATATGACTTACATAATTATGACTAACATTAATAACTATGACGGTGATTTTCGCTCAGGAGGATGTTTTGGCCTGATTGTTTTACCACGTTAGCTCATAAATCCCTCACATCAAGCCCGTGCACTCAACAATGGCTGTCAGACAATATATATATATATGTGTGTGTGTGTGTGTGTATTCCTTTACAGATTCTTTTCCATTATAGGTTATTACAAGATATTGAGTATAGTTCCCTGTGCTTTACAGTAGGTCCTTGTTGTCTACCTATTTTATTTAATTTATTTTTTTTAACATCTTTATTGGAGTATAATTGCTTTACAATGGTGTGTTAGTTTCTGCTTTATAACAAAGTGAATCAGCTATACATATACATATGTTCCCATATCTCTTCCCTCTTGCATCTCCCTCCCTCCCACCCTCCCTATCCCACCCCTCTAGGTGATCACAAAGCACCGAGCTGATTTCCCTGTGCTACGCGGCTGCTTCCCAGTAGCTATCTATTTTACGTTTGGTAGTGTATATATGTCCATGCCACTCTCTCACTTTGTCCCAGCTTACCCTTCCCCCTCCCCATATCCTCAAGTCCATTCTCTAGTAGGTCTGGTAAGACGGGAATAAAGACACATACTTATTTTATATATAGTAGTGTGTATCTGTTAATCCCAAACTCCTAATTTATCCCTCCTCCCCCTTTCCTCTTTGGAACTGTAAGTTTGTTTTTATGTCTATGGGTCTATTTCTGTTTTGTATTTAAATGAGAAGACTTTTCTGAGCAGATGACATTAAATCACAGAATCTGAAGAAAGGGAGGGAGGGGAGTCCTGCCTGAAGTCTTCGAGGAATAGAGCTTCTGAAAGACAGGCAAATGTAAAAGACAGTGTGTTTAGGGTATTCAAGGAATAGTGTGTGGGGAGGGGGCAGTGCTTGGTTTGAGGGAGGGATGGGGAACGTCAGAGGTCAGATCAAGTAGGGGCTTTGGCGTCCTTTTCTAAAGTCTTGGAAGGCTATCAGGTATTCTCATCCTAGAAGCAACAGTATCTTTCTCTGGCTACTGTGTGGAGAGAATTAGGGGAGGCAGAGGTAAAAATCAGGGAAACTGCTTAGGCAGCTGTCGTGATTCACTGGGAGAATGATTGTGGTTGGATTAGAGAGAGAACATTGGCGAAGTAGGAAGTGGCTGACTATGGAGAACAGTATGGAAGTTCCTTAAAAAACTAAAAATAGAGCTACTATATGATCCTGCCATCCCACTGCTGGGCATATATCCAGAAAAAACCATAATTCAAAAAGATACATGCACCCCAATGTTCACTGCAGCACTATTTACAATAGCCAGGGCATGGAAGCAACCCAAATGTCCATCAGCAGAGGAATGGATAAAGAAGATGTGGTACATATATACAATGCAATATTACTCAGCCATAGAAAAGAACAAAATAATGCCATTTGCAGCATGGAGGGACCTACAGATTGTCATACTGAGTGAAGTAAGTCAGACACAGAAAGACAAATATCATATGATATCGCTTATATGTGGAATCTAAAAAAAGGGTACAAATGAACTTATTTACAAAACAGAAGTACAGTCACAGATGTAGAAAACAAACTGGTTACCAGGAGGTAAGGAGGGGAAGGGATAAATTGGGAGATTAGGATTGACATATACACACTACTATATATAAAATAGATAACTAATAAGAACCTACTGTATAGGGACGTCCCTGGTGGCACAGTGGTTAAGAATCCACCTCTCAATGCAGGGGACACAGGTTCGAGCCCTGGTCCGGGAAGATCCCACATGTCATGGAGCAACTAAGCCCACGTACCACAACTACTGAACCCACGTGCTGCAACTACTGAAGCCCGTGCACCTAGAACCTGTGCTCCACAGCAAGAGAAGCCACTCCAATGAGAAGCCCGCACACCACAACTAAAAGTAGCCTCCGCTCGCTGCAACTAGAGAAAGCCTGCGTGCCACAATGAAGACCCAACGCAGCCCAAAGTAAATAAATAAATAAATAAATAAATAAATAAATAAATAAATAAGGACCTACTGTATAGTACAGGGAACTCTACTCAATACTCTGTAATGGCCTATATGGGAAAAGAACCTAAAAAAAAGAGTGGATATATGTATACATATAAGTGATTCACTTTGCTGTACACCTGAAACTAATACAACATTGTAAGTCAACTATACTCAAATAAAAATTAAGAAGAGAAAAGAAGAAGTGGGAAGTGGCTGGATTCAAGATAGATTTCAGTGGTAAAGTCTGCAGGGTTGGCTGGTGGATTGGATATAGGGTGAGAGAGAGAAATCAAGGGTGACTCCAGTGGGACCCATGCATCCAGGGGAACGGTTGTGTCATGTACGGAGATGTGATGGCAGAATGAGTAGTTTGGTGGGGAAAATAAAGTATATTTTGATGACTCCAATTTTTTTTTTTAATAGCTACTTTATTTATTTATTTATTTTATGTTTTGGACTGTGTTGGGTTTTCGGTTCGTGCGAGGGCTTTCTCTAGTTGCGGCAAGTGGGGACCACTCTTCATCGCGGTGTGCGGGCCTTTCACTATCGCGGCCTCTCTTGTTGCGGAGCACAGGCTCCAGACGCGCAGGCTCAGTAGCTGTGGCTCACGGGCCTAGTTGCTCCGCGGCATGTGGGATCTTCCCAGACCAGGGCTCGAACCCGTGTCCCCTGCATTAGCAGGCAGATTCTCAACCACTGCGCCACCAGGGAAGCCCGACTCCAATTTTATAGATGAGAAAAACCAGATTGGAACAGGTGAGTCCAATTGCCCAGAGTCTCACAGTGAGAAAGAGGTGGATATTACACTGAAACCAGGCGTTTCTGGCCACTAACAAAATGCTCACCCACTATCTCTTCAATCCTTCTCTGTGTGTCTGTGGGTTCTCACATCTCTAGTTCCTCTCTCTCTCTCTCCCTCTCTCTCTCTCCCTCTATCTCTCTCTCTCTCTCTCTCTCTCTCTCTCTCTCTCTCTCTCTCTCGTTTTTTGTTTTGTTTTGGCAGCACGGCTTGCAGGATCTTAGTTCCCCAACCAGGGACTGAACCCGGGCCTTTGGCAGTGAGAGCGCGGAGCCCTAACCACTGGATCGCCAGGGAATTCTGCCTAGTTCTCTCTTGAAATTATCAACTGCATGAGAGCTGTAGATTAAATTAAGTTCCAGTTGTCTACACGTGGGTATGGGTCAACTTTTCCAAGAATCAAGACATCTTTCCTTTTTTATGGTGCTTCTCAATGCATGCCTACAATCTCAGATTCTCCCATGGTGTAAATGAGGCTGAGATTAACAATCTCATTTTGCAGAGATAAATCAGGGTATTAGGGACTGAACTGTGTCTCTCCCCAAATTCACATGTGAATGCTCTAACCCCCAAAGAGACACCAGAGATCTCTTGCCTTCTTTCTTTTCTTTTCTCCCTCCCTCCTTCCCTCCCACCCCCCCACACTCCCCGTATGAGCACAGAGCAAAGACCTGAAGCACAGCAAGAAGGCAGCCTCTACAAGCCAGGAAGAGAACCTTCTCCAGAAACCGAATTCTCCAACACCTTGGTCGTGGACTTCTAGCTTCCAGAACCATGAGAAAATAAATGTATGTTGTTTAAACCACTGAGTCTGTGGTATTTTGTTATGGTCTCCCCAGCAGACAAATACACAGGGTTTCAGGATTTACTTACCTTATCTACAATTCCTCACCCTTAAAAAACAACAGATACTAGTAAGGTTAAACGCCTGCTATTCGTCTTGTGCTGTGCATCTATGAAATACAGACATGAAGCAACCCTTGTAAAAAAAAAAAATAGTGGTTAAGTTATTTAGTTAGTGTTCCCAGTGAATAAGTGGGAAAGTTGGGATTTCAAAGTTAGTCCCTCTGACATTAATGCCCGTATATTTTCCACTGGTTCTAGAGCTGGCATTGCAAGAATTCAAACCCAGTGGCATACATCTCTTCATCTTTGCAGAAGATAAAACTGAGCCCCACACCATCCCCTTGCTGCTAGAACTATTGGTAATTTCTCTCTACTTCCCTGTGGTTAGATGTATTCATATGGAATCTCTAGGGTGCAAGTCAAGCTCTGCCTCTTGGTACGTTCATGACTTTGGTCAAGTTGTCTTTTCATCCTCACCCCATCCCTCCCAGTACTGTTGGCTAGACACCAACTTTGGTTTTGAAAGATAGCTTATCACAGTTGGTTGAACACCTTGGAGCATAATGACTATTCAGTTGAGCAAGAAAGGAATAATGGGTTCTCTCTGACGTTGACTTCAGCCCGTCCAGGGGGTAGGATGTCCTGGGTCCTGCACACAGTATCCTGCCCATGACTTTAGGGTGTGGGGTGGGGTGAATCTCTAGAATGTGCCTCACCAACTCAGCACACATTCATCACCGCCTCGGTAACCTCATAAATATTCAGGAATATAACCTCCCATTATCTTGGGGAGAAGTTATCATTAGCACTGAGTATTTTTTAAAATTCACCAAAAAAAAAAAAAAAGAGACAAAGTCAAAGATGCACAAACTATCTTCCCTAAACAATGACAATAACTCAAATATCTGCCACAGATATTAGCCCATCAAATAATAGGTATAGAAAATAATAATTATAATAGATATAGAAAACTGACCTCACATTCCACTGATTTTGTTGGTAGGTATCCTGGACAGTAAGAGTGATAGACTATGGTGTGATGGAAAATGATTAATTGGAATTACTCAAAAAAAAAAAAAAAAAAAAAGAGTATTCACTGGGCTCTCAAATTGGATGCAGGTAGCCCAAACGTTTTAGAGATCTGGCGTGCAAGCTCAGAGAGCAAAAGTAGTTTTCCAGAGCTACTGGAAAACTACTAGCAAGTGTCAGAGATGAAGTAAGTTCATGGGTACAGAGTAAGAGTTGAACTTGTGACTCTGAAGAGACCAGGCTTCCTATGAAGGCACCTGTAAGACCTCGCTAACAATGGGTTGGGCAAGAGCAAGATGGCTTGATGTCAGACTGCCCGGGTTGAATCTGTGCCCTTCCACATTGGCACAAGCCACGTAACTCTGACAAATGTCGTTGCCTCTTGGAGCCTCAGTTTCCCCAGATGTCAAACCAGGGATATAATTCCCATGCCATGAAGTTGCGCGAGATGTCTCTCAGCTCTGTGCGTGATGCCAGCCACGTTGCTTACTCATGATTGACAGGTGACCTCATTACCTGCAGAGCAGCCAGAGTCTCTGTTAAGATCTAACAGTCCAGCAAAATAGAGAAATAGAAAAAGAAAGAGCCTACATGTCAGACAGGAGAGACTCAGCTTCTCCATGCCTTTATCAGTTCTTCCACTTCTCCTGTATTCTGTTTTCTCACCTCTATTTAGAAAAGACAAATGTGTTTCTAAGCAGTACCCAGTTTTCCTATGTTTTGCAAATGGGGCATAAGTGATGTCTGAAAAGATCTCAGCACAGACAGGTGCTGAAGGATGAGCGTTAATTCCCTCCCTTCCTGACATTATCATGATGCTTGATCTCCAGGATGGTTTGTTCCTCATCTTGGATTGCCCTGCACCAGGATACCTGCCTCCTTAGGGGAAGTCACTCTTCCAATCCCTTCTCTCTCTTATAAAGCGCTCTTCCCGGATCCCTCCAGAGATGGCAGATGGGAAAGGAATTCTAAAGTGGACCAAGCCCACACATAGGAACTGGGATTAAGATCTGTCCTTTCGGGCTTCCCTGGTGACGCAGTGGTTGAGAATCCGCTTGCCAATGCAGGAGACACGGATTCGAGCCCTGATCTGGGAAGATCCCACATGCCGCGGAGCAACTGGGCCCGTGAGCCACAACTACTGAGCCTGCGCGTCTGGAGCCTGTGCTCCGCAACAAGAGAGGCCGCGACAGTGAGAGGCCCGCACGCCGTGATGAAGAGTGGCCCTCGCTTGCCGCAACTAGAGAAAGCCCTCACACAGAAACGAAGACCCAACACAGCCAAAAATAAATAAATAAATTAAAAAAAAAAAAAAGATCTGTCCTTTCTACATACTGGCTGACCACAAGGCACAATGCTTAGCCTTTCTGAGCCTTACTTATCCAGGAGACTAAAGCTGGCTTTGCCTTTCTTGCTGGACTTTCTCTCTCTCTCTCTCTCTCTCTCTCTCTTTTTTTAATAATCAAGGGAGTAAATGATATGGAATGGATATGAAAGTGTTAAGCGAGCTCTAAAGCAGTGGTTCTCAAACTTTTTCGAACATTGGACTCACCGGGAGGGCTTGTTACAACATGGGTGACTGGTCTCATCCCCAGAGTTTCAGCAGGTCTGGTGTGACAGCCTAAGGATTTGCATTTCTAACAAGTTTGCGGGTGAGGGTGATGGAGCTGGTCCAGGGACCACATTTTCAGGATGCTGCTGGAGAGCATTCTAAGATGAATGTTCCTAATTTTTCTAGGCACTGTGAGATTTAGGGCATGGAAGAAGACGCTATGCAGTGAGTCTGTGTGCTCTGGGAGCCGCTGGAGTGGGAGGGGCAGAAATTGGAGAGTATAAAATCAGAGGCAACACTTGCTACGGTGCAGGCCATCTGCAGGAAGTTGGAGGTGATGACGAATCTGGCGAGCTGGGTGTCCCTGGTTCTCTGTATATGCGGGCTGAAAGCAGGTGAGATGGCAAGATGAGGGAGGGAGGGGAGGAGGGGAGGACAGAGGAAAAAAGTGAGACCTAGGAGGCAGTGGTTTGGGGTGAGACGGGCAGGAGACAGATTCTATCCAATGTCTGTAATATCTTTTAAATACAGCATAATGGTTAGCGCCGAATAGAGGATTTGGAGGATTCTGGGTTCAAATCCTAGCTGGTTGGGTGATCATGAGCAGGTAACTCTGCCTTTCTTTAAGCCTCAGCCTTCTCATCTATATAATGGTTATAACACTCTTTAAGAAAGAGAAAGGTGGACAACCTGCCCGATGGAACAACACGGATGAACCTGGGGGACATAACGCCAAGTGAAATAAGCCAGTGACAGAAGGACAAATACTGCATGATTCTACTTAGAGGAAGTATCTAAAATAGTCACACTCATAGAATCAGAGTGTAGAGTTGGTGGTTGCCAAGAGCTGGGGAGAAGGGGCAATGGGGAGTTTGTTTAATGGGTAAAAAGTTTCAGTAGTGCAAGACGAAAAAGTTGCAGAGGTCTGCTGGAAATCATGGTGCCTATAGTTAGCAGTACTGGTTTGTGCCTTAAAATTTTATAAAGAGGGTAGATCTCATGTAAAGGGTTCATACTACAATAAAAAAGAAAGATAGATAAAAAGAAAAAAGAGAGAGAAAGAAAGAAGGAAAGAAAGAAAGGAAGGAAGGAAGAAAGGAGGAAGGAAAGAAAGGAAGAAGGAAAGAAAGAAAGAAGGGAAAAAAGAAAGAAAGAAAGAAAGAAAAGGAAGGAAGAGAGAGGGAGAAAGAAAGGAAGAAAGGGAAAGAAAGAAAAAGAAAGAAGTTTATTATGTATTGCTTTAGAAAGTTCTCCAAGACCTTTTGTTAAAGGAGCAAGTTTCAAAATAAACAGTATGTAGGCTAAGCTCTCCTTTGTGTAAAAAGGGAATAAAATGTTATTAATACATACACTTGAATATTCATAAACTGTCTCTGTAAATTTCACAAGAATTACAGCATGGTTATCTGTGGGGAGGCTGGGGTCAGGGATGGGCGGGAAGACTTACATGATTTCCCTTTCATAATTCGTTTGAAGTCTGAACCATATGCACTGCCTTTCAGAAAACAAATAAATTCAATAGAAGGCAAGTGATCTTTATCTCTTATCACCGTTGTAAGGATTAAAATAGAAAAGGTAGGCAAAATCCTTGGAATTGTCAATGCCCTGCATCTAACCCAAGCCTGCCGGGTACACAGGGATGTTGAACAAATTGGTTTATCACTCATTGGAGACAAGAAGACCACACAACATGGGGTACCATGGGCTGTCTTATTGAGAGGTAGTTAGGACCTATTCTAGGGTTTGGGAGATTTGGGGGGTCTTAGGTTAAGGAAGCTGGGCCTCACCCAAGATTGGATGTTCTAGGAAAGTGGAGGCAATTCTATGCCTGGGTATCTCAATAAATCTTCTCTAGAGTGAAGACAGAATAGCACAAGGAGAAAGGTGTAATCAACAAAGAAGCAGCAGTCACTCTTTTTGGCCAAGGGGAGGGGGTGTTTAGTAATTTGTAACACAGTGAACTTGCTTTTGCCTGTGCTTGTACACAATGCTGAAGTGGTCTTGCTTTACCTCATTTTCTCATGATCTCAGAGTAACCTTGTCTGAGGTCATGATTCTGTGAGTTGTGTTATGCCTGATTGGAGGACGATATGGCTAGGTAGCCCCCAGTGTCAGGTCAGCTTTCAGGTGTCTGGGGGGCTGCCTTTAGCTTCCTCTTTCTCAGAACACATTGGGTACACTGTTAAGTCCTCAGTCGATGTTAATGGTGGCATTTCTTCTCATTAACAGCTGTAGGAGGAGGAGGAGGGGGCGGGGATCAGATGGTAAAAATGGTAATGTTTGGCCAGGCGAACGATGTGATTAAAGACATAACAATGACAGGGGGTCGGTAAGGATTTAGTCTTGTTCAGCAATATTAGCAGATGAAATGGCAAAGGACCATTTCCAGGGTGGTGAAAGAAATAGCTTATTTCCTGGAATCAGACAGAGCTGGATGCGAGTCCAGGCTGCACCCGTTTTGGACTGTGTGGAAAAGGTTTAAGTGAAAAGTTTCTCTCTGCTTTTTCATCTGTAAAATGAGGAGAAGGCTGTGAAGATTAAAAACTGTCAGATAAGAGGGTGTAAATGTTAACCGCCGTGACTGGACAAAGCAGAAAACTCACCCAGCTACTGTTAACCTTTATAACGAAATTTAAGTACCCATAGTTTTATCCTAAAGTGACCCTCATCTGCACACAGCAGAGCTTCAGCTCTGGGGCAGCACCTCCTAGAAGAGTTTCGGAGTCGAAAACAGCGCCCCCCAGAGGCAGGATTATTTCAGAGGCTCAGTTTCTGGAGTCAGAGCACCTGAACTACTTAGTTCTCTGGCTTTGAACAAGCGATTTCCCTCTATACGTCTCCGTTTCGGTACCTAACAAAAATGGAGATCATCGTGAATAATATGTAACCTATACTCCGTTTCGGTACCTACAAAATGGAGATCATCGTGAATAATATGTAACCTATAAATATAATATGTAATAATACCGACTTTACGGGGGCGCTGCAAGCATCATTTCTGTGAGATAATTAGCAGAAGGCATTAAGTACAGGAGACCACTCATAATAATCGTTTATTTAACCACGACTTCAAAAACGTTGACACCTTGTTAGCTACTTTCTGAAAAGCAAGGCTGCTGTTGGCTAATACGGATGCCATACTCACCACACGGTACCTCCTGCGTTACAGAATCTCACGAAAACCTATGAATTAGCATCACTATATCAAAGATCAAGAGAGTGAGGCACATCAGTTAAGTCACTTGCACAGGTAAGTGACAACGCCAAGGTAATATCAATATCGTGTCTAGGGTATATGCCCAGTAGTGGGATTGCTGGGTCGTATGGTAGTTCTATTTTTATACCCTGAGAAAACCATAATTCAAAAAGAGTCATGTATCACAATGTTCATTGCAGCTCTCTTTACAATAGCCAGGACATGGAAGCAACCTAAGTGTCCATCGACAGATGAATGGATAAAGAAGATGTGGCCCATATATACAATGGAGTATTACTCAGCCATAAAAAGGAAACGAAACTGAGTTATTTGTAGTGAGGTGGATGGACCTAGAGTCTGTCATACAGAATGAAGTAAGTTAGAAAGAGAAAAACAAATACCGTATGCTAACACATATATATGGAATCTAAAAAAAAAAAAAAACAGGTTCTGAACCTAGGGGCAGGACAGGAATAAAGACGCAGACGTAGAGAATGGACTTGAGGACACGGGGAGGGGGAAGGGCAAGCTGGGACGAAGTGAGAGAGTGGCATGGACATATATACACTACCAAATGTAAAATAGATAGCTAGTGGGAAGCAGCCGCATAGCACAGGGAGATCAGCTCCGTGCTTTGTGACCACCTAGAGGGGTGGGATAGGGAGGGTGGGAAGGAGACGCAAGAGGGAGGAGATATGGGGATATATGTTTATGTATAGCTGATTCACTTTGTTATACAGCAGAAACTAACACACCATTGTAAAGCAATTATACTCCAATAAAGATGTTTAAAAAAATAGAAAAAAAAATATCATGACCAGAACACAATCTCCAAAATAAGACTTCTTGAGTTTGAACCTTGTTCCCACTAATCAGTGGTCATATAACTTCCATTAGTTCTCTGTTGCCTATGTTTTTCTTGCCCGTAAACCTTTCGGGGTCGGGGAGGAGAATAGGGTTCTAAATTATAGTCTCTCCTTCATAGGGCTGTTGTGAAGGTCAACTGAGGACAATAGCTGGAACATAGGAATGCCCAATTAAACATTAGCTAAGGGCTTCCCTGGTGGCGCAGTGGTTAAGAATCCGCCTGCCAATGCAGGGGACATGGGTTCGAGCCCTGGCCCAGGAAGATCCCACATGCCGTGGAGCAACTAAGCCAGTGTGCCACAACTACTGAGCCTGCGTTCTAGAGCCCGCAAGCCACAACTACTGAGCCCACGTGCCACAACTACTGAAGCCTGCACACCTAGAGCCCGTGCTCCGCAACAAGAGAAGCCACGACAATGAGAAGCCCGCGCACCGCAACAAAGAGTAACCCCCGCTCCGCAACGAAGAGTAGCCCCCGCTCACTGCAACTAGAGGAAGCCTGCACCCAGCAATGAAGACCCAACACAGCCAAAAATTAATTAATTAATTAATTAATTAATTTTAAAAACCCACACATTAGCTAATGTTATTGATGAACAGGTCTTTGTATTTCCTTCCTAGTCTTTAACAGGGTCCAACTCGCTTTTATGGTGGTGGTGTCACTGAGACATGTCCTGATAAAGGTTCAGGGATGATAAAAGAGCAAAATGATTTTTTTTTAAATCAAAAAATATCACCAAGGCTGCTGGAAATATTCAACCTCTAGCACTGAACAAACAAACATGTTGTTTTCCTGAAATGTTGGCTTGTGGGCAAAAGCTAGAATGTTCCCTCCAAGCTTTGGACTTGTGGAATTTCAACCAACGGGTAGAAGTTGAGTGACCTTGGATAGGGTGGATTTACTCTAAATTACACAAAGGAAGACCTTGGGAATAGTTGGAGCTCATACCTGAATTAATGGGCTGTCTTGGGTGGATACTGTCTTGGGTGGGACCCCCGCCGGGTGGGACCCACCCCCCTCCCAATTAGAAGTTATCACAAGTCATCCAAAATGTGATAGTTTTTCTGCAGCAGGAGAGCAGTTGACTGCATGAACTTCAAGGTACTTATAACAGCCATTAGTCTAGGAATGGAGTATTTTAGGAGGTGGTCTAAATTTTACCCTTTTTTTTTCTCTTTCAGACTTGATTGTCCGTATCCGTCCTCTGTATCCAGGTAGGGGGACATCTTTTTATTTGTTAGCATCTCAAATGTTAGCCCCCCACCCCACCCATGAAACAATGTTATGTTCCTGAAAGTCCCTTGCACTTACCTCCCTGTTGTTCCACTCTTTCCTTCACTGTTCTTCTGGCATAAAAGGCCCTCCCTGATCATGGTAGCCAAGATTTCCTCCCCTGTTCCTCCAGAAATTAACATCAGCATTTGTGGGTTTTATTGTTTGTGTGTTAACTTTTAACAGGCTTCTATGTAGAGATATTATCTACATACCATAAAATTCATCCATTTTAAATGTACCATTTAATGATTTTTAGTAAGTTTACAGAGCGGTGTAAACATCATCACAATCCAATTCTCGTACACTTCCATCACCCCAAGAAGATCCCTTGTATCCATTTTCAACCACTCCCATTCCCATCTCTAGGCACAGGCAACTACTAATCTACTTTCTGTCTCTATAGATTGATCTCTTCTGGACATTTCATAGAAATGGAATCATACATGTGATTTTTTTGTGTGTCTATTTTTAAAGTTTAAAAGTTAATCATGGAACTCTTATGGGTTCATCATAGATAGCTTTGCCACAATATCCCAATTCTTGGAAGAGTTCAACCACATCCACATGCAGACAAGTGGGACTTAATTTTAACCTATGGCTCTCATGAAGTTGAGAGTTTCAAGAAAGAAACAGAGATGTGGGAACACTGTGGGAATAGTCAAGCCAGTGAAAGGGAAACTTTAGTTATGAAAAATATTGATTGGCTTTTTAACTATTTCAGCCACCAATTACTTGTTTGGGGGTTGAACCAACACAGCCTGGAGTTTATGGTGGGAAAATGTGGCCTGTCAGCCCTCTTGTTTTATTTTGTTTTGTTACTGTGTTTTTATTTATTTTATTTGTTTATTATTTTTGGCTGCATTGGGTCTTCGTTACTGCGTGTGGGCTTTCTCTAGTTGTGGCGAGCGGGAGCTACCCTTCATTGAGGTGCGTGGGCTTCTCATTGTGGTGGCTTCTCTTGTTGTGGAGCACGGGCTTTAGGCGCGTGGGCTTCCGTAGTTGTGGCATGTGGGCTCAGTAGTTGTGGTGCATGGGCTTAGTTGCCCCGTGGCTTGTGGGATCTTCCCGGACCAGGCTCGAACCCATATCCCCTGCATTGGCAAGCGGATTCTCAACCACTGCACCACCAGGGAAGCCCGCCCTCTTGGTTTTGAGGTCAGAAGAAAGTTATTTTCAGAGCAGTGGACAGCAGGGTTTCTTTGTTTATAAATTGGGATCATATGCTGAGGACCAAAGCTGACCTTGGGAGAAGCTGACCTTAGGAAAAGCTGACAGTACCCAGTTCATTGGACTGATGTAAGGATATCATTAAACGTGTTAGTCTCTGTAAATTGGGCACGTTATGTCCAGCACAGAGTAAGCTATATAATAGTTCATTATATAAATAAGTTATAACTAACTCACAAATAATGAACATAGTCATAACTAATTCTAAGTAATAGAAAATTGTTAAATAATAATTTAAAATATTAAATGATAAATATTATAATTACAGTGTAATTAAATAATAAAAGTACTAATGGGAATTCCCTGGTGGTCCAGTGGCTAAGACTCCATGCTTCCACTGGAGGGGGCACGGGTTCGATCCCTGGTCGGGGAACGAAGATCCTGCAGGCTGCATGGCGAGGCCAAAAATAATAATAATAAAAAATAAATAAAATTTTAAAATAAATAAAAGTACTAACATACTTGTTTAAAGTAATACTATAATTATTAAATAAAAATATAAATATGTATGTTGATAAATAATAAGTAATTGCTAAATACTAAAAATCAATGACTCTTGCATCAAAATTATTTCAGGCTTATGAAGGGCCAACCAATATTTATTAAGTTTCTAGTATGGACCAATCCCTATGCGTTGATATCATGGGTCTAGCATTGAACAAGATATGTGTGGTCACTTCTGACAAACGAGACACTGAACAAGTCATTACATGTTAAATAAATGTAAGAACTTATAAGAAATATAAGGGAAGTTGGAAGTTCAGTACAAGTGGATCCGGCATAGTCTGGATTTCAAGGGAGTTCCATGGAGATTTACATTTAGGCTGAACATCAGAGGAGGGTAAACAGGCAGAGGGTGTGCCAAGCAGAGATCATGTCTATACAACCCCAAGGCAAGAAAGATGGTGGTACACTTGGGAAACCTTACAAAGCTTGAGCACAGAGAACACAAGGAAGGGTGGGCTAAGGTGAGGCTGGAGGTGTATTTGGGAACCAGATCAAGTAGGGTATCATAAGCAATTTCAATCCTATTTCCTATCTTAAGAGTAATGGAATCTGAATAGATGCATGGCAGAGTCAGGTTAGTATTCAAGAACAAACATACCCCCTACAGTGTGAAGAACAGACAGGACAAATCGGTTGGAAGCATCCAGAAGTAAGTTACTGAGTAGTCAAGGCAAAAGGTGTGGAAGGAAGTGGACAGCTTTGTGTGATACTTAGGAACTAACTTTGACAGGCTAAGAGATTTATTTTTCTAGGAGAGAGAAATCTAAGAAAGACTCTAGAGTTTCGGCTTAGGAGATCTGGTGCACAGTCACTAGAGGACTTACATGAAAAGGAAGCCACTGACTCCAGTCTGCTTCCACGTCCGGGTTGAAATAGGTTTCCTTTGATATTCACTTATACATTTTGTGCCAAAGCCAGCCAAAGGTGGATATGGGGGCAGTTGGTGCCAATAAGTGTGATAGACGTTAGAAAGTCAATTCCCTTTGTAAGCTTGCCCCACATTCTGCCTGCTTTCTCTTTTCCAGAGTTCTTTAACCATTCCTGTACCTTTCCATTTGCGTATGGCGACGTTATCTACTACAGCTGCATCTCTGTCCGCAGTCATTATGCCTGGTGTTCTATTGATGAGGTATTCCAAGGCAGATGGCGGTACTGTACCGCGGAAGGTGAGGATCCCTGTGATGGGTTGTCTTAGATGCCTAGGATCCAAGAAGCAAGTGACAGCAGCTGGCTACTTGGTTTTGGGTGTCAGATAAACCTGAGTCCAAATCCTGACTTTTCTAAATGGTTTAACCACCTTGAAGACAGCTCTGTGTGGTAGAAAAAGCCTGTGTTGTTGGTGTAACAATGGTTAATCTTAAGCCTTTTTATGTTCATATTTCTCTTCCTGCTCCACCCTTTCTCTGCAGATCCCCCAAAGTGTACCTTCCCTTTCTTGTACAGAAATCAACTCTTTGATAGTTGCACCAAGGAAGGCTATGTTTTGAATCGGAGTTGGTGCTCATTGACAAAAGATTACAACCAAGATGGAAAATGGAAACAATGCTCTCCTTACAAGTAAGTTGGCTGGGGAAGGATGGAATGGGGGTCTTACAGATCTCTTAAGGTGGGGACCCTCTGGATTAATGGAAAGGGAAGCTTGGGGTCTAGATCATCTAGTGATGGCTTAGATCAGAGGTCAGCAAACATTCCCTATAAAGGGCCTACTAGTAAATAATTTAGGCTGTGCAAACCATGCTCAATTCTGCCTTGTAGCACAAAAACAGCCACAAGTAATTTAAAAAATAATAATAATAAACATGGCTGTATTCCATTAAAACTTTATTTATAGGTCCTGAAATTTGAATCTCATATAATTTTCAGATGTCACAAAATATCAGTCACCTTGTGATTTTTGGCTTTTGTCAACCATTTGTTTTTTTATTTACGTATTATGTCTGCTTCTCTATTATATTAATTTTTCAGTAATTGGAAGTACAAACATTGTTGTCAACCATTCAAAAATGAGAAAACCATTAGTTCACAGGCCATCCAAAAACAGGTGGTGGGTTGGATTTGGCCTCCGGGCTCTAATTTGCTGGCCCCTGGCTTGAATGATTTGATCGTGACCTCATTCGAATGAAGAAATGAGGTTAGTTTCCATTCAAAAGAAGATATGGGAAGGAGAAAACTGTGGTCAACAGACATTGGAGAGTTTACCCATTTCTATGCTCAAATTATATTGAGGATTCTATTGGGTGCACAATAGTGTCTCATGCAACCTTCATGATGAGCTCGGGACGTGATTATAGGTGTTATTATGCCCGAAGAGAAACGAGGAAGCTAAAGCATACGAAGCTAGGTAATACCCAAACCCAGTGTCAAATCCCATCTTCTTAATAAAGTTTCTTGCAGAGACCACTTGCCAACCATCTCCATTAACTGAGCCCATACTATACACTCTATTATGAGCTTTCCACTAGATATCTCTCTCCCCAACAAAACTGAAAATTTATGGATGTAGAAATGGACATTGAGAGCCAGGGCATCTCAGCCAATCAGCTAGTAAGAGATGAAGTAAGAGATTTAGCCTGGACTCAGGATGAATACTGATGGCTAAAATCAGTATTCATTTCCACACCCACAGCTCTATGCATTTGTCAAAACTCATATAGCCATTAATTTGGAAAAGTCTTTAATTTGGAAAAGTCTTTGTGGTCATTGTCAACAACACCAGTAACACACAGATAAAGACTCATGTGGGGCATTCCCTATCCACATTGTAACTCTAGTGAGTGATTGGGTTGACCTTTCTTGTTGGGCTTCCAGAAGAGTCAAAGCCCCGTTTGGGACCCAGACACAGCAACTGTGTTGTTTTGTATAAAAAGGGGTCCCACTTTCTCCCCCAACTGACTTTGATTGATTCTTGAACCTTCTCTGGAGCTCGGCCAATAGTTATTCATTCCTAGGCTGGTCTGCAGATTTGCAACTTGGTAAGATGCCAGGAAGGTTCTGTGGTTTCTAAACTTGGCTTTGAATTGGATGTTACTCATCTGCAAGCTCTTTATTACCTTATAATAGGGTATCAATGGTGCTGGCTATAGCCATCCAATTTCATCCTTTGTATAGTGATTTTTTTCCTGGGATTTCTCAACCAGCTAGTGTATGCCCCTCCACAGGATACCATCCCAGTTCAGCTCCAGGGAGAGTTTTAACAACTGGACTGCTACCTTGCACCACGGGCTGTGTGTTCTTCACCTACCACCAGTAATGGGCTCCTCCTTGCCCTCACAGATTGGGAGTGACCCAGCTCCAAATCCCCATCTGATGCCTACTTTCCTGGACCACTCCCAGTACTGTCACAGACTGGGTCCTCAGAAACAGATGTTTTTTTCTCTCTCTCTGCCTTCTTTCCTCCCTCCTTTCTTTCTTTTTTACTCCCTTGGTCCAGAAAGTTTGAGATGGCTATTAAAAATAATTAGCCTTCCAATAACAAATTTAGTTAATAGATGAAAAATCAAGGAAAATTCAGAGTCATATAGCAAGAGATAAAGTTAGCACTGTATAGGCTGTATGATGAGACTACAGTTGGGGCAGAGCTTCCTAGCAGCCAAGTAAATAGGAATCTATGTTTAGTTCCATTAATTACATTATCTATAATATTGAAAACCTACTTTCAAGAGAAGACTTTCAGAGGGCTTATCACTCTCCCTCATGAGAGATGTTCAGTTTTATGCATGTAAATAACTTTTTCCTCCACCCCATCTTCCTACGCTCCTGCTACCTTTCTGCTTTGGAAGGCCATACTCGGCAGTGGCTAATCACTAATTCACCATTTACTTCACCTCTGTGAGCCCACTTTCTTATCTATTAAATAGATTTAAAATGGGCATTTTATAGGCAACCATTCATAACTATTTATGGTGCTTATGAAGATGGGCCTAATACAGAGTAAGTGTGATGTTGTGTTTGCATTTTCCTCTGGCTTCCTTTTTTTCTCTCGTTCTTTCTTTTTTCCCCTCCGTCCCATACTTTCCCAATTTTTTTTTTATAAAATGAGATTTAAGGTGGAGTGCACAGCCATATAAAATAAAAGATAACAATAATTAGAAGTAGGTTTAAAATGCAGAAGGATGAATGGGATGAGGATGAATGGGATGTAGAAGGCAGTCTGCCTTGAAATTAACAGATTGAAAGAGAACACAGAGCCTTCCTTCCCGCTACAGGTGAGCAAGGGTTTGGGTAACCTTGAATTCTCCTTGTCAATAAATAGTGATGCCCAGCAATTGCCATCCTATGGATGTATCCTAAAGAAAACATTGAACGACTGCACAAATATGTATGTAAGGCAACGGTCATCACGATGACCAAAAAAAACCAGTTAATATATCCATCAGTTGTTATTGAATGAGAAGAGGCACAGTAAAATAGAGTATTGAAAATAGATGTGTAGGTTGGTATTTAATGACACGAAAAATATTCAAGATACGATGTTTATATTAGAAGGTAGACGACCTTAAGAAAACACAACAATTTAAAAATACAAGTATTTTATTATAAATATAGAAAAAAGTCCCTGGACAGATAAGTATGAGGAAATGTTAATAATAGTCACATTTGTGCTGGACTGTTGACAGGTTCCACATTCTTAGTACTTTATATGCTGTCTAATGTTTGTAGTTATATACATGCATTACTTTTATTTTATTTTTTAAAATATTTATTTATTTGGTTGCACGGGGTCTTAGTTGTGGCAAGCGTGCTCCTTAGTTGTGGCATGCATGTGGGATCTAGTTCCCTGACCAGGGATTGAACCTGGGCCCCCTGTATTGGGAGCACAGAGTCTTAACCACTGCACCACCAGGGAAGTCCCTACTTTTATTTTTTAATATGTATTTTGATTTACACAAGTAATATGTGAGTAAATGCTCACTTAAACATTGAAGCAGCACGTGAATATAGGGAGTAAAATGCTACTGTTCCCTCCTACATTCCCTCTTGCCTTCCTCCTCTCTTTCACGGCCGCAAATACAACTGACGATTCAGGATGTATTCTTCCAGGTTCATTCTATGCATTTGCACAAATATAAAATTTTAAGGTCTTTTAAAAAGTAAGTGAACTATACTGTCCCATTTGTCCTGTGACTTGATCTTCAATTAAATATATACATTATGGAGATTTTTCCACGTGAATGCCTAAGCCTTCCTCACTATTCTTCATGCTTTTAATCAAATTTCATAATATGGATATACCATTCCCCCATCAAAGTACAATTTGATTGTTTTTAATATTTTGGTATTACTATGACCGAATGGGTACCGTCTACACTGGTTTTTAGTAAGTGTGTAAGGGTTTTTTTAAATTATTATTAAAATAGCTGAGGGAAATCACTGGGTCAAAGAATATGTATGTGTTAAGTGTGTGTGTTAAATTTTAAGTTATTCCAAATTATCCTCAGTCAATATTATGAGACTGACCGTTTTTAACAACCTCCTTAATGTTGAAAATTATCAGCTTAATAAATTTGTTCAAATAATGGACTAGATAATTTATGTTAAATTAATCAGCAGGGCTTCCCTGGTGGTGCAGTGGTTAAGAATCTGCCTGCCAGTGTAAGGGACATGGGTTCGAGCTCTGGTCTGGGAAGATCCCACATGCTGTGGAGCAACTAAGCCTGTGTGCCACAACTACTGAGCTCTGAGCTCTAGAGCCTGTGAGCCACAACTACTGAGCCCACGTGCCACAACTACTGAAGCCCACGCATCTAGAGCCCGTGCTCTGCAACAAAAGAAGCCACTGCAATGAGAAGCCCGCGCACCGCAACGAAGAGTAGCCCCTGCTCACTGCAACTAGAGAAAGCCCGCACACAGCAACGAAGACCCAACACAGCCAAAAATAAATAAATAAAATAAATTTATTAAAAAAAAATTAATCAGCAAATTAAAATGATCCATAATGGCATATTGCATGTGACAGTGAGAGAGAAATACTGACACCTTCCTTTGGCCACTGATTGCCTATATTCCTCTCTCCTCCTGTTCTACTTATTCATGCTATTTTGTTCTTAGAAATAGACCATATCTCCCATCAGGGAGGAACAAGGATTATTCTGTCTTGAATGGTGACAGACTGTGATACTGATTCTAATCTCTTTTTTCTTCCACAGTATTTAGGTAAGTCTCAGTGTTCTTGAAGAGGCAGAAGTTATGGGATTCATCAGCTGCCTCTCAAAATACGTCCTACCCCGATCATTCTGACCAATAGAAAGAACACGTGCTGTAAGAAAGAATGCGGTGGACAGTTTTACCTCCAGTTATCTGGAATTCTACCTCTGTCTTTTCCTTGGTTTGGTTATTGGAGCCAATAAAGGCTCCCTTTTTGCTCAAGTTAATTTTATAAGTTACATCCAAGAAGTCCCATTCCTAGCCTTCTCAGCCCAAGGACGAGGAGACCCGTTTTGTGAAGGCAGGCTCACACCCGTGCAGCTGACTCACCGACTGTGGTCCCAACGATAGACCTGGAAACAGCTCCGGACCCTGAGGAGTTGGCTACAACCCTGTTTGACTCTGGTTCTGTCACAAGCACCTACGCCCAGGGACCCTGGAGGAGACTCACCCACTGGTGCATCGAGTAATAAGCATACAGATCCGGGTCCCAGCTCTGGACACTGCAGTGGCCTGTGAACCACTCCAGCCCCTCTTGGCTCTGGGGTCCAGGAGCCCCCAGAGGACACTGAATTAGACAATTGCCCACAGACAAGAGAGCCTTTGTGTTGGTCCTGGAGTCCAGCAGGGAAATTTCAGCACACAGCTGGAGGAAGAAAAATGCAAGATTGGATGCACTGAATAGGGTAAGAGGAACAACCCGACTTTATCCACGTCACCCCTCCCTGAAGACGGCACAGCTCGGTGCCAAGGGTGACCTTTTGGGCTGTGATTTCTCCCTGGGGTGAAAGTGAGAGTCTGGGAGTCAGTGCCTGGCTACCCCAGCTGGGGGGATGCTGCCAAAGACTCCCATTGCTCTCTCACCTCATGCAGAGCACAGGTATACCTCAGAGATGCTGCAGGTTCGATTCCAGGCCACCACAGTCCAGCAAATATCACAATAAAGCCAGTCAGACAAATCTTCTGGTTTCCCAGCGCATGTAAAAGTTACGTGGGGACTTCCCTGGTGGCACAGTGGTTAAGAATCCGCCTGCCAATACAGGGGACATGGGTTCGAGCCCTGGTCCGGGAAGATCCCACATGCTGCGGAGCAACTAAGCCCATGAGCCACAGCTACTGAGTCCACGCGCCACAACTACTGAAGCCCGCGCGCCTAGAGCCCGTGCTCCGCAACAAGAGAAGCCACCACAATGAGAAGCCCACGCACTGCAACAAAGAGTAGCCCCCGCTCGCCGCAACTAGAGAAAAGCCCGCACACAGCAATGAAGACCCAAAGCAGCCAAAAATAAATAAAAATTAAAAAAAAATACTTTACTGCAGACTTCCCTGGTGGTCCAGTGGTTAAGATTCCGTGCTTCCACTGCAGGGGGGACTGGTTTGATCCCTGGTCAGGGAACTAAGATCCTGCATGCTGCACAGCGCAGCCAAAAAAATAAATAAAAAATTTAAAAAAATACTTTATTGCTAAAAAATGCTGACCATCCTCTGAGCCTTCAGCGAGTCGCAATTTTTTGTGGGTGGAGGTTTTGAAATATTGTGAGAATTAACCAGATGTGACACGGAGACATGAAGTGAGCAAACTGTGTTGGAAAAATGGCACTGATAGACCTGCTCGAAGCAGGGTTGCCACAAACCTTCAATTTGTTTAAGAAGAAAAAAAAGGTAACATATGTGAACTGCAATAAAACGAGGTCTACCTGTACTGCATCATGAGCGGCAAGACCGGGGGTGGTGAGCAGCTAGGGGAAAAGCAGCCAAGGGTCAGAACAGAAGAGATCCCAGTAACCGCACCAGGGACCCCCTCGCTCACCCTGGAGCCAGTGGGGACACCTCCCCTGTGTACCCCCCTTGCTGGCCCAGAGGCAATGCCACACACCTTACCCCCCCAACACATGCACACCCACCTGTGACCTAATCCCTGGACACACCCCCCACAGCAGCAGGAGCGAGCTTTTACAGACGGCTAGTGAGTACGCACAGAAAGCCAGACCCAAGATATGGAGACAAGTTGTGTCCATCAACATCTGAATGGATAAAGAAGAGGTGGTGTCTGTGTGTGTGTGTGTGTGTGTGTGTGTGTGTGTGTGTGTGTTCATACAGTGGAATATTATTCAGCCATGAAAAGGAAGGAAATTCTACCATCTGTGATAATGTGGATGGACCTTGAGGGCATTATGCTAAGTGAAAGAAGTCCGACAGAGAAAGACAAATACCGTATGACATCACTTATACATGAAATCTAAAAAAGCCAAACTCCATCTTCCAGGAATAGGAGGGCAGGGATTGAGGCCTCACGAGTCTGGGTTAAGGTAGAGAGAGAAGACAGTGGTTAAAACCAGAAAGTCCAGAGTGGGGTGTCGTTACCTCCAGAACTTATGACTGTAAACTCAGCCTGGGCTTCATGAGTCATAGAAGTGGATCCCTTAATAAAATAAGAGTTTACAAAAATTTTTTTTAATAAAATAAAATTAAAAAGCCAAACTCAAAGAAACAGGGTAGAATGGTAGCCTCCACGGGGCTGGTAGGTGAGAGAAATGGTAGATTTTGGTCAAAGAGTACAAACTTCCAGTTATAAGATGAAAAGTCTAGGTAACTACATCCCTAGCAGTCATCACTACATGGTGACTATAGTTAACATTAGTGTATTACAAACTTGAAAATTGCTGAGAGCGTAGATCTTAAATGTTTTCACTACACACACACACACACAAAGGTAATTATGTGAGATGATGGAGGTGTCAACTAACCCTATTGTGGTAATCATTTCACAATATATATGTGTATCAAATCATCATATGGTACCCCTTAAACTTACACAGTGTTATTCAATTATATCTCAACAAACCTAGGGAAGAAACTGTTTTAAAAAGAATTATGGATAAAGCAAGTTGGCTTACTAAACGTCAAATAAGTTCATAGCTTTTTGGAGAAACATACTTTTTTTATATGCTTACTCTTCTGCTATGCAAAGAAGGGGATTGGTTTTGACCAGAAAACAAAAACAAACAAACAAAAAAAACACCAGAAGAAGTCCAATGAGCAAGGACTTACAAAAGTGGCGTTTAGTTCATCATTTAAAAAAAAAGAGAGAAAGACTCCTAACAATTACAGCTCCCTTAGAGACACTAGAATTCAAGCAGCACAAACACCTTTTTAAAAATGGGGAAGAAACAATGGAAAATAACCTCCAACGAATAATAAGCAAAGACAAAAAGAAAGAAGACAGGAGGACTAAGGAAAGAGAAAACAGTTGAAAGCTGTAAGATCAAATGCGTTAGTGATGGGGCTTCCCTGGTGGCGCAGTGGTTGAGAATCTGCCTGCCAATGCAGGGGCACGGGTTCGAGCCCTGGTCCGAGAAGATCCCACATGCCGTGGAGCAACTAGGCCCGTGAGCCACAACTACTGAGCCTGCGCGTCTGGAGCCTGTGCTCCGCAACAAGAGAGGCCGCGATAGTGAGAGGCCCGCGCACCGCGATGAAGAGTGGCCCCCACTTGCCACAACTAGAGAAAGCCCTCGTGCAGAAACGAAGACCCAACACAGCCATAAATAATAAATAAATAAATAAAATAAAATAAAAAGAATCCGCCTGCCAATGCAGGGGACACGGGTTCGAGCCCTGGTCCGGGAAGATCCCACATGCCGTGGAGCAACTAAGCCCGTGCGTCACAGCTGCTGAGCCTGCGCTCTGGAGCCTGCAAGCCACAACTACTGAGCCCACGTGCCACAACTACTGAAGCTCGCGTGCCTAGAGCCCATGCTCCGCAACAAGAGAAGCCACTGCAATGAGAAGCCCGTGCACCACAATGAAGAGTAACCCCCCGCTCACTGCAACTAGAGAAAACCTGCATGCAGCAACAAAGACCCAACAGCCAAAAATAAATAAATTAATTAATTTTTAAAAAATGCGTTAGTGATAACAGTCAATTAAAATAAGTTAAATACCCAAATTAAGAAAAAAGAAAACGAAAACTATTTCAAAGGAACAAAATTGCATTATATGGTGCTTGCAGGAAGCACGTTGAAAAGGTCAGGGATGGGATGAGGGCACGGGATTGTAGGAAAGTCCTTGTGAGAAAGCAGGGGTCCTTGATCACTAGATGATTCACATAGCTATCACCCAGCACTGCAGATGGGATCTCGGTAAATCTAGTAAAATAGTAACGAAACAGCCTTTTGGTTCTCGGAAATCAATAGCACTCTGTGTATGGATGAGAGCTGTATAAATGTCATTAAGGTTAATGAGGTGGACAGCGGAGCTTGATGCTTTGTTCTATCTCTCAGGTGCCAGAACATTCTGTTCAAAGCAGAGATGGAACTCTATCTGAAAGTACCATTAAACGGCCATCAGTGGTGCCCTGGGGTCAAAGGATGACCTCAGGCCTTTTCTCCATTCCACGCACTCCCTGCTCAAACGTTTGCACTCATCTCGACTTCTCTGGTAGGGTTATGTGCATATTCTGCAAATTCTGGGACAAAGCGGCTGGCGTGCAAAGCTATACAAAAATCACTGGATTTCTTTCAAATGCAACAGTATTGTGTGTTCATTTTTGTACGGTATATATGTGGCTAAAGATCATACAGAATAGGAGAGAAGTTCTAAATTCTGTGTCGAGAACTTCGTGTTTCTGGAGTCTGTCCTCCCTTCCTGGCATCGTAAGTGGCCTGGAATCCAAGACCTCACCTGAGATGGGTGAGATTCTGAATGACGTGAGACAGCTTCAGCTTTGCGCAATGGAATTGATGGGATCATCTTATAGGGAAGACTCATGTGGCCCTGGAAAGAGCAGTGTAGCACGGAATCAAAGAGCTCTGTATTAGTCTCCTGGGGCTGCCATAGTGAATTACCACAAACTTGGTGGCTTGAAACAATAGAAATGTATTCTCTCACAGTTCTGGAGGCCAGAAGCCCCAAATCAAGATGTTAGCAGGAACATGCTCTCTCCAAAACTCTAGAGGAGGATCCTTCCTTGCCTCTTCCAGCTTCTGGTGGCCCCAGGTGTTCCTGGGCTTGTGGCTGCATCAATCCAATCTTTATCTCCATCTTCACATGGCCTTCTAACCCTAACCCTAACCCTAACTTTAAACCTAACCCTAACCCTAACCTTAACCCTAGCCCTAATCCTGAGTCTTCTCCTATTCTGTCTCTCATAAAGGCACTTGTCATTGGATTTAGGGCACACTTGGGTAAGCCAGGATGATCTATCTCATCTTGGAATCTTTAACTTTATTACATCGGCAAAAAACGTTTTTCCAGATAAGGTCACATTCATAGGTTCCAGAGGTTAGGACATGGCTGTACCTTTGGGGACCACTATTCAACCTGCTCAAGCACAGACTCTGGAAAGAAACTGCCAGCGTTCCTATCTCAGCTCTGCCACTTAGCAGCTACATGATAAACTCTTTTTTTTTTTTTAAACATCTTTATTGGAGTATAATTGCTTTACAATGGTGTGTTAGTTTCCGCTGTATAACAAAGTGAATCAGCTATATGTATACATATATCCCCATATCTCCTCCCTCTTGCATCTTCCTCCCACCCTCCCTATCCCACCCATCTAGGTGGTCACAAAGCACGGAGCTGATCTCCCTGTGCTATGCGGCTGCTTCCCACTAGCTATCTATTTTACATTTGGTAGTGTATATACGTCCATGCCACTCTTTCACTTTGTCCCAGCTTACCCTTCCCTCTCCCCATGTCCTCAAGTCCATTCTCTATGTCTGTGTCTTTATTCCTGTCCTGCCTCTAGTTTCTTTATTCCTGTCCTGCCTCTAGGTTCTTTAGAACCAATTGTTTTTTTTAGATTCCATATATATGTGTTAGCATACAGTATTTGTTTTTCTCTTTCTGACTTACTTCACTCTGTAGGACAGACTCTAGGTCCATCCACCTCACTACAAATAACTCAATTTCGTTTCTTTTTATGGCTGAGTAATATTCCATTGCATATATGTGCCACATCTTCTTTATACATGATAAACTCTTAACCACTCTGAGCTCCCATTTCTCTAAATCTAAAATACAGATAATGATAGTTCCTTAACATAGAAAGCATTGCTAAGACAGCAAACCTTGGTGTTTGTTTTCTCACTCATACTTCATTTTATACATTTGATTTTGGATCCATCCTAGAATTCATTTCTTGGATGTGACCCAAGGAAATTTCACATCGTTCTGCTTTAACGAACCCATTTCCCTGCTGACTTCACAACTGCTCAGGTCTTTCTGCGGTTAAGAAAGTGGTTAAGTGGTTAAGAATCCACCTGCCAATGCAGGGGACAGGGATTCAATCCCTGGTCCGGGAAGATCCCACATGCCGCGGAGCAACTAAGCCAGTGCACCACAACTACTGAGCCTGCGTGCCACAACTGAGCCTGCGAGCCACAACTACTGAGCCCACGTGCCACAACTGAGCCCGCATGTTGCATCTACTGAAGCCTGCACACCGCAACGAAGAGTAGCCCCCACTCACCGCAATAGAGAAAGCCCATGTGCAGCAACGAAGACCCAAAGCAGCCAAAAAAATAAATAAAAAAAAAAAATCACCTTCCGCCTGGTATACCTGGAATTCTGTAATTGGGACTCCAACTTAACTTTTCTCTTACTCAAACCCCATGTTTTGTTTTGTTTTTTTCTTTCCCTTCCACAGGCCCCCTGTTGGGTTGGCCACAGGGAATATCAAAAGCTAGTGGGTCTCGAAGGGAACCAGCAGAATCAGTATCACTGGGGCACTTGTTGGACATGCAAACTCTGGGGCCCCATTTGGACCTACTGAGTCAGAAACTCTGGGGATGGAGCTCAGCAACCTGTATTTCAACAAGGTCACCAGGGTTATTTCCATGTCTTGGCTACCGTGAGTAATGCTGCAATGAACATGGGGGAGTGACTATCTCTTCGAGATCATGATTTCATTTCCTTTGGCTGAATACCAAGAAGTGGGGTTGCTGGATTATATGATGGTTCAGATTGTAATTTTCTGAGGAGCCGCCATACTGTTTTTCCATGTCTGTACCGATTTGCATTCCTTCCAACAATGCACGAGGGTATGATAAAGTTTGAGACACTGGGTTAGGGATGAGATAAAGTTCAGAGATAGGGCTCTGATTAAGGAGAGGATTGTGTTTAGAATGTCTAATAATGAAAGTATTAAGAGATTAAGATTAGAGATCATGATAATATTAAGAGACCTCATTGGCTGAGCACTTAATCTCGAAAGTACGTTATTTCAAAAAGTGTTCATGTTTGTGCCTAGAGGATTATACAGAACTGGAGAGAAGTTCTGAATTCTGTGTTGAGAATTTGCTGGTTATCGAGCTCCCTTCCTGGCATCAATAACCTGGAATTTTAGATATCCACCAGGGAGATCCAGACACCGTGGCATGTCTTGAGTTGAGTCTAAACCTAAATGGTGAGGGGAAATCATTGGACCAAATTAGGACTCAACACATAGTAAGTGTTCAATTCATTCATGGAATGTTAGATAAATGAAAGGATCAGAGGGGTAATCTGTGGCATAAGGTGAGGGGCAGTGTATCAGGGTTCTCCAGAGAAGCAGAAACAACAAGAGATTGACTGATTGATTAACTGATTTTAAGGAATTGGCTCATGCAATTTAAGAAATTGGCTCATGTATCAATAATAAGAGATTGACTGATTGATTGACTGATTGAATGATGTTAAAGAATCGGCTCGTGCAATTTGGCTAGCAAGTCCAAAATCTGTAGGGCAGGTCAGAAGGTTAGAAACTCTGGGAGGATTTGATGCCACAATCTTGAGTCTTGAGGTTTCTCCAAGAAACCTGTTTTTGCCCTTACATCCTCCAACTGATTAGATCAGGCTTACCTATGTTATCAAGGGTTATCTCCTTTACTGAAAGTCAGCTGATAATAGATGTTAATCACATCTACAAAATGCCTTTGTACCAACACCTCAACTAGCATTTGATTAAACACCTGGATCCTATAGCCAAGCTAAGTTGACACATAAGACTAGCTAATCATCATTGACATTGTCAGGGTCAACTGGTAGATATTAAAGGACTTAAGTTAGTATCAGTAGTTCAGTAAGAACACATAAAACTGAATAGACATTGGGGGGATTGAGGAGTGAGTTCTGGGCATCCCTGATCTTTGGCTTCACCTGCTGACTTGTCAAGAGTCGGGTAAACAAACTACAGTTATTCTGTTTGTCTCATCTGGTCTATGCTTTTATGGCTTCTTGCAAGAAATCCCATAAATTAGGAACCCTGGATTGAAACAGGGCATATCGTCCCCTCCCCTTATGAAGGGGTAGGAGCTACCCAGGCAGCTGGAGGTGATGTGCTTCCTGGGGATGGGAGACTAAAATAGGAGTCATCTATAAAAGCAACTCCTCATTATTGAATGGTTACTAAATGCCAGGCAATGCCAGTTCTTAACTCCTACCACTGGGTCTGTTTTCTTCTACAATGGAGTTATGTGCACGAGGGTCAGGAGGCACATGAAAAATGTACCACTTTCATTGATACCAGGACCATTACTGAAAGTCTCAGAGATGCAGGACTCCTCTAGCAAATGAAGCCAGAACTAAAGGCTGAGACATGGAATTTATGTGAAACTTGTGTTCTCTCCTTCTGCAAATCCAGATCGAGTGTCTATAGCAGATGAGAGAGAGAGAGAGAGAGAGAGAGAGAGAGTACAATGTCCAGGCTTGGACTGTAGAGGCAGGTAAGAATGCCCTGCCCAAATATGCTACTTATTGGATCAGAAAGAGCAATAGGCATGGAGGAAGGGAACTAGATGACAATATGCCCTGATAATAGTTCCTTATCAGCTTGTAGAAAGTAGAAGCAAACATACTTAGAAGAATCCCAAATGTGAAACTCACTGCTGTAAAGGGACCATGCCCGTATGTGGAGTTTGGACCACAAGTGTCAGGGACTCCTGACCTAGGATAGAGTACAGATGAAAGTGTGGAGTGAAAAATCCATGCTCCAGGGCCTGAGGCTGACCCATGAGTTGTCTGAACCTAGCCTGGCTAAGGTTTAACACACCCTCCCATAATGCGCACATATTATCCAGAATAAATGTTTCTTTCTCTCCATGTCTATCAACTCTTCACTCCTTGAGGGCTTCAATATTAAGCGTTGAGAAAAACATCAAATAACTAGTATCCTCACAGCCAAGTGAATTTTTATCAATAACACCCTATTCAGATTTCTGGAGTAAACAATTTACCTGAAGGAAGGTATAAAACCTTCTGCTATAAGCAGTGATCACATAAAGGTATATATTTATATCCTGGCCTTATTAAATCTGAGTTTGTGTGATCTTTATTGGGCCACAAGAATATCAGCATCTGGAAGTCAGCAAGTTATCTCAAAAAGCAAACAGCTGGCTCACTGCCAAAGATGGTGCCCAAAGAACCATACATCCCAGCATTTATTCCTTTGTGTAGTCCCTTCCTCCCAAGTCTGTGCTGGGTCCACGACTAGGTTTTAACCAACAGAATAAGGCTGAAGAGATGGTTGGAATTTCTAAGGTCAGATCACAAGAAGCATTGAAAGTTCCACTTGAGTCTCTTGGAACATTCTCCCTGGGTAAAGCCAGTCACTAAAAAGCCTGACTGTCTGCAGGACCGCCATGCTGTGAGGAAGCCCAAGCTAGCCACGTGGAGAGGCATCTTTGAGAGAGAGAGATGCCCAACAAGGCACAAGCTATCCCAGCCACCTGGTGCTAGGTATGCAAGTGAAGAAGCTTCAGATGACTGCAGCCCAGGTTTCGTCTGGCTGCAGCAGGATGACAGACTCCAAATGAGAACCACTTAGTTAAGCCCGGTGAACCCCCAGAACCATGGGATTGCATTCAAAGCCGGGAGTCAGCAAACTACAGTCTGTGAACCAAATCTGGCCCATGACTTGTTTTTGTAAGTAAACTTTTGGGGTAACACAGCCACACTTACTCATTTATGTATTTTCTGTGGTGCTTTCGTGCTACAACGGCAGAGGTGAGTAGTAGCAACGGAAACTTTATAACCCTCAAAGCTGAAAACAAGTGCTCTCTGGTCCTTCTCCAAAAACATTTGCCAACCTCTTTTCCAAGGTGAGTTTGGAGGTGGTTTGTTATGCACCAATGAATAAGCAGGACACTGACAACTTTGATTCCACAATCGAAGGACCTTTAAAACATGGTCTGATTCCTAAACTAGTAAGTATTGTAAAATATCCCAGGGTTGGACTTCCCTAGCGGTCCGTTGGTTAAGACGTCGTGCTTCCACTGCAGGCGCGGCGGGTTCCATCCCTCATCGGGGAAGTTCCGCATGCCTCGGGGTGCGGCCTACGGTCACTTGTTCCTTTGCAAACATGACCTTTTACCATTGAAGTGTTCTGATTCCACTCACAGAGTTATGAGTCAGCACGGGGATCTAAACCCACTAGATTTTGAATCACAACTTGGTCACTTTCTAACTCTGTGACCGAGGATGCGTTACTTTATCTTTTTTCCTGTTGGATCAAACTGATAATTACAGTGTTGTAATTAAGAGCACGCATTCTGGATTCAGACAGCCAATGTGTAAATCCACTCCCTTCTCTTACTGAGGGCTAGTAATCAATAGCATGAAGACCTCAAATACACCAGCTATTGTTGCTGTTGTTGTTTATATTATTGCTATTGCAATTGCAGTATGTTCTTGCTTTTAGGATTCAGAATAATGAATGTGAAAGATGGAAATATGTGTCCATTTGGAAGATGGCATCTATTATAAATATACTTCCAGGTGATAGTCTGTCCTTTCTTTCTGCCTCAGAGAGGCGCTCACCCTCTTTGCCTGGGTAACTTGTCCTTATTCTTGAGAATATCAGCTTTCACATCCCTTCCTGGAAGACACTGATTCTCTACCAGGGGCCATGTGGAACATTTTTGGTTGTCATAACTGGGGGAAGGGGTGCTACTGCCATCTAGTGGGTAGAGGCCAGGAATACTGCTAAGCATGCTATAGGTACACAGGATAGCCTGCACAACAAAGAATGATCCGGGCCAAAATGTCCACAATGCCCAGACTGAGGTCTAAGGCTTGCTCTAGCCCTTGCACCTCTCTCACAAGGCTTGAGCGAGGGACCCCCCTGAGGCCTTCCTCAGCCTCTTCAATGTTTTCACCTGCTACTTTGAAATGACCTGCATTCTCACCTGTCCCCCTCAGAAGTTCAGGGAGATCAGGGACTGAATCTGTTTCATACCTCTACCTCCGAAGCACATGTGTGGCATTTCCTTGCACAATTTCCTTGATAGGATAAAAGAATAAATTAACGTTTGCTTGAATATCACACACTCAGCGCTATCCATTGGAACTCTCAACTGAAGAAAAACTCACGACTGAAAACTTGTGAGTTAAGTTTTTTGTTGTTTTTGCTTTTTTAAATTTATTTATTTTTATTTTATTTTTGGCTGTGTAGGGTCTTCGTTTCTGTGCGAGGGCTCTCTCCAGTTGCGGCAAGCGGGGGCCACTCTTCATCGCGGTGCGCGGGCCTCTCACTATCGCAGACTCTCTTGTTGTGGAGCACAGGCTCCAGACGCGCAGGCTCAGTAGTTGTGGCTCACGGGCCCAGTTGGTCCGTGGCATGTGGGATCTTCCCGGACCAGGGCTCGAACCCGTGTCCCCTGCAATGGCAGGCAGATTCTTAACCACTGTGCCACCAGGGAAGCCCATGGCTGGTTTTTCTAACCACTATGTCTTTCTATATACAGCTGTCTATTGAGCTTAACAGCCACATGGCTCTCTCAGGGGGCTGACAGATGATGCCCAGAAGGGACCATGAATATCCAGGATCTAGCATATCTCAGATTGTTTTTAGAAACATGATTTCCTGGAAGGTGCTAATTGGTTTGTGATTATTTTTTTAATGTTTTATGCTTAAATTAGATTGTGAAGCAAAAAGGATACATTGTACAGCACAAGGAAGTATAGCCATTAATTTTTCGTTTTGGACTTCTTTTTTTAATGTGGATTTTTTTTTTAAGTCTTTATTGAACTTGTTACAATATTGCTTCTGTTTTATGCTTTGGCCCTTTGGTCATGAGGCATGTGGGATCTTAGTTCCCCGACCAGAGATTGAACCCTTGCCCCTGCATTGGAAGGCCAAGTCTTAACCACTGGACCACCAGGGAAGTCCCTCTCCTGACTTTTAACTCTACAGATTAGTTTTGCTTGTTCTTGAACTTCATATACATAGACTCATGCCATATGAACATCTGACTTCTTTCACTCAACATAGTTGTTGGTGCACAACCTCCTCAGGAGCTTGCTGGGTATAATCTGAAACTGGACCGCATATGCAGAGGGCAGGAAGAGATCAAAGAAAGAGGCAGACCGTTCCAGATTGGTAGGTGGCAGGTTTAATAAGCAAGAGAACTTACTTATGAGGCAGGTCTTAGGCAGCCACAAGACGGGTTGATTTCTGCACCTGCTCCCCCAATCTTAAAAGTTTATATAGACTTTACCTGGCTTGAGTCATGTACACAATCCAGATGGTTTCAACACCACATTACTATCTCAAGGCTATATCTTTAGGCAGCTTCTAGTGCAGGGAGGGCAAGTGGAACACGCATTCCAAGGATGGGGGGAGGGGTAAGGTGCCTCCAATTGCCTGGGTCCAGCTCACGGGTCAATGGCTCAATGGGTCAAACCGCCATGATTTCCCCCAACAATAAGGTCCATGAGATTCATTCATGGTGTTGTGTGTATGTATGGATATATATTGCTGTGTATCTATAAGGATAGCATAATTTGTTAATGTATTCTCCTATTAGTAATCTTTAAACTATAGTACACAAATATAATATCACTCACATATTAAAATCTTCCAATGCTTCCCATTATAAGTAGACTATAATATCCCAGAGGGAAAAGACAATATTTTTCTCTTCCTTTGTCATATCCTTAGTATCATCCCAGTGACTGGTTCGTAGGAAATTTAAAATACATATTTGATTAATGAATGCAATAACTAATTTATTAAAAGAATCCATTGATATTTAAAGGGCATTTTCTAGGAATTGGCTTTTTCTCCATTTTTATGAAGATCAAGAAGGTTGGAAAATGACTGTATTGATTTTTCATTATCCTAGTTTTCTCTTTAAGGTGATTTACCTCATCAGAAATCCCAGAGATGTTTTTTGTGTCTGGTTATTTTTTCTGGAGGATTGCAACATTTGTTAAGAGACCAGAGTTCCTGGAACAATATTTTGAATGGTTCATCCAAGGAAATGGTGAGTGAATATAAAATATGGAAGCTGGGGTTGCCAGACTGCTTTATCAGACCTCTTTTTTTTTTTTTAACCCAACTTGATGTCTCTACATCTCACCAACACGTGGTTATAAGGCTCCATCACCATTGGAACCCAAATTTTCCAAGTCCACATAACTATCTTGCAAAGCAGCAGAACCTCAGCCAACCTTTATGCTTGCCCCATCAGAAACTATCCTAGCTATTTTCTGAGTCTCCAGGACCTCTCTAATACTAACACAGAGAGCTCATATTCTTCTCCTCTACTCTCCTAATTTGTGGCTTTCTGAAAGTCAGCTCTCATTGGCTTCCTGGACAATACAGTCCTGACTTTCCACCATTTTTCAGATGCATCTTTCTAAAACTCCCTTAATTCTCTTGTCCTCTCTGTCTCAAAATGTATGCATTGCCGTAGGATCTCTATACTTTTAATTATGTAGAATTTCTAGGCATTCTCAGCTACTTGAAATTTTGCAGTTTTTCTCAAAACTATGTGATGAGTCTGATATCTCAGCTGTGATATATCTCCCTGGCTTCAGACCTGTTTCTCTAACAGCCCATGGACATCTTAACTGGAGAGAGCCATCGATAACTCTAATTCAATATGCTCAAAATTGAACACATTTCCCCCCGTATCTCAAACTTCTCCTATTGCAGGTTTAACTTATTCGACAAATAGAACCACTCTAACCCAAGGGCTACCATGATTCTGACATTTAACAAGTGTCATCTTTTTCCCATCCCTCATGCCCCTCACCACTTTCCTTTATCTAATTATTATCCAAGTCCCACGACCCTGACTAATATCTTCGTTCTGGTCTTGTATTTAGGGAAGTCACCCTTTTCAACACTATATAAAATAGCATCTCTCCCCATCTCTATCGTTTTATCTTTTTTTCCCCCTTAGTACTCATCACCAATGAGTATGTATTCTATTTATTTGTTTATTCCATGTGTCTCCCCACTAAACTGTAAGTTCTTTGAGCTGTTCATTGTTGACTTCCTGCACTAGAGTGGTGCTTACCACAGAGTAACCAGCTAATACACCTTTGTTAATGAGTATTTATTTTCCACCCCTTCCATTGGTGCTTTATTAACCAGAGCCACTGTTACTTCTCACCTAGAGTAACATTACAGAATCTTTATTGGTGTCCTCATCTGCATGTTCTTTGACCCTTCTAGGCTATGTTGCAATCATCTGTTCTATATTGAACACTTCACGTTCCCTGACTTTTTTTGCCCAGCACTGAAGTCCAATCTTCAAAGGTTGGAGGTCGTATTTCTTATTGAACTGATCCTGGGTGAACTTTTCAGCCCTATCTACTGCTTAGCGTCAAGCTACTCTTTCAGAAAAAAAAAGCAACAGTTAAACTACATGATGGGAAGCCAGACATGAAGAGAACACCCCCCCCCCCCTTCAATGCTATATTTGATCTTGCCATTTGGTGTATAAAGTAGACTGGATTGTGCTTCAGCTCTCACTAGGAATCCAGGAAAGTCCAATCAATAGTGGTGGGTGATGAAGACATATCCTGTAAACCTTACCACTGTCCCAATATCTTGCTTATTTGTGCCCTAAAAATCCCACACAGACCTATTTCTTATCCAATCAAGAACTACCAATACCAAAATCTTTATTGCTATCAACTAATACCAATATCCTGACTTGTCTGCAGCCCTGCAGAAAGTCGATTTTAACCCTTTTCCACATACCAATGAAGAAATCTTGGAAATTTAAGTCCCAGGAAATATGGACCTTAGACCCAAGCAACAGAGTCCCTGCTCTGGACCTTGGGTCTTGTAGCGGAGTTCTGGATTATACATGATAACAAAGCCTTAGGACACTAAAGGAACTGCATTTCCAGAGAGACACATCAAGAGGGCTGGAAAATGGGCACTCCAAGGGAATTCATGACAGGCTTTCCTTGCCAGATGTCAGCACCCCTGATGAACAAAACAGCCCAAGAGAATTCCTAGACAGACTCTTTTGTCTACATGGATGATTCCAGCATGAACTTCAAGGATGATTCACAGATACCAGCTGGTCCGAGACCTTAGTTCCCTGACCAGGGATTGAACCCAGGCCATCACAGTGAAAGCGCCATTCCTAACCACTGGACTTCCAGGGAATTCCCTGTTATATCTTTTCAAGAATCTGTTCAAAAAACATTTCCATCGTAAAAGGGGAAGTTATAAATTTCACATCAAGGTCAAGTGCCTTTGGCCCATGTTTGAGCAAATTATGATAGATAAGCTGAGAACACAAGATATAGAGAAAGTGCGAATGTTTTTCTAGGAGAGAAGAACTGAAGCATAGATAGAAATACAGAAAGCTTCTTTTCCAAGGTAGGATACAATCCTGACACCAATTCTAATATGTGATATGCGTTTTTTTTTCCCCACATTTCTCCCGACACAAGCTGGTTGTCCTACAATTCAACCAAATTCTGATACTATCTACCCAGAGAAAGCATCAGATTCCGCAGGTTAAGGGCTCAGTCCCACAAGACTGTCCTTACTTCAGATGCCAGTCACAAACCCAGGTTGTCTGTGCTTCTGACCAACTGGATATAAATCAAAGGTTCCCATGACACCCCTGCTTGGGATTGATTAATTTACTAGTGGCTCATAGAACTCAGGAAACCAGTTCACTTACTAGATTACCAGTTTATTACAAAGGATATTAAAGAAAATCAACAGCTGGATGGAGAGGTACATAGGACCCAAACAAAAGAGCTTCTGTACTCAAGAGTTTGGACGTGGCTAGGCAGCCTTTGGCTGTGTCCTGGTTCACCAACATAGAAGCTCTCTGAGCCCTCCCATCCTTTTAGGTTTTTATGGAGGCTTCATTACATAAGCATAATTGATTAAATCATTGCCCACTGGTGATTGACTCAACCTCCAGCCCCTCTCCCCTCCCCAGAATTCAAGGTGTGGGGCTGAAAGTTCCAGCCTTCTAATCAGGGTTGGTTCCCCAGGCAACCAGTGCCCCCATCTTTAGAGGATTTCCAAAAGTCATCTCATTAACAAAGTCAGTTAAAGCCACCTCATTAACATGAAGTCAGTTGTGGTTGAAAGGGATTTATTATGAATATCAAGACACCCATTTCACCTTTATGGCTCTGAAGAAATTTCACCTTTATGGCTCTGAAGAAATTTCAAAAACTGAGGACAAAAGACCAAATATTATAACAAAAGACGCTTCCATTGCTGTTATGGATTAGGAAATTCTAAGGGTTTGGGGAGTTGTGAGCCAGGAGTCAACGACAGAGACTAAAATATATATTTAGTATACATCACAATATCACAAAAGAAGATTGTGGTCCAATATTGTTGGTAAATGGGAAAAAATCTCATTATATATATAGAGTAGCTGTGTATTAATATATACACAGATTTATTTATTAAAAAAAAAAAAAGCCTTAGGGGGTCCCCTGCTCTGGACACATTTCCTCCCCAGTAATGTAAGGAATCTCTAGGACTCCTGTAGCTTGCAACTCAAGATCGTCACCTGTGTTCTGGGAAGCTTGAACACTAGAATTCTCTATGCAAAAGATCTCAAGCATGTTCTCATAGCCTATATGGTCCTCTGCTCTGGGTCCCACCTCTCAAGGAAGACCATACTAGCAGCATGCTAAGTTAGGTTTGGCCAAAGGGCGAATCAAAACGAATGAACTGTAATTGCTGTTTGCAAACATTGCTGAAGCCATTAGTTTTTTGCCAAATGGTTCTCCCAACACTTTATAGGTCCAAAGTTAGGAATTAAAGGAAATGTTTCAATTTTGGGGCTGTTAAGAATAATGTTTCTCTGGTACATGTGGTACAGACTTTCTTTCTGGTTTTTATACCTGAGTGTGGAACTGCTAAGGCATAGTGAATATGAATTTTCCATTTTAAAAGATAATATCAAACTATTTTCCAGAACAATTGGATCAACTTATATTCCTGCAAATAGTATATGAGAGTTTCTATTACTCCAACTCTCAGTGACATTCATTGTCAGTATTTTTATGATTGTCATTTTAATAATTTTACAGAATAATTAGTGGATGATTGGCATATTTTATTTAGTTTCTCTCTTCATTTATAGACACTGTTTATCTCTTCTTTCATCTAAAGCCTTTTTAATGTCTTATATGATCTTTTACAAGTTTTTTCTATAAAAAGCCTGCAACTCTTTTTTAGATGTATTTCATTTCTTCTTAGGTTGATGACATCTTAAAATTATATTTCCCAGTTGTTTGTGCCTGATTTGGGGGAATGTAACCAACTTTGAATGTTGATTGGGTATTTACCAACCTGAATGAACCCTCTTCTTAACTCTAATTGCTTCCCTGTAGGTTCTCTTTGATTTTCTATGAAGTATAAATATATCCTTTAAGTAAAGACTGTAATCTTCATTATATATATATATATATATATATATATATATATATATATATATATATTCTTTACTTTTTTCTCTTATCTCATTGGCCAGGGTTCTGAGACAATATTAAATAGAAGTGATGATAGTGGTAATACTTGCCTTGTTCTTAATTTTAAATATAATTATTCAAAAATGTTATTTTTAAACATTATTGAGAAAATTGACAAATATAATTGTATATATTTAAAAGTGATTATTTGATATACATATACATTATGTAATGATTACCAAGATCAAGATAATTAACCCATTCACCACCACACATAGTTAGGTCCATGTTTTGGCTAAAAATATACTTATGTTATGCTCATTCTTGAATGATAGTTTAACTGAGTAGAATTCTCAGCTGATAATAAATTCCCACTACAATCTGGAGTTAAGAAAGGTTCAGGCATGGTAGACAGCCATTTGAAAGTATAAAATAGTTAAGATACAGAGGATAGAGTGAGAAAATTTACCTCCCAGGAAGACAATATAAAATACTGGGAAGAGCAATTTTCAAGGAAACATGCGTGAGTACTTCCTCATGTATGAAATCTCCGTTTGAAAAACCACACCTAGCCTCACAAAGAATTATTACAAATAAATCTTCACCTAGCCTCTAGGAAAGCTGTGGTAGAAAAAAGGAAAGAAAATCTTAAACCAGAGGAAAGACAGATAGTTTCCAAAGGAATAATAATTACAACAGCAGCAATGAAGGCAAGAAGAGAGAGGGGGAGAAAAAAAAAAAAAGGCAAGTGCTATGAGAATATACCTAGCAACCAAAAATTCTAAATGCTGAACAAATGAAAGGCAGCAAGAACTCCTCAGGCCACATGGTTCTCTGGACAAGATCTCCTCAGAGACCCTTGAAAACTGGGTACAAAACCTGCTCCAAATGAACTAGGCTTGTTAAAGGGCAAATGTATGATGTTGGATAACACTTATAGCAAGACCAAATGTGCCCTGCATTGTGCTGGCAATTGTGCCCACAAGAGTGACCATAATATATGGATCCCTGCTTTCATAGAGTTTGTAATCTACTCACTCTTTCTGCCTTCCCCCTATGCACTGCCATATGGATCATGGTTTAACCATGCTTGTGGCTGGATGTCCATGAGAGACAAGGAGAACTTCCTGATACGGAGTTATGGGAGTTATGAAGAGATGAAATGGGTAACTATTGTTCTTACACACAGCACACTCTCTCTCACCACTGTCTTCACTCCCTCTAACTTCCCTCCATCCCTCTGTGTCTCTCTTCCACCTTCTCAGTCAAAGTTTAGCCTTTTGAATGGTCATTAGGAGTGAGAATAGTGACCTGGTCTTCATTGTCCTAATTCTGGTTGACACTTCCTAAGCCCCATGTTCTCTTTCTTCATGTGTTCTTCCTTATCTCACCTTACAACAACCAAAGGGCTTTTTCCATCAAGTTATAGTACTGATGTGGTCTGCAGGCACTTGGAGAAAGTTTATTAGACCTGGCATGGTCATCGGTCTTATGCAAGGTCATTCAAATTCTCTCTCCTCAGAATTTGACATGAAAGATATCTATTCTACAAGCAGTAACCAGATTAATCCACTACTCTTGCCAACTCACCAGCTGTGATTGAGCTGGAAGGATTGGGGAAGGTCGTGTTGGTGCTACTCCACTGGTGATTTATCATAGAGAAATATCCTGAACAACAGCAACAACAAAATGTGTAAAGAATGACTCAACTAGAAAAAGGAAGGAGGAGAGGCTTTTCACTTAGCTGAGACTGTCTTGTTATCAGACATTGTAAAGCCCCCTGTGATGAAAAATTAATCATGTCCATATCCTTGAGCTCAAGATGAATGAACAGTACATACTGCATGGAGTAGGAGGAGCCCATTTTCCCAGAACCTTATAGTTCAGATATATCCAGGATGGTGATCCATGGAAGGAAGGAATTAAATGATTCAAAAGATCTCAAGCAGGTGAGGGCTGCTACCCAGGGCAGAGGGGGCCACCACCCCAGTGGGCCAGGAGGTCAGAGCATCAAGACAAAGAGGCTTATTCTCAATCCTTGCAATCTAATGGGGGACTTCCCTGGTGGCACAGGGGTTAAGAATCCATCTGCCAATGCAGGGGACACAGGTTCAATCCCTGGTCCGGGAAGATCCCACGTGCCGCGGAGCAACTGAGCCCAAGTACGCCACAATTACTGAGCCTGCACTCTAGAGCCCGCACGCCACAACTACTGAGCCTGCGTGCTGCAACTGCTGAAGCCCATGTGCCTAGAGCCCGTGCTCTGCAACAAGAGAAACCTCCACTTGCCACAATTAGAGGAAGCCTGCGTGCAGCAACAAAGACCAAATGCAGCCAAAAAATTAAAATTAAAAATAATAATAATAATAATAAAACAGATAATACAACCAAAAAACAATCTAATGGAACTTGCTCTGCTAGGTTTTGGATTTGCCTGAGACCCGTGATCCTTTTCTTCTCTCTGATTTCTCCCTTTTGGAATGGGAATATCTACCATATGCCTTTCCTACCATTGTATTTTGGAAGCAGACAGCTTGTTTGGTTTCACAGGTTCACAGCTGGAGAGGAATCTTGCCTCAGATGAATCATACCTCGAGTCTCGAGTCTCACCCATGCTTGATTTACACGATAGATAGATAGATAGATAGATAGATAGATATAGATATAATATATCTATATATCTATATATATATATATATATATATACACACATATATGGGATTTTGGACTTAGAGCTAATGTTAGAATGGGTTAAGACTTCTGGGCTGTTGGGACGGGGTGAATGTATTTTGCATACGAGAAGGACATGAATTGGGGTGGGGTGGCCAGAAGGCAGAGTCTCATAGGATGAATTGTATCTCCTCAAAATTCATATGTGGAATTTTAACCCCCAGTACCTCAGAATGTAACCATATTTGGAGATAAGGTTTTTAAAGAGGTAATTAAGTCAAAATGAGTTTTTTAGGGTGGGCCCTAATCCAATATGACTGGTATCCTTGTAAGAAGAGGAAATTTGGACATAGAGATATACAGAGGGAAGGCGATGTGAAGACAAAGGAAGATGACAGCCATCTACACGCCAAGGAGAGAGGCCTGGAACAGATCCTTCCTTCAGGGCTCTCAGAAGGAACCAAATCTGTCAACACCTCAATCTCTGATTTCTGTCCTCCGGAACTGTGAGGAAATGCATTTCTGTTGTTCAAGCCTCCCAGTCTGTGGTACCTTGTTACAGCAGTCCTAGAAAACGAATACACAAGAGCTCGGGGAGATTTTTAAGAGAGAAGGAATAAGGAGAGACATAAACAGAAATTAACATCTGAAAGATTTGTAAGACTTTGAAAACGGGTAGGATTTAGAACTACAGAGACACCTGCATAGAAATATTGGATTCTTTCATCTAGACTGATGTTTAATAGGGGGCGACAGTATTGAATTTACAGAGATTTTGGCTTCTGCCTTACCAAGAATCAAGTGTGTTACGGATGACACAGAGCATAAGAAATCAATAATATGAAAAATTGTTCTAATAATGAACGTAATGATGAACATGAGAGTAAAGTGTATATAGGGCATCAATTACTTATTAAACATTCTGTTGTAATACTTCTGTGCATAAAAGAGGATATAATTTATATTCGTATATTATTAACTTGTATATAATTATCATTGTTATATGTGATATATTAATTTAATTATATATTGATTTAGCTAATATATTAATATGATACATACATATTAATTTATATGATATATAAGATAATAATATCATATAATTAAGAGTATGGCTTCTGGAGTCAAAATCTTTGGCTTCAAATCCACATCCATCAGTTTCTTTCTTGTTTTATTTTGATTTTTGGCCGTGCCATGCAGCTTACAGGATCTTAGTTCCCCAACCAGGGATGGAACCAGGGCCCACGGCAGTGAAAGCACAGAATCCTAACCACTGGACTGCCAGGGAATTCCCAACATCCATCAATTTCTAAGTGTAGCTTCTCCAGGTCTCTTTTTCCTCATCGGTAAAATGGAGTGAATAGTGGTACATTCCTCATTCTTTTAGTCATGCTTTAAACAAATATTTGAGTACCTACTATGTGTCTATGACTCTTCAAAACACTGTCTTTGGTAATTTAAAAAGAAAAATTTGTGAATTTCTAAAACTTACATATATTGGAGATACATACCATATACCCATGTACACAGAGGAAATACATATAGCATATCATACATGATAAGTGTTATGAAGTAAAATACGGCAAGGATGGGGATTTACAGTTCTAAATTGGGTGGTGACAGAGACCATCACTGAGAAGTTTGCATTGGAGAAAAGACTTGAAGAAGCAGATGAGAGAGACATGGATATATCTGAGAGAATAGCATTCCAGGAAGAAGGAACATGAAATGCAAGTAGTCTGAGGAGGGGGAATGCCTAGCATGTCTGAGGCAGCATCAGAAGACTCACTGTGACGGAGTGGAACAAGAAAGTGGATGGTCATAGGAGGTGAAGTCAGAGAAATGACAGGGGACCAAATCACCTGAAGCCACAGAGAATGCCATAAGCACTTTCACTGAGTGAAAACAGAAGTCCTTAGAGAATTTGACCAGGAAGTGACACGATCTGGCTTAGCTTCTCAAGGGATCAATATGGCTGTCATACTAAGAATAACTTATAAAGGAGAATGATCAAAAACCGAGAGACTAGCTAGATGTCTAATACAATAACCCAGGTGAGAAATGACGTTGGCTTGGACCAAGGTGGTAGAAATAGAGGTTGTAAAAAGTGGCTAGAGTATTGGCTGTATCAGAAAATAGAGGCTGCATTATTGCTGATGAATTATATACAAGATGAGTTGGGGGAGAGGAGAACGTAGGAAATTGTTTCCAAGCAGGCAGAGGTGTAAATGGGTATGACTGCCACGCAGTATAAAATCCTACCAATGAACCATTGGTCATTCTGCTATATTAGCTACAATTTCCATGTCAAGTAGACAGAAGAAGTAGATCCAGGAAGATATGTATTGAGGTCTTCAGACCTACCCCTAGATCTGATCTGACTCTCTATCTTATGTTTGTCAGGCATTACTGGAGACTGGAAAAATTACTTCATGGTGGCCCAAGCTGAAACCTTTGATAAAATATTCCAGGAGAAGATAACAGATCTTCCTCAATAGTTGTTCCCATGGGAATAATATTCCAAAACTTCTAGATCTTATATGGAGATTGATATTTGTTCTCCTGTCCTTATACATGTGAATGACTGGCGGTAATCGCATAAAACCTGTTATTTCATCCTGGAGCCTTGAATGATCAAATCTCTGCACCTTTGATGACTTGACTGTTAAAAATTATCAGAGTACCCCTAGTTCACGTTGTGGCATCCCGTTTTTTTTGTTTGTTTGTTTGTTTTTAATTTTTATTTATTATTTATTTATTATTATTATTTTATTTTTTGGCTGTGTTGGGTCTTCGTTTCTGTGTGAGGGCTTTCTCCAGTTACGGCGAGTGGGGGCCACTCTTCATCGCGGTGCGCGGGCCTCTCACTATCGCGGCCTCTCTTGTTGCGGAGCAGAGGCTCCACACGCTCAGGCTCAGTAGTTGTGGCTCACGGGCCCAGTTGCTCCGTGGCATGTGGGATCTTCCCAGACCAGGGCTCGAACCCGTGTCCCCTGCATTGGCAGGCAGATTCTCAACCACTGCGCCACCAGGGAAGCCCGGCATCCCGGTTTTTAAAAAATGTTTATAATGTTTCATTTCATTCATACAGAGTGGTAAAGAAATAGTATAAGTATTACCTCAAATTATGTCAGTTTTTAATAAAATGGAGAAATAAAATTATGGAGCAGTTAAGGCTCCTTCTCTTTCCATTGCCTGTATCTCTCCAATTTCTTATTCTTATGACTTTGAAGTATATAATTCCCAAACTAGCATTATTCTCTTACTATGTGGTGTTTGACCATAAGCAATATATTTATGTATTTATAGAGGCTTTTTTTCACTTAGAAAAATGGCATACTGTATAATGCATTCATCAACTTATATTTCCACTCAGTATTTTATATTTGGGTGTCACTGCATGTTGATTATATAACTAGCTCAGTATTAGGTATGGAGATGTATAATGTAGTTACCCATTCTCCTGCAGATGAATTTGGATATCTTCCGTGCCAGTTTTTCCCTATTTAAAACACTGCTTTAGCCTAACCTATAGTCTAACCTGGAGAATGTTCGACAGGTAAGTGAATGAAGAAAATGTGGTATACACAAACAATGGTATATTACTCAGTCTTAAAGAAGAAAGATATTCTGCCAATTGTGAAAATGGGGATGAACCCGAAGGACATCAGGATAAGTGAAATAAGGTAGATGGAAGGACAAATAGTGCATGATTCTACTTGTATGAGGAATCTAAAATAGTCAAACTCATAGAAAGAGAAAGCAGGATGGTGGTTGCCAAGGGCTTCCTTTAAGGATGGTCAGCACACAGCCTGAGATTGTGGAGGGGAGGTGGAATAGAGCCCAGGAGAGCCTCCCAGGTGATGGCAAAGATTCCTGGATTCAGAGGGGGTGGGAGGATCCTTTGGGGCACTGCTCTCCCTCCCCCCTGCCCAGGGTGAATCTGAATCTTATCTCCCTCCTCCCTTCCCCAGAATGCCCATAGGGACTTCCCCACCTCAGCTCCTTCTCCTGGAAGAGACGGAAAATTAGATCCTCCCTGCCCTTCGCTACAATGTCAGGGTTTGAGTGGGTGGGGTTTCAGTGGTTTTGTGTGTGTACATTCCCACCAGAACCTGTCAGGTAAGCAAGAGGGGCTTTCATTATATCCTGGGAGTCTGCCTCTCCCTTCCCCCTAGCACTCCACTCCAGAGCCTGTCACGTGAGTGTCCCCCTACCAAATCTGATCTAATTCTCTCTCTGCTCTGCTGAGGTTGGCCTGGCCTAAGAGGATTGGAGCATTTGCTAAATGGGACCAGGACAGGGTCAGAGAAAAGGCTGTGGGGAGACTCAGGGGCCAGGGAGGCCACAGGGAGGCGGTAGAGGAAGAGGTTGTTGGGGAGACAGAGGTGCAGAGAGAAAAGATGAGAGATATTCCTACAGCGTTTGGTAAAACCAAAGGAGGGGATAACACTCCCTGGCTCTGTAAGAAACAGTGTTTACCAGATGACCATGAACTTTATGAATTTTCAAATTATCAAGCCCAAAACAACATCCAGATAAGTTGTTAGAATTTTTTTAAAAAATTGAGCCAGGTCCCTGGATACAAAATAAATATATCAGTCAAATCCTATATAAAATTAAAATTTTCTAATTTAAAATTAAATTATAATCATAAAATAAAAATTATAAAATAAACATTTCAATACCATCTAAAATGTCAGGCAATAACAAAAGTGCTAGAAATAAACCTACAGAGAGATATACATAAGACTACTGTGGTTAAATAATAACACTTAATGGAGTCTTTGTAAACAACCAAATGGATGAATAAATAAATAATATACTTAGATTGGAAAGCTCAGTATTGTAAAGATGTCAATTAATTCCAAAACCGTTTATGGATTTAATGCACTTTTTAAAATTCACACTTATTTGAAACTACAGGCAAGGGTAGGGACAAGCCAAAACAAAAGTTTCTAGACATCAAGGGAAGGTAAAGATTTAAATTCCCTCTGAGGCTGGTGAAGGTCCTATAGAAAGTTCTTGGGAGCTTCCATGAAAGCGAAATGTACACTGTGAATGTAATTCCACCTCTGACTTAGGCACTGACGGAAATGCCCACGTGCCCCCCAAATACTAACGGGGGGGGGGACATTCAGAGCTGCGCAACTCGTGATGGCCTCACAGTGACACAAAAATGCCCCCTCCCCGGCTGGATCAAGGCAGGTGCGGTCAAGTGGCTGAGAGTAACCAGCTGTGAAGACAAGCGGCCACCGCTTCCCCCATCCGCGCCCATAACGCCCTAGTTCTCTCTGGCCCCGCGGAGTCTGCAGGACTTTGCGGGGACAGATGACCCTATAAATTCAGTAACCGGCCGGGGCCTAAGTCGTTCTCATCCACAAAGCTATCTTCTGTTTGGTACCCAGACGTCGGGGAGGAAGGGTCTTGGCGTGCGAATATCACTGGAATTGGAAAAGGATCTGGGCCAAAGTTGGGGGCGTAGGGGTCCAGAGGCCAGACTGGGGCCGGGGCCAGGGCTGAAGCAGCCTGAACGGGCGCCTGGGCGCCTTGTGCCGGGGCCCACATGGCCCGGCCGTGGCTGGAGACGCTGGGCTCTGGCGCTGGGCGCATCCCCGCGGGGCTGGGCAGAGGGGGCCTGCGGAATCCCGGGCCGTCTGGGAATGCGGGGCCAGCAAGTGCGGCGGCAGCGGCAGCAGCAAAGACAGGAGCGGGGGCGGTGACAGGGGCAAGCACGGGGCCCGGGGCGCAGGGGATCCCGGGGTCCGTGGGAGCATCGCGGGCCCTCTGGCCTCCGCCCTCGGCCAGTCGCTCCAGCCGGGAGCGTTGGGCCCGGCGGTTCTTGAACCACACCTGGGGAAACAGGGGACCGAGAGGAGGTGTAAGAGGCGAGAGGCTGCGCGCATTCTCCTCGGCCCCGGGTGTGAAGCCGCCCCGTCCCGGTGAGAAGCCGGCCAGCCCTCCCCCTCTTCCTCCCAGACCCAATTTGTGGCCCCTGGTGTTCAGGAGGCCGCCGGGGAGGGGTGCAGAGGGCAGGAGGGAGAGCGCTTGGGCCCCCAGGAGCCCAGGGGCCAGGGACTGGTCGGCCCGAGAGGGTCCGCGGGTTCAGAGGCCCGGAGGTCTGGGCACGGGGGGACCACGGGGCGCGTCAGTCCCGGCCGGGTGGGGCTGGAGGGCTTGTACGGCACAGGGTTGAGGCGCACTCGGGGTCCAGCCCTGGGTCGGCACCCGGAGACCCCTTGCTTGCTGCGTGACCCAGGGCAGCACCGGACCCCTTTGGCCTGGCTGATCCCCTCCTGCAGAGCGGAGAGGGCAGAAAGGTGGCCCAGAGGCAGGGCACTTGATAAGCGGCGAGGTGGGAGCGCCTCTGGTGGGGGCGGGGAAGGGCGGGGCCTGGTGGGAGGCGGGGAAGGGCGGGGCCTGGTGGGAGGCGGGGAAGGGCGGGGCCTGGTGGGAGGCGGGGAAGGGCGGGGCCTGGTGGGGGGCGGGGAAGGGCGGGGCCTGGTGGTCGGCGCGTCAGACCTGCAGTTTGTGCTCCTCTAGGCTGAGCCTGGCCGCCAGGCGCAGGCGGTCCTGGTAGCCGGGATACTTATTCTTCTGGAAGTATTCCTTGAGCACGTCCAGTTGCTCTTTGGTGTACACCGTGCGCGCCTGCCGCTGCCTCTTTGGGGGTCCTGAGGTCCGTGTGGGGCCTGGCCAAGGGGGAAGCAGGGTCACACGAGCCCCAGCAACAGTCCCCAGCCCGCCTGGCACCCTCTCCCTACCTGCGCCAGGCCCTTGTGAGCAGCCGAGGGGCTCAGGCCTCAGGGCGGCAGGCAGTGCGTGGAGAAGCCTGCGGCATCAGGACCAGATGTCCTTGGTCAGACTCAGGCTCTCCGTACTTCAGCCCCAGCCCCTGCACCTCTCTGGGCCTCAGTGAACACAGCTTTGAAATGGGCCTGCTCACAGCTCCTGGAGTATTCCAGGGCCCCCAGCCTGGGAAGGCACGCAGGAGAGGCTCCTCAGGGCCCCCCCCCCCCATCCAAGGGCCAGAGCCACCCTCACGTTTACAGGGGACCACTGCGTGCCAGGCTCTCTGCTCATCTCGCCCCAATAATGTAATTCCATTCCCCAGACTCCGCGAAGCCCTCCCCACAGCACAGCGCAAGAAGCGCTCTCAGACAGCTGGGCCCTTCTCTGGATGCCCAGGAGGCCTCCCAGCCTTGGCCCTAGGACACCCCTTGCCCAACCCCACCGCCAGCCCAGACCCCTCTTGGTGGCCCAGACTCACCCATGAGAGACTTGGGTTCTCGCTTCCTCCTCACTGCTGCTCTGCTGTCTGCATTTGAGGCTCTGCTCACAGGGCAGAGCTTACATCCCAGCTTTATGCTGTGCCCACCTGGACACACCCTAAGGGTCCTGGAACCCACCCTCTCTTGCCCCACCCTCAGACTCACTCCCTTGCAAGAGATGCAATCATTGATTAATCCCTTTTTTAATTGAGCAGCTACTACTCGCTGGGCCTTTCCTGGGAGCTGCTAATAACCCTCTGTGTTAAGACAGCCTGGGTCCTGCCCTTTTCCCTTTTTGGGTGAATGAACTGGGTCTGGTTTGCCTGTTCGACTCAGGAGCTTGGGTCCCAGGACCCCAGCTTCCCGCTTCTCCCAGATGCATAGACCTGGGGCTAAACATCAGACTGAACTCCTGGCTTGTGCCAGGGTCTCCTGGGGTCAGGGGGGGACACAACTTATGCTGCTCATCTAACAACTTATCTGGGACTTTTATTATCATCAGTGGGAGATGACAATTAAATAAGTGATCAAATACAACATGAAACAAAGCAGAGAGAACTTGTTATTTGATTTACGTCACTCTGAACTGCTGCTCACGGGAACATCCTACCATAAGTGGACATATACTCAGCTCCATTTCTGGCAACATTCTGCCGTAAGTGGACACCTTTTCTGCTTCTTGGGCAGCTGGGAACACATTGGTCACTAAGACAGTCGATGGTGCTGCTGTCGACAGGGGAGAATCTAGTAATGTCCTTGATCTATAAGATGTGACTCGAGGCCACCTTCTCCCTATTTTTTTTTTTAAATTTTATTGAAGTATAGTTGATTTACAATGTTGTGTTAATTTCTGCTGTACAGCACAATGATTCAGTTATACATATATAGACATTGTTTTTCATATTCTTTTCCTTTATGGTTTATCACAGGATACTGAATACAGTTCCCTGTGCTATACAGTCGGATCTTGTTGTTTATCCATTCTATATATAATAGTTTGCATCTGCTAATCCCAGACTCCCAATCTTTCCCTTGCCTTCCCCCCTACCCCTCCACAGTCTCCCTACTTTTTTTGTGTGTTTGTGTGGTTTTTTCCCTTAGATTTGTTTTTTTTCACACACTACCATTTTGGAATTTATACACACTTGCTGCCCTTTTTTTTTTTCCCCCATTAAACTTCAGAAATTCGAACATGCAACAGAGTTTTGGGTTAAAAGAATTTAAATTTGCTTCTGTCAGTTGCCTTGGGGCATTACACACTGGGACCACTTTAAACTCAATTCTTAGCTCTAGGGTTTTTTTCCCCACATAGGAAGTGTAAATTTAGGGCACAAATGTTTTGAATACTGGCTCGTGGTTATGAATTCTTATGGGAGATCTTTCTTTCCTCCACCTTGCACCAAGGTAGATAAAGCCCTCCCTACTTTTTAAAGGAAATTAAATGGAACATTGTGATGTTTAGCTGGGCAAAGATTTTTTTTTTTTTTTTTTGGCTGCGTTGGGTCTTAGTTGCAGCGAGGGGGCTCTTCTTTGCATCACACGGGCTTCTCCCTTCTCCCTAGTAGTGGCGTGCAGGTCTTCTCTTCTCTAGCTGTGGCACGCAGGCTCCAGGGCATGTGGGTTCTGTAGTTGTGGCACTAGGGTTCCAGAGAGCATGGGCTCTGTAGTTTGTGGCATGCAGGCTCTCTAGTTGAGGCGTGCGAGCTCAGTAGTTGTGGTGAGCGGGCTTAGTTGCCCCATGGCATGTGGGATCTTAGTTCCCCGACCAGGGATCGAACCCACATCCCCTGCACTGGAAGGCAGATTCTTTACCACTGGACCACCAGGGAAGTCCCTAGATGGGCAAAGATTGAGAAGAGGCTCCACACCTCGACTTGGTAGCTGAGGGGTTGGGGAATCTGGCTTTCTCATGTTTTGGTGTTGGAGACAGACTTGGTGATCGCTGCCAATACAGTCGGCCAAAGACCATCCAGAAAGCACTAGTATTTGAGCAAATTTATTGTCTCATTGCAATGAGGGAGAACACATGCCATGGGAACCCTAGGGGCATTCAGTAAGAGGGCGTTTGAAAGGACCTATATAGGATTTGGGCTTGTGTTAGATGACTTTGGGGAAGGTTCCCAAAGAAGTGACCTTTGTGCCCAAAAGAATTGAAATCAGGGACTCAAACAGATGTTTGTACACCCATGTTCATAGCAGCATTATTTACAACAGACAAAAGGTGAAAACAGGGCTTCCCTGGTGGCACAGTGGTTGAGAATCTGCCTGCCAATGCAGGGGACACGGGTTCGAGCCCTGGTCTGGGAAGATCCCATATGCCACGGAGCAACTGGGCCCGTGAGCCACAATTACTGAGCCTGCGCATCTGGAGCCTGTGCTCCGCAACAAGAGAGGCCGTGATAGTGAGAGGCCTGCGCACTGCAATGAAGAGTGGCCCCCGCTTGCCACAACTAGAGAAAGCCCTCGCACAGAAACGAAGACCCAACACAGCCATAAATTAATTAATTAATTTAAAAAAAAAGAGTCTCTTATTAAAAAAAAAAAAAAAGGTGAAAACAACACTGATGTCCATGGATGGATGAACGAAGCAGTAAAATATGGTACACCCATAAAATGGAATATTATTCACCCTTAAAGAGGAAGTTCTGATGCATGCTGTGACATAGATGAATCCAGAAAGTAGTACTAAGTAAAATAAGACAGACAAAAAAGACACATGTTGCCTGATTCTACTTACGCCAAATATCTAGAATAGGCAAATTTGTAGAGACAGAAAGATTCAAGGACTTATATGAAAGACCTAGAATAGACAAATTCCTAGAGACAGAAAGTAGATTGGAGGTGATCAGGGACTGATCAGGGGCTGGGGGAGGAGGGAGTGAGGAGTAGTGTTTAATGAGAACAGAATTTCAGTCTGAGCTGATGGAAGAAGTCCTGGAGACAGATGGTGGTGACGCTTGCACAACATTGTGAATATAATTAATGCCACCTAATTGTATACTTAAAAATGCTTAAAATGGTAAATTTTGCATTATGTGTATTTCACCACAGTTGGGGGCGGGGGGGGAAGAGTGGCTTTGCTGCGGGCTAGCTGCTGTGAGGAAATGGGGGTAATTCTGAGATTAAGTATCTTATCTAGAAGGTGAGAAGGATGGAGTGTGGTTAGAGCTGTGATTTGTATAGAATGTGTCACTCGTGTTAGCTTGGATGGGGTACACTGGTCTCTTGTGTGGTTTGGACAATGTTTGTATTTCTCTCTGTGTTCAGACATTATTCCCAAGAGATCACTTCAACACCATCAAAGACTGACCCTTTGTGAAGTGGTTTGTATTCAGCAGGAGGTCACCAAGGCTTGGTCGAGCGCCAGACCAGCTCCCAGCTGTTGGGAGCTGCTTTTCTTTCTCGTATTTGGCAAACTCCCTTGAGTTCAACATCCCAAGTGCAGTGTCTGAGCAGTTGGGGATCCCTGGAGGCCTTTATCATTACCATTTGCCTGACCTTGGGCAAAGCCATCCTCCCCCGGCCAGTCCTGGTTTTTCCCACCCATACAGCAGGACTATCTCAACGTCTGCCCCACACATGCTTGGGAGCATTGAGGCCGACATCTGCTCAGGAAAGAAGCTGTCACAGCAGCTCAGAGAGCCCACTTCTGTTCCCAGAGTTTTGTCCCCAGGGCAAAGTCACTGGAGGCTGCCTAGCCTCCGCCCTGCTGGAGACACAGATCAAAACTTTCGGCAGGAAAACCAGCACCTCGTGTTGACCAAACCAGTGATTTTCAAATTCTAGTGTACATCAGAATCACCTGGAGGGCTTACTAAAACTCAGATTACCAGGACGCACCCGCAGGATTTCTGTCTAGGGGTGGCGCCGGAAAGTTTGCGTTTCTAACAAGTGTCGTGGTGGTACTGATGCTGCTGGCCTGAAGCGGGGACCACTGTGAGAACCACTGCTGCGAGCGACAGCCAACCTCGCCCACCTTGGCGCCTACCCTTGGCCTCAGTCCCAGACCCTGGCTGGTTTTAGGGGCAAGAAGGGGCCAGCAAGGCAGAGAGGAGGCTGGAGAGGTAAGCCAGGGCCAGATTGTGCTGGGCCTTTGAGGAGCTTGGAGGTTACTCCCAGAAGACACACACACACACACACACACACACACACACACACAGAGAGAGAGAGGAAATGAAAGAGAGATACAGAGATAGGAAGACAGGCTGATATGAGAAACAGACAAAAACAAAAATATATGTAAGAGAGAGAAAGAGAGAGAGAAATTCAAATACATTTTTCTTATGTGCCAGGCACTATTCTAAATGCTTTTTTAAAATGTATATACACACTTTTTAAAATATTTATTTATTTATTTTTGGCTGCATTGGATCTTTGTTGCTGCTCACGGGCTTTCTCTAATTGCGGTGAGTGGGGGCTACTCTTCTTTTGGGTGTGAGGGCTTCTCATTGTGGTGGCTTCTCTTGTTGCAGAGCACGGGTTCTAGGCACATGGGCTTCAGTAGTTGCAGCGCGTGGGCTCAGTAGTTGTGGCTCACGGGCTAAGTTGCTCCGCAGCATGTGGGATCTTCCCGGACCAGGGCTCGAACCCACGTCCCCTGCATTGGCAGGTGGATTCTTAACCACTGCACCACCAGGGAAGTCCTTCTAAATGTTTTATAATTATTAACCGGGGTCTCAGCTGGTTGCATCCTTCTACCCTTTATCCCTCTCTCTGCCATGACAAACTCTCTCTATCTTGCACCTTCTCTCCTCCTAGTTGGGTGGCCAAGACACTGTTCTCTACTCCTCACAAGATTCTTCTGGCCCCATCACTCCATTCCATATAGATTCTCTCTATTTTGTACCCTCCAAAATCTTCCCTCCTACCTCCAGATTATGCAATTTCAAATTCCAGTATAGTTTTAAAGATTATATACCCTTCTATCCATCCACCATCCATCCACTCACACATATCTTTCCATTATTTACCCCTCTATCTATATCCCAGTTGGTTCTAAGAACAGAGGTTTCTTGAACCAAACTTGAGGAACAAAACAGAAAGGCAAGGAAGGGTAGAAACTTGAAAAGAGGGCATAGGTACAGTTTTGCTCCCATATGCATAGCCTGCATCTAAGAGAACATACAAGAAGCTGCTGAGAGCGGTAGCCCCGTAGAAATCAACTGTGGGTTGGGGGGATTATCATGGCACTCACTGCAAATTCCCCATATTTCAGTTATTAACGATGCAAACGTATATGAGATAAAATAAGGTCTATTTTAAACATTTACTCCTTTTTTATGAACTCTCTGGACCACATTGTCTTCCTTCTGGGAACAAGCCTTCTTTTCTGCCAAGTTCATCTGAGCCTCAGGTGCAGTCCATGGAAAATAGACCTGTTGACAAAACTCATTTAGTAATCAAGTTAAGAAGGAAAAAGAGGATTTTACTCTAGCCAAACTAAGGATTATAACCCAGGAGACAGACTCTCAGAAGGCTCTGAGAACTGTTCTGTCTGTTAGATGCTGAAGGCACAGTCATGTACATTTTCGAGACAAAGGATCGGGCTTCCCTGGTGGTGCAGTGGTTGAGAATCTGCCTGCCAATGCAGGGGACACGGGTTCGAGCCCTGGTCTGGGAAGATCCCACATGCCGCGGAGCAACTAGGCCCGTGAGCCACAGCTACTGAGCCTGCGCATCTGGAGCTTGTGCGCCGCAACAAGAGAGGCCGCGATAGTGAGAGGCCCGCGCACCACGATGAAGAGTGGCCCCCGCTCTCCGCAACTGGAGAGAGCCCTCGCACAGAAACGAAGACCCAACACAGCCAAAAATAAATAAATAAATTTATTTTTTTTAAATAAAAGGATCAAAATGACGTACTGATATTTTTGTACATAGACAGTGGAGTAACACAGTATCCCAATGAGCATAAACCTTCTATCTGCCAGCCATTAAGATATTCATGTGCCCATCCTTGGGTGGGAGTGTCAATTCCTATACCATATATGACGACAAACCCGGTGGAGTGCAAGTGGTTCCTCCCAGAGTGCTCTCATTGACAGCTTCGTTGATTGGAAGTTTTGTTAACACAGTATGAAACAGTATTAAAGATCATTCATCTTGCAGGCTTTCCAAAAGCCATCTATGTGGTGTTTGACATATGGGAGTTGCTGGCACAAATTACTTGTGTTTTTCTCTTTAGGACATTTGTCAATTAAGTAAGGAACAGAGCAATGAAGTCCTGGGGTAAATTGTGCCCACTCTCTAAGGACTGAAGATAGTGTCAGACAAGGGATGGACACATTAATACATTGGAGAATTTGGACCTGAAAGGTTAAGCCAGAGAGAGGTCAACGTAAGTATGTGGTAACATTAGGAACATCTGAAAAGTCAGTGACAGATATTATGAGGGGCCTATATTTGTCATGTATTGACCAAGGAATTTGATGACAGATCCAATAATTGGTTAGATTGTTTCTAGTAGCTGTACTTTGTAACAACTTTACTAAAGAATTTTCCTTCCACCCTGAACATTGGGACAAAAGTATAGCTAGCAGTAAAACAATAACTTTCCATTTTGACAGAGAGATAGACCTGTCTTACAGGCCTGGTCTGGACTCCCGATTTCTTGAGCTTGTAAAAGGAAATCTTTTACTGGGTTAGCAGTATTAACTTGTATCCAGTGACCTTGTGAAATTCTCACATTAATTCTAAACGATTATCTATAGATTCTTTGGATTTCCCAACTAAACTATCATGTCATCTGTCAACAATAATAGCTTTATTTCTTTCTAAACTATTATACCTTTTATTTCCTTTTCTTTATTACATCTTTATTTCCTGATTGCATGGACCTTCAGTACAGTGTTGAAGAAAAGTGGTGAGGACTAGACTTTCTTGTCTCATTCCCAGTAATAGAAGGAAAGCTTTCAACATTTCAACATGAAACATAATGTTTTCTATGAGATTTTTTGCAGATACCCTTTATTAAATTAAGGGATTTGTTTCTGTTCCTCTTTTCTAAGAGTTTGTTCTTTTTAGTCAAAAAATGGATTTTGAGGGACTTCCCTGGTGGTCCAGAGGCCAAGACTCCACGCTTCCAATGCAGGGGGCCCGGGTTCGATCCCTGGTCAGGGAACTAGATCCCACATGCCACAACTAAGAGTTCCCATGCTGCAACTAAAGATCCCACATGCCGCAACTAAAGATCCATATGCTGCAACACAGCTCCTGTATGCAGCAACAGAGATCACATGTGCTGCAACTAAGACTCGGAACAGCCAAATAAATAAATAAATAATTTTTAAAATGGCTTAAAAATGGATTTTGAGTTTTATCAAATGCTTCCCCTGCATATATTGAAATGATATTATCTTCTCCTTATTATATTAATGTGTCAAATTACCTTCCTTAGTTTTTTAATATTAAGCCATCCTTGCATTCCTGGAATAAACTCAGCTTGGTCAGGTATTATCCCTCCTCTGTAATATATGCTGTATTCCATTTAGTAATGTTTTGTCTAAGGTTTCTATATCTAAGCTCATGACCTATAACTTTCCTTTATTTTAATATTCTTGCCATGTTTTTGATATCAAGGTTATACAGGCCTCATAAAATGAAAAATGTTCCTTCTTCTTCAATTCTCTGGAAGTTTGCATAAAATCAATGTAATTTCTTTCTCAATTGTTTTGTGGAATTTGTTGTGAAGACAAATGGGCCTGAAGTGTTCTTTGTGTGAAAAACTTAAATTATGGATTACTCTTCTTTAATAGCACTATTCAGATTTTCTATTTTTGTGTGTGCTTGCCTTGGTAAGTTGTGTTCTCCTAGGATCTTGTCATCTAAATTTTCAAATTTCTTGCCATAAGATTGTTCACAATATCCTCTTACGATCATTAATGTCTTTAGTGTAGGATCTTTAGTAATGTCCCCTTTTCCTTCTTTATATTGGTAATTTCTCTCTTTTTCTCTTACTCTTTTCAGGAGCTATTGATTTTATTAGTCTCTAACAAAACTTACATCTTTGTTGTTTTTTCTGTTGTACATTTTTTATTTTATTAATTTCTGCTCTCATCTTTATTATTTATTCCCTCATTTCTAACTTATTGAGATGATGTTAAAGATGGTTGATTTTAGTCTTTCTTCTTATCTGATATCTGACATATCACTTAATACTATAGATAAATCAAATGGAAATTAGGATATTATGAACAAGTGTATGCCAATAAACTTGGCAACTTAGAGGAAAGGTACAAACTCCTGGAGAAATACAACTTTCTGAAACTGACACAGAAAGAAATTTTAAAATATGAACAATTCCATGTATGTTAAATAAATGAAATACATAATTAACCTTCCTAAAAAAAACTCCTCCAGGCTCATATGCTTCACTGTTGAATTCTATCACACAGTTAAAGAAGAAATAATACCTTGCACGAACTCCCCCTCCTGACATCTGTCTTGTAATTTCTTTCCCTAACTAATCTCCTCCTCTGCTCTGTTTTCTGTTCCTCCTTCTCAGAATGTATTTTCTGCTCTGTTTCTACACCCTCTTTATTTCTTTCCCTCTTTTTCATCCTCTCCATATTTTGAGGGGCTGAAATCATCATCTTTGAAGTCACCAAACAGGGGGTGCATTTACAGCCTCTGTGGTCCCAGGGCCATTCCATTCTCATCTCCCAGTCTCTGTTTCTTCATCTTTAACTTGAAAAGCACCAGGATGGCTGGAACAGGATCCAGATCATCTTGGGAAAGTTACTTAACCCCTCCTGATACATAAAATAGGGGAGGTGGGGGGGGTGGCCCCTACTTCATGAGGTTGTAATGAAATTTAATGAGGGAGAAATACGGGAGAAGTGGCTGGCACATAGTAAAGCGCTCCATAAAGAGTTTAGCTGTGATTTTATTATTATTGTGTGTCCCAGGCATGATTTCACATGGAGGGGATAAGGGTGGAGGAGGGCATCACTTAGTTAAAATTCAGTTGTCTCCACAAAGTACCCTTCCCCCATGGGTCATGCGTCTGAATCTAATCCCCGCTAATTCTCCTGCCATTCTGCTGAGGCTGGACCATCATAAGAGGATTGGAGCATTTGCTAAATTAGTCCTGTTCAGGGACAGAGGAAACATCCAGGGAGGGGCTCAGAGATCAGGAGGGAGGTCAGAGACATATGGGGGTGAGGAGAGAGATGAAGAGAGGAAAAAAAGAAGAGAGAAATACCCTTGAGCTTGAGACCAAAGAAGAAAGAGACAGGCAAGAGAGAAGCAAGAGTGAAAGACAGGATCAAAAATGGGGAGGAAGGGGGAAATGCCAGGAGGGTCGGGGAGGTCTGCATCCTAACACAAGGACTATAATCCTAGTTCTACCTCGTCCTAGTTGTGGGACCTTGGGCAGGTCACCTGACCTCCCTTTGCCTCGGTTTGCTCATCTGTGAAATGAGAATAATCACAGCATCTATCTGATAATAATAGCATCTTTCTGGTGGATTGTTTTGAGAATTTAAAGAGTTTGGACTGGCTTTCTCCAGTCCTGGCAAATAATACCTGCTCAGTAAATTTTTCTTTTCTTTCCCTTCCAATTTATTGAGTTATAATTTATATTCTATAAATTCCACCTATTTTAACCATACAATTTGATGAGTTTGGGCAATCACATACAGTGGTGGAAATACCACCATAGTCAAGATATAGAATATTTCTAGTACCTCAAAAAGGGCCCCTTTTGTCCCTCTGCAGTGAATCTAATCCATTGATTCCCCAGCTCTTGCCAATCACTATTCACTTTCTGCCACTATGGTTTTATCTTTTCTAGAATTTCATGTAAGTGGAATCATATCATATGTACTGCTTTGAGCCTGGTTTCTTCCACTCATTATCGTGCTATTCATCCACATTGTTATATACACCAGGAGTCCATTCCTTGTGATTGCTGAGGAGTATTCCATTGTCTGGATGCACCAGTTTTTTTTGCCATTCACCTGTCAATGGACATTTGGATTGTTTCCAGTTTGAGGCCATTGTGAATAAAGCTGCTATGCATGGCACAAGTACAATTTCAGGAAAAATTTTAGGTTAAGATAAACATTTAGCATAATGTCTTCAAGGTAGACATTTGGATTGTTTCCATCTTTTGGGTTATTGTGAATAGTGCTGCTATGAACATGAGTGCACATGTTTTCGTTTGAGCACCTGTTTTCAGTTCTTTGGGGTACATACTTAGAAGTGGAATTGCTGGGTCATTATCTAATTCCAGAACTTTTTCATCACCCAATAAGCATTCACTCCCCATTTTCCCCTCCCCCTAGCCCCTGGCAAACACTAATCTGCTTTCCATCTCTATGGATTTGCCTATTCTGGACTTTTCATATAAATGGATTCATATGATATGTAGCCTTTCATGCCTTGTTCCTTCTGTGAATGTATTTAATACCACTGAGTTGCACACTTTAAAATTTAATAATGGTCAATTTCATGTGATGTGTATTTTACCATAAAAATAAATAAGTGCTTATTGGGCTCTTAGCATGGACCAGGCTTCAGGACCAAGTACTTAACATAATGATGTCATTAAATTCTCTTGAGGTAGGTCTTCTCAATGCCTCATGTTACAGATGGGGAAACTGAGGTTGGGAGGAACAAATTGCCCAAGGTCATAGGACCAGAAGTGGCTGAGCCAGGCTCAGACAGCAAGTGTGTCTGACCTCATCAATTCAGTGTTTGATACACACACACACACACACACACACACACTCACTCACACACTCATTTTAACCCAGGACACAGCGATTGACAGGGACAGAAGAAGAGATTGATGACTTGGAGTTGGAGAAACAGAAAGGCAAAGACTAAGGAAAAGCGAAGAAGGGGAAAGAAAGAAAAAGACAAAAACCATCAGAAAGAAATGGGGACCTGGGAGTCTGAGACTCAATAGTCAGGAGGGAAAAAGAAAAAAAGGAAAGAGAAAGAGAAAAGAAGAGAGATGGAAGAGAAATGGTGGGAAATCGAAAGTGACCAGGGAGGAGAGATGGAAAGTGGCCAGGATGGAAGGGGAAAGGAGGACGTGTGAGATGAAGCTGCAGAGGACTAGAGGCTGATGAGGAGGCTTAAACCTCACATGGACCAGGACCTCCCTGGTGGCGCAGTGGTTAAGAATCTGCCTGCCAATGCAGGGGACACGGGTTCGAGCCCTGGTCCGGGAAGATCCCACATGCCACGGAACAACTAAGCCCATGAGCCGCAACTACAGAGCCCACGTGCCGCAACTACTGAAGCCCATGCGCCCAGAGCCCGTGCTCCACAACCAGAGAAGCCACCTCAGTGAGAAGCCTGTGCACCGCAACGAAGAGTAGCCCCCGATCGCTGCAACTAGAGAAAGCCCACACGCAGCAACAAGACCCAACGCAGCTATAAATAAATAAATAAATAAATAAATAAATAAACCTCACATGGACCACTGAGGCAGGAAGCATGGTCATCACTCCTTTGCAGCGAGGGAGGGGCCCAGTGAGGTCACAGCAGGTGGAAGCTGGCCGTCTGGAGCCCATGTCCCTGCCTAATTGGCTTTAGGGAGATATCACGGAAAAGACGGTGACCAGACAGAGAAAGCACATGGACGCACCCATGCCCCCCGAGAAAGAAGGTGGGGGAGAGAGGGAGGGGACAGAGCAATCCTTGTTTTTACTTCCCCAGGTCTGCACCTTCATGGAAACAAACAAAAAAAATCACCCAGACTTTAAGCGGGATTCAACATTTTAATCATTTTCACTCCACAGGTGGCCAGCGAAGGGAGACCTGGAGTTCCAGTGAGTGGGAAAGGGGAGGACGGTGGGCCTGACACAGAGTGAGGGAGGCTCCTTGCCTCTTGTTCTGTCCCCAATTCCCTTGTCACTCTTCCTGGCTTTAGGAATCCCCAATGGACATCTAAAGAACCAATGTTCAGGAGGCTGGCCCAGGGAAAGGAACCTGGAATCTCCCAAAAGATTCAACTCCTCCCTCTGTCCAACTCCTAGAGAACTCTTAGAAGACACCAGGATAGGGGTCTCTTGAAGTCTTGGCCTGTGCCTGTGACTCACCCATCCAGCCACTATTACTTTCCACCCTCCTCCAGAATATCGTGTCCATCCTCCAAGCCCTCCCTGGACCTCCTTATCGAGCTGCCTTTGAATTGCTTGCACAAGACACACGCTCCTCTATGAATGGGGAACTCCGTGGGGCAGGGAGAGACTCTTGTTTACACCTGAGACCCCAGCCTCCAGCTCAGAGCGTGGGAGTCTCTGCAAAATGACTAACGGACATGGCATCCCGATCCCAACTTTTGCACAGATCCAGAGCACAATGTCATCTCCTACCTGTCTCTACCCTGAAAATTTTGCCTGGATCCCCCATCTCGTACCCCAACATACGCCGTCCTTCTCTGTTTATTCATTGCTTCCCACAGTGGACTCTGGGCTTAATGTCCCAGCGTGACTCAGACCCATGAGAGATGATCGAGAAGTATGTTGAGTAAACCACCTTTGTGGGCTCTAATGATTGCAGTGTCCCCTTCAGGGTCTAGGCTGTGTGGACCTCTCCTGACCTGGACCCGGAAAAATCATCCGATACCTCTCAGCCTCTCTTTGCACTGTGTCTTCCTCCTGACATTCCTTCCTGCACTGGGGGCCTGGAGCCGGCTTGTCCCGGCTCAAGAGCACAGGTTATAAGTGTCTCTTCCCACCTCCGAGTTCAGGGACCTCAGCTTGATGCCCTGAAATCAGCCACGGTGGGAGTATTTACACCATGGAAATGGGCAACCACTACAAATCAGGGCTTTCCTCTTCTTTCAGGAATCCATTGTTAAGCATCTCCCAGCACACCACCCCCTTACTTTCTTTCACCCCTTGCCTTGTGAAACCCGCCCCCCCACCGAGTGAAAGGCTCATGGCTCCTGCCTTCCCCACCCAAAAATGAAAGGAGAACTCAGATTGAGGAGGTAGGTGCCAAAGTACCAAACTTCCAAGAGTGTCAAAATGCCTGAATCCTTCTTCAGATTCTCACACTGCTTGTCTCTGTGGCCATGGGTCAGAATGCATTGAAAGAAATATGGTGCTGCCCCAGGAAAACTTCCCAGGCCAAGCTCTATTTATTGTCCAATCCCACAATCGAAACTGAAAACAGAACATCTAAAAGAGGGAATGTGTGTTTGGGATGTGGGGCTGCCTCCAAATCCATTTCTCACCCCCGCCTCTTGTATATTTACAGGTGGGAAGCCTGTCCACCTCTTCTTCTCTTTGAAATACCCACAACCATTGTCGGTGCACCCCACACAACAACGACGATTCCTCCAATGTGTGGGTGAAGTTCACCTTTAGAAAATGCTAAAACAAAAGAAAACAAAGCAGACGTGAAACAGGCAACTTGCCTTCCATTCTTCCACCAAATATACCCATTTCCAATGTCCAAATGAATGAATGATGAAATGTCTTTAAGAAGAAACTAAGAAGAAGAAGAAGAAGAAAAAAAAAAAAAAATATATATATATATCAAACAGCCCCCTAAGCCTATCATGTAAACCTGACATTTGTGAAATCTGTAAAATTGTCAAATGAATTTCTGAACTTAACTGTATAATTGGCCTAAGGTTCCATCCTGGGGCTTTGCAAAGTCTGTCTTTGGAGTTTCTAGAAGGATCTCTACCCATATGCTAAAGAAGTGTCCCAAATGGAAAGTGAAGGAATCGAGCCTCCCTACCTGTTTGTTCAAGGGCACCGTGATTCTGACCTAAACATTACCCCAGATCAGCTGCACGTTTGGTTTAATTTTGTCTCAGGGCGAATTCTCAGCACCGGTTCCTGCAGTCTGGGGCTCATGGTTTGAAATGCCGGTTGGACTCCACGTGAAACGGCATTGGGGTTGAGGGAATGACTCAGACTCATGGAACTCCCCAGGAGCAAAGGGGCGGGCTGGGTTGGGCTAAGTTGCACTGGAGCCAAAGAGGTCATGACCTTTGGAAGGGATGGTCAGCTCCTGCCACCTGCTCAGGGATGCCGCCCCAGGGCAGGTTGAGACAATGTGCAAGGAGGCGGTTGGGACAAGAGATGGAGCGAGATGGAGAAGGAGAATCTTCTACAAGATCTGAAACTTCCAGGCACTCTGATCCTTGAAGTCCAGGGCGTCCATGGGGTTGTAGGTGAATTTCCAGGTGCCTGTGGGGTCCTTGAACTCTAAGCTGTCCACAGGGCTGTAGTTGCCATAGCTCTGGCCTGACAGGGGGGTGGGGGACTGGGTCAGGGACGGCCCCATGGAGGGGCCAGAAAGGGGGCTGAGAGCCGGGCCCCCCAGCTGGGGCACCATGGGAGAAAGGTAGGGATCCAGGCCACTGAAATAGGAGCTCGGCGACCCATACGCCGAGGGGGAGGAGCAGAAAGCAGAGGCGGGGGCGTAGGTCATGGCGTAGGGCGCTGACGTCAGAGAAGGGCCCGAGGCCACTAGCCCAGCCCGCTGTGCCTCGGGCAAGGGGGACTCTGAGGCCGGACTCCAGATGGACACCGTGGCCACTGCCGTGGTGGGGGAGCCTGAGGGCCCGGGGAGAGGGGGGCTGTAGGAATCTGAGATGCCCAGGGGGTCTGGACACACATCTGTGGCGGATCTTGGAGAGGTGCCTGCCTTCCTCTTGGCAGGACGAGCCTTGGCTTGTGCCCCCGGGGGCTGCTGCTGCTGTTTCTGCTGCTGCCGCTGCTGTCGACATTTAGCCCTGCGGTTCTTGAACCAAACCTGGGGGTGAGAGGGGAGGTCGGGGTGGGTGAGTGGGAAGGAGGCCCAGGGGAGCCTTCATGGTGCCCAGGAACGCTGATGCTTATTGGTGAGACATGCCAGAGTCATAGCTCTCCACTTTGCAGTCAGTCATGGGGCCCTCTATTCATCCACCCATTCATCCATCCAACCATTCGTACATACAGTTGTACACACACACACATACAACCATATGCACATACATACAGTCATACATACATAAGCACAGTCACCCATCCAACCACATGTACACACATACTATCATACAACATACAAACCTATACATATACCTTCATCCATCCATTCATCTAATCATTCACACATACATGCAGACATACAACCACACATACATACATACATCTAATCACATGCACATTATACATACAATAATACATACATGCATGCTTTCATCTGTCCAATGCTATGTACAGATGTACACATACTATCATACAAGCAAGCGTATATACATTCATACATACATCGTACACACATACAATCATACAAACACACATATATACATTTACCCATCCATCCATCAATCCATCCATGGATTAACCATCTTCTACTACTTTGGGGGCACACAAGTGAAGCTGACATTCTAGTTGAGAGAGACAGGTTAAAAATAAACAGGAAGTAAGCAAATCACATAGTATTTAGAAAGCGATAAATGTTATGAAAGACCCAGTTGATCAGGATAAGGGCGGGCAGCAGGGTGGGGTGGCAGGAGAAAGTTGAGGCTTCAAATGCCAAAGGCGGTGTAGGTCTCATTGACTAGCAAGGTGACTTGATTGGTTGATAAAGACTTGAAGACGGTGATGGGGAATATACCTTCCAGGTAGAGGGAACAGAGAGTGCAAAGGTCCTGAGGCAGGAGTGTGCTTGGTGGGCGTGCTAGAGGAAGGACCAGGGGCCAGTGTTGCTGGAGTGGAGTGAGAAGGGGTAGGAGTGTAAGAGAAGAAGCCAGCGAAATAATAGAGGCAAGGGATTACTAGGGCACTTTATGACTTCGGCTGTTACTTTGTGACCTCTCCCTCTTCCCTTCGCTCTGGGTCCCAGGAAGGACCAGAGGAGCCCAGAGACCAGAACATCCCACCTGAACCCTGGACTCAGGCAGGTTGATCTTCAGAGCCACTTCCTCACGGGCATACACGTCCGGGTACTGAGTCTTAGCAAACAGGGCCTCCAGCTCCTCCAACTGGCTTCGTGTGAAGGTGGTCCGTTCCCGCCGCTGCTTTCTCGGGGCGCCTGGTGTAGGGACAGGAAAATGGGACCTTCAGGCGACCTGAGGCTCCATTCTCTTCATCTGCTGATGTGAGGTCCTGAGCGTACACGGGATGCCGAGAAGCCCCTTCTGGGTGTTCAACTGCCCAAACTAAGGGGGTGCCGATTCCCTGAACTTCTAGACCTCACACTGTGCCCCTGGGAAATGGGGTCCCCCTTTGTCTGTCATTGGGGGGCTCATGCTTCTCCCTGAGGAGAACTGGCTTTAGCCATGTAAGGAAGTATATGAGTTTGATTTTCATCCCCTTTCTAAAATTTCTTCTGCACTAAGACATTCAGTTGAAACATGACATTTTGTATATACAGCCTATAAAAGTGGCAGGTCCATAATAGTCAACTTAATAAATTTTTTAAAAAACACCTAAAGAGTAATGCCACCAAAAACAGAGTGCTTCCTTCTTTGAGAAATAAAGCATTGCTAACGGGTGGGGATTCCTCTGGTTCCCCCTTCCAGATCGCTTCCCTCCTTCACCCCATAGGGAACGACTATCCTAAATTTCTATGACTGTCCCTATGCTTGCCTGCCTCCCTAAGAGATGTGGAGGGGTGTTTTGCATTTACAGGTGAACACATTTGGCTGGTGTACGGCCCTGATGTCACCCCTGTAAGTGCCCATCCTCCTCCTGAGGGCAAGGGACCCCAGAGGTCCCCAGAAGATGGGGGGCAGCTGGGGGTGGCTGGGAGGAGGACTGTACTCACTTTGGTAGGACACAGCTTGGTGCATCAAATCCACACTAGGGCCACTCAGGGCCAAGGCGTTGACGGAATAGTGGGGCCCCGGGTTCATATACGCCATCATGATCTTCAGGGATGCTGGGGCCCAGGTCAGTGGGCCTGCAAGAGAAGGGTGGGTACTCAAACACTCCCCAGTTCATCACCGCATGGTTCAAATCCTGCCTCAGTCTCTTCTTAGGTGCGTGACCTTGGGCAACTTATCCCCCTCTCTGTGCCTCAGTTTCCCCACCTATAAAAGAGCCCTCTGCTTAAGGTCATCAAAGCTTCAGTGAGACTCTGTAAAGCAGAGAGCGAAAGCTGTAATGAGCATGTAAATGGAAGCTCTTGTTCCTACTCTATCCTTTAAAAAACCTTCCTGCCACTCCCTTGTCTAAGATCTTTTTTTCTTCTAGAACCACAAAAAAGATGTTCAGCCTCATGCAGAATCATGGTAAGTAGGGTGACCAGTTGTCCCTGTCTGCCAGGGATGGAAGGGTTTCTAGGGATGTGGAATTTCAGTGCCAAATCTGGAAGAGTCCCAGACAAATCGGGATAGATGGTCACCCCAAGGGAGAGTCACAGTCAAACGACAGTAAGCGATGATCCTCCACAACCGTTTTTGACCCATCAGCTTGGCAAAGATCAAAGAGGCTTGGTACCCGCACGCCTAGAGCCTGTGCTCTGCAACAAGAGAAGCCACCGCAATGAGAAGCCCGTGCACCACAACGAAGAGTAGCCCCCACTTGCCGCAACTAGAGAAAGCCTGCGCGCAGCAACAAAGACCCAAAGCAGCCAAAAATAAATAAATAAAATATCATTTTAAAAAAACAAAAACAAAAACAAAGAGGCTTGGTAACTCCAGGGCTGGCCTCAGAGTGGAGAAACAGGTTTCCCATGTCAGGGCGGTGGCAATGTGGATGGAACAAATTGGAAACATTTCTCAAAGAAAAATGCCATCTTTCCTCGGTCCCAGCAATTTGCCCTCAATGTGCCTCGGTCACCTCATCAGAAAATGGGAATGAGGGACTTCCCTGGTGGCACAGTGGCTAAGAATCCACCTGCCAATGCAGGGGACACAGGTTCAAGCCCTGGTCCAAGAAGATCCCACATGCCGCAGAGCAACTAAGCCCGTGTGCCACAACTACTGAGCCTGCACTCTAGAGCCCGAGAGTCACAACTACTGAGCCCACGTGCCACAACTACTGAAGCCCACGCACCTAGAGCCCATGCTCCGCAACAAGAGAAGCCACCACAATGAAAAGCCCACGTGCCACAACGAAGACCCAACACAGCCAAAAATAAATAAATAAAATAAATAAATGTATTAAAAAAGAAAATGGGAATGAAAATAGAACTTTCTTCTTTAGGTTGATGTGAGGGTCAAATGAATTCATGTGCATCAGATACTTTAAATAACACCTGACACGTAGTAAATGCTACGAAACTGTGAGCAGTTATTATTATTTGCAAGCAGATGTTTGCATAGACTTTATGCTAGGATTTTTCTTTTATTGGAGTATAGTTCATTTACGATGCTGTGTTAGTTTCTGGTGTACAGCAAAGTGATTCAGTTCTACATATATATATATATTATTTTTCATATTCTTTTCCATTATTGTTTATTACAAGATATTGAATATAGTTCCCTGTGCTATACAGTAGGTCCTTGTTGCTTATCTCTTTTATATATAGTTGTGTATATCTGTTAATCCCAAACTCCTAATTTATTCCTCCCCACCCAAGCTAGGACTTTTAATGCAGCATATTTATAATCGCCAAATGTGGAAGCAGCCTATATGACCACCAAAGGGGACACAGTAAGTAAATTATGTAAATCAAGTAAGTTATGTTAAGATTATGGCATGCAAGAGAATTCTATGAAGTCATTAAAAAAGTACAAGGTTGTCCTCTATGAATGGATTTGAAAAGACCTCTAGTATATAGTTAAGAAAGATTATCTTAAACTTGGCAGTGAGACAAAAGGATGCCAGCATGTCGCTTCCTGGTTGTCCTGGAGCCTCATCTAGCAGACCGACCCAAGCATTATTTCCTTTTCTAGGGGACTGTACCTTTGTTCAATTGATTATTCACTATCGATTAGGATCCAGACACTGGCAGGGTAAATGGTAACTTCCAGAAGTTTGGTTGCCAATCATTTGTCTCTGGTAGAAAAGATAACCTCAGAGGTTAGTTTTGCTGCCCTGTAGGCTTGAACTAGCTTCATATCTAAACTGACCAACTTGTTTTGGCATGCCTTTCCTGAATAATGGTATTAACCTCTGTTCTTTGAATTCTCCTTTGAAACATCCAGTTCCCTCATTCATGAGTTAAATAAATCTTTGACCTGTGCTTATTACATGTGCCTAAGAGGTTTTTAATTTTTTTTATTACACTTTGGCAATAGGTATGTGTGTGTATTAGATATCATATGTTACCAAATTATATATACAATATATATTATATTCAAAGGACTATATCCTTTGAATATATATATATATATTTCAAGGGAAATAAACAGTGTATATAGCATGCTACCATTTGTGATTTTTAAAAACAAGGCAGCGATATATACATATAAAATATATTTATATAAATGTATATCTGTATCTGCATAGAAAATTCCCAGGAAGGACACAATATGTAGTAAAAGTGGTTGCCTCTGGGGAGCTGTGTTATATCCATACCTTGTTTTTACAGTTTGGATTACTTTTTTTTTTTTTTATTTTTTTTTATTTTTTTGGCTGTGTTGGGTCTTCGGTTCGTGCGAGGGCTTTCTCCAGTTGCGGCAAGCGGGGGCCACTCTTCATCGCGGTGCGGGGACCGCTCTTCATCGCGGTGCGCGGGCCTTTCTCTATCGCGGCCCCTCCCGTCACGGGGCACAGGCTCCAGACGCGCAGGCTCAGCAATTGTGGCTCACGGGCCCAGCTGCTCCGTGGCATGTGGGATCTTCCCAGACCAGGGCTCGAACCCGTGTCCCCTGCATTAGCAGGCAGATTCTCAACCACTGCGCCACCAGGGAAGCCCTGGATTACTTTTTAACCATGAGTGTGTATGTTACCTTTTCAACAACAAAACCAAGAATACCATCTATTTAAAAGACAGAGAGAGACTTCCCTTGTGGTCCAGTGGGTAGGGCTCCGTGCTCCCAATGCAGGGGGCCCGGGTTCCATCCCTGGTCGGGGACCTAGATTGCGCATGCATGCTGTAACTAAGAAGTCCGCGTGCCGCAACTAAAAAGGTCCCGCGTGCCACAGCTAAGACCCGGCACAGCCAAAATAAATAAATAATAAGTAAATAAATATTAAAAGTTCTCCTTTTAAAAATAAAGAAATAAATAAAAGTGAGAGAAAGAACCTTTCCAGGGCTCCCTATCGCCCTAGTTAAGATGGCCCCAGGAGACCTCTCGGCCTTTCTGGAAACTTCCAATAAGCTGTTCCAGGCCAGGAATGCCTCCTCCACCCCCAGTCCAAAGACCCCTCTCACCAGCTAACTAACCCCTTCTCCTCCTCCAGGTCACAGCTCAAACATAACTTCCCGGGAAAGCCAGCCCACACCCTAAACAGGATTACACACACACACACACACACACACACACACACACACACACACATACACACAAACACACACACACACAATTTCTTTCTCCTGTTCTTCAGGAATCACACCTGTTAAATATGCCATATTTATGAGTTTACCTGTCTCCCCCAATCCTGTCAGCTACCTGAGAACAGAGACTAGGAATGTTTCACTCCCTGCGGTGTCCCCAGTGCCCCCCAATAAATATCTGAAAAATAAATAAATGCTTAAAAAATGGATGACATTTATTTGAGCTCCCACCCCTTCCTTCTCTCACTGCCCTGTCCTTCTCAACCCGCCCTTGGGAGGGAGAGTTCTATTTATCATAAATTGAAGTTCTGCTGTCCATTCAGTAAAGATTTTTGAGAGTTCTAGGCACTAGGGATACAGCAAGAAATAAGACACAGAGCATCTCTGTTCTCATGGGATTGAACTTCGAGTTCCCGGTCAGGGAAACAAACAGTGAACAAGGAAATAGATTTTTTTTTTTAGAGAATCAAAATGCTTTCGGAAAGTTTCAAGAACTCCAGGAAAAATTAAATGCGGTAATAGGAGAGTGACAGGGTTTGGGGTGAGGGTGAGGCATCTCATTTAGGTGAATGATCAGGGGAAGATGTCTCTCTAAGAAGGTGACTTTGGAGCTGCAAAGTGAAGGACTCCGTATCAGCCGTGGGAGGATCTCGGGGTAGAGGTCTCCAGGCAGAGGGAACAGCAGGTGCAAAGTTCTGGAGGCTGGAATCATTTTGTCTTATGGAGGAGAATCAAGGTGTCCAGTGTTACGGGAGCAGAGTGACCAGGGCAGAAAGTGAACTAAGATTATGTAGGACCTGATAGGAAGGTCACGGGGATTCTCAGTGCTGATAATAGTCATAAAAGTAAAAAACACCACATAAATCCTAAGAATCAAGTGGTGTCCTAGGTAATGGATGGTATTTACACCCTAAATTGTCCCCTCCCACGGAGCAGGGCTACGTATGCAACCAACAGGATATTGTGGAAATGACAGTGTGACTTCTGAGGCTGGCCCTCTCTCTCTAGGAAAGCGAGCTGCCATGCTGAGGATGCTTGAGCAGTCCTATGTATGGAGAGGTCTGTGTGGCAAGAACTGAGGCCTCCTGCCAACAGCCATGGGAATGAACCCCCAGGGAAGCTGATTCTCCAGCCTCAGCCGAGACTTCAAATGACTGCACCCCCAAATGACATCTGACCACAACAGCACGAGACACCCTGAGCCAGAATCATCCAGCAATGCCATTCCTGGATTCCTGTGACCTCAGAAACTATACAACATCATAAATATTTATTGTTTTAAGCTGCTAAGTTTGGGGCTAACTTGTTACACAGCCACAGATAACTAATACAATACTTCCCAGTGCAGGATGGCATTGAGTCCTCAGCACAACCTTGGGAGGGAGAGACTGTATTACTAATATGTTCACATTTTACAGGTAAGAACATCTTCAGTCTCAAGTGCTATGACCTGCCCAGGGTCACTCACAGGCTGTGAGTGGGGACCCAGGAGTCCAACCCTGGGGACCTCCTGGAGGCCCTGCTCTCCCAGCCCCCAGTCTGAGCCTCCTCTGTCCTCTTCCTCTTCTCCAAGGAGTGATGATGTTTCACTGGAGCCTCCAGAGAGAGTGGAAACAGGGAGGCTGGTGAATTTGCCCTCTAAGGACAATTTGCAGGGCTTGGAACAAGAGCCTCCACTTCCACTGAATCTGTCTTTACCACAGAATCTACACAGAGTTACCCGGCTATGGGGTTGGTCTTCCAGGAAAGCCTAGATCTCTCTCACTGGGCTGATCCCATCCTACAGGCAGAAGATCTGAGCCTCACGGGGAGGTGGGTGCTCGACCAGAATCAAGCAGCTGATAATGATAATGACCTCCAAGACTGAGGGTTTGCCCACTCCTCAGATCATCAAATAAGGAAGGGCGGGACCTCCCTGGTGGCACAGTGGTTAAGAATCCACCTGCCAATGCAGGGGACACGGGTTCGAGCCCTGGTCCGGGAAGATCCCACATGCTACGGAGCAACTAAGCCCGTGTGCCACAATTACTGAGCCTGCACTCTAGAGCCCGCGAGCCACAACTACTGTAGCCCGCGCACCTAGAGCCCGTGCTCCACAAGGAGAAGCCACCGCAAGGAGAAGCCCGCGTGCCACAAAGGAGAGTAGCCCCTGCTCGCCACAACTAGAGAAAGCCCGCGCGCAGCAACAAAGACCCAATGCAGTCAAAAATAAAAAATAAATAAATTTTTATAAAAAAAAAAAAAGGAAGCGCTTGGTGAAAAAGATGTCGGCAAAGAATGATAACAACAAAAATGATATCGGACACCCACCGAAGCCTTTCTCTGGGTTAGGCAACAGGATGAGGTCTCCAGAACTTCCCTCCTCTGAACAGCTTTGTGTGCCAACCTCCAGGAGCACAGACAGCAACTACAATGTCTCTCTTTCATTGACAATTTACAGTGAGCGGGACAGTGACCCTTTTTCATCCTGCCGGGTGAATTTCAAGGCAATGATGTTTCATAATCCCAAATGGTGGAGCCAGGGAAATCACCATCCCTGCCCTGGGAACCAGCTAGTGGGGCCCTAGGCTGGTGCTCGGGCTCCTGGGGTTCAGCAGCCGCTGGGTCCAGGATCCCACCTGAGCAGGTGCTCGGACAGGTGAGGCCTGAAGGCTCACACCCATCTTGTGGGTGGTTCTGGAGATAATCTACAGTTGGTGAAACGAAGCCTTGAGGGGAGGAAGGTCCCGGCCCCAGGTCAGGCAGAAGATCCTCCAACCATAAAGACCTCCAGTTGGAATCCCCAACTGCTCAGACACGGCACCTTGGAAATAAGATCTCGGGGAACAATAATCCAGTAAAAACTTCCCACGAGGTACGTCCTATTGTCATCTCCACTCCACAGAGGAGAAAACTGAGGCTCAGAGAAGCAGAGTCCCTGATCCCATCACACGCGTCAGCGGCAGAGCCACGGCTGAGCCGGCACCTGCCCCCCAGACTGCACCCTCCTGACCATCAAGCTACATGGCCTCTTAGGATGCTCACCAAGGCCCCACGGAGCTCAGATGCCCATTTCTCAGATGAGGAAACTGAAGCTGAGAGAGGTTCTGTCAATTCTCGAGGACACACGGGGGTGAGTGGCACAGCCAGGAACAGAAACCAGATATCTGGGCCCCAGAGCCCTGCCCTTGACTCCCCAAATCTACTTGGGATCCCCCAAAGCAGGATGAAGCCAGCCCCCTCCTCTGGCACTGCAGCCCAGGCCTGTGACATGGGCTTCCCGTGACTCATCTGACTAGATCACCGTGGCAACTTGTCATTGTGCCCACTTTGCAGATGAGGAAACTGAGGCTCAGAGTGACCTCGCACAGACCCACGTGGTTCCACATCAGCCCAGCAAGACCCCGCCCCCAGCTTTGCCGGGTCTCTGCGACCCCCGTTGGCTCCACCACGCGAGAGACAAGGAGCTGGGTGTGGTGTTCACCACCCAAGATTGGACATGGGAAAAGCCAGAGCCTCTGGGGAAAATGAGGTCCCCAGGTAAGCAATTCACCCCCACTTTATCCCCAGATCAGTGCATTCCCAGCCCCCTCGGGCAGTCTCACAGTCTCCCCTTCTTCCTTCCGGCTGCAGCCACAAAACCTTGACTCCCTGTGTGCTTGTGTCTCTTCAATTCTATTTCTGTCATTCATCCATCCATCTGTTCACCAAATATGTAGGCATCCCACATGCCAGGCACTGGGAGGAAATCAAGGTTCAGTGGGGTAGATGGGCAATGAGTAGATAAACACACACATGAAGAGAGAGTTTCAGGCTGCGGTAAGTTTTAAAGAAAATACAACAGGGAGACGTGTCAGGGAGTTGCCCTCAAGCTGTGAAAAGCCCCCCAGCCCTGGAAGCTGGAGGGCTTGGTCGTGTCACCTCTCCAACACGACGCCCCTGAAGCTTCTGGAGCCCCCATGCCATGGGCCAGCTTCCCCTGTCCGTCCACAAACACACACACACACACACACACACGCGCACACACACACACACACACACACACCGCCTGCCCCACTGCAGTCACAGCCTGCACCATTTCCCCAAACATCAGGACGGACACTCTGATGCACGTAGGATTATCCAGAAAGCATCACACACCACTTCTCCACCCCTGTGCCAGACACTAAAAACACAGCCACGAATAAACTGTACCCACCTTCTGCCCCCTCCTGCCCCCTCTCTCGCTCCCCCTTCCTCCACCCCCTCCGCTGCCCCTGCAGACACTCACCTTCAGAAAGTAGGGAGGAAGCTCTCTCCTGGTGGCCTGGGATGGAGTAGTCAGACAGCAGAGGCCGAAGGAAATGGGTCCCCTCACATGGGGAGATTTTAAGCCCTGGCTGGGAGTGATGTCATTTGCTGTGGCCTGGATCTCAGAGGGTAATCCTGGCCCGGGTGGGGGACTCAACTGGGCGCCAGGAGGTGACATTGGCGGGGAGGGGGAGGGCCACCCGTCTGCCTAATCCCCTCCTCTCCTCCCCACCTCCATGACATCTTTGCAATTAGGACTGATGGGGAAGGGCGGCCCCAGCTCCCGCCTGTGGTCAGGAGTCCCCCTTCCTCAGGGAAGTTCTTCCTTAAGTCTAATTGGTGTCCCTCCAGCTTTGGCTATTTTCCCACCAAAGAGGAAGGAGAGCAATGTTGGGTGTTCCTGGGAGATCATTCAAGAAACGAGGGTCACGGGGCTTTCTTGGCTCACTCTCCTGGGTCACCCTTTCTCTCCCCAACAGTCTATCTGCCCACTAAGTCATCTCTGCACTGTCCCATTGTTTTCCTTTCTGCCTCAGTTTCCCTTTCCTCTCTTTCTTTGCCTCAGCTTCTATCACTCTTTGATCTCAACTTCTCCCATCTCCTCTTCTCCCCTGGGTTCTCCTCTCTCTCTCTCTACTTGTATCATCTCCATCTCTATCCCTGTCTGTCCCTCCCTCCCTCCACGCCTTTGGTCTTCATTTGGGGTTTCTGTGCCTCAGTTTCTCTTTGCTTTGAGCCTCAGGCTGTGCTACTTCTGCCAGTCTGCCTGTGTACCCCTCTCTCATTCTCCAGCTCTGGGTCTCTCTGTCCCTGTCTTTACTGGTTTACCTGTCTTTCTGTCTTGGTCCCTCTTGTTGTCTGTCTCTCATCCACTCTCTCTGCAGCCCTGTCCCTGTTTTGGTTTTGGCCTCTGTCCTTGTCACCCTGTGACACCAGTCTCCCCTACCCCTTGCACCGGTACCTCTATCCTTTATCCAACCTCTTAAGCTCGAATCTCTGTTCTTGTTTCTCTCTCTCTCTTTCCCTGCCTCTTCCTCTGATTTTCTTGGTTTCTTTCTCTCTAGCTTTCCCCCTCGTTTCTTTCTCCCTGTCTGGGTACCTCTCTTGTTCTGTACTTCTGGCTATCCTTGTTTCTGCCTCCCTCTGAATTTTCTTCTCTCTGTCCTTCTCTGGGTGTGTCTCTCTCTCTGGATGTTAATATCTCCCTGAGCTCCTGGGTCAGGGTCTGTTCTCCATCTCCATTGACCCCAACATCTACCTACGTGCATGAGGTCTCCCGTAATCCCGCCTTGTGGCTGGGTCATTGTGTCTCACCATAAGGGGCCCTTTCTTCCTTCACCCCCCTCCCAACCCCCTGCTAGGAGAGATTAAGGCCAGCAGCCTGGCTGGGGAATCAGGGCCGGTCTCATGAGCTTGAAGAGCCAGGGGTGACAGGGAAAGAGGGAGGAGTTGCCTGACCCTCAATGACGGGCCAAAAGGCTACTGATGGGCGGATCCAGTCCTGTAACAGACCCTCCTGGCTCACCGGGGCAGGGAAGGAAAGCTGGATGTCAGGGAGAGGAAGAAAGAACAGGTCCTCAAAAGCCCGCGGGAAAAAGTGTCAGCTCCTCTTAATCACCTCCCCTGAATTTTCCCACCCAGAGTCCCACCAGGCTGGGAGGGTGTGGAGAGCTGCGTTTCAGGTCATGCACGTGGCCCTGGGGTCAAATAAGCTGAGTCTAAATCCAGGCTACTTCTCCCCTGAGGCAAGTAGCTCTTTCTTTTCTCATCTACACCCAGTGAGCAACTCAGGAAGAAACCTTGGCAATCAGCCTTGCCTTCCCCCTTTTTTCCTCACCTCCCCCCACCCCCGCCCCCAACCAATCCTCCCATAAATCCTGTCATCTCTTCTTCCAGCTAATTGTTCAGCTGAAAACTACAAAACACTGCTGGGAGAAAGTAGACTCGAGTCAATAGCGACATATACAGGCGGCCCTCTGTATCCACAAGTTCCGAATCCGCACACTCACAACCGAGGATCAAAATACTTGGGAAAAAAAATTTTTTTCCAGAAAGTTCCAGAAAGCAAAACTTGAATTTGCCACGTGCCAGCAACTATTTACATAGTCTTTACACTGTATTTACAACCATTTACAAAGCATTTACTTTGTGTAGGTATTATAAGTAAGCAAGAGATGATGTAAAGTACACAGGAGGACGTGCATAGGGGACGTGCAAATACCGCACCATTTTATACAAGAAACTTGAGCATCCTTGGATGTATCTGTGGGGGACTTTGAACCAATCCCTCGTGGATATGGAGGGATGACTGTATCATGTTCCTGGATTGGAAGACTGAGTATTAAGATGTCAATTCTTCTCAAACTCATCTTTATTTTTTTATACAATTTTTAAAGGTTACTTTCCATTAACAGTTATTACGAAATATTGTCTATATTCCTCGTGTTGTACAATACATCCTTGAGCCTATCCTATACCTAATAGTTTGTACCTCTTACTCCCCTACCCCTATTTTTCCCCTCCTGCCTTCCCTCTCCCCACTGGTAACCACTAGTTTGCTCTCTATATCTGTGTCTGCTTCTTTATTGTTATATTCACTAGTTTGTTGAATTTTTAGATTCCACATATAAGTGTTATCACACAGTATTTGTCTTTCTCTGTCTGACTTATTTCACTTAGCATAATACCTTCCAGGTCTATCCATGTTTTTGCAAATGGCAAAATTACATTCTTTCTATTGTATATATATACACCACATCTTCTTTATCCATTCATCTGTTGATGGACACTTAGATTGCTTTCATATATTGCCAATTGTGAATAATGCTGCAATGAACTTTGGGGTGCATGTATCTTTTCAAATTAGTGTTTTTGTTTTCTTTGGATATATACCCAGAGTGGAATTGCTGGATCATATGGTAGTTCTATTTTTAATTTTTTGAAAAACCACCATACTATTTTCCACAGTGGCTGCACCAATTTACATTCCCAAAATAGTGTACAAGGATTCCCTTTTCTCCACATGTTCACGAACATTTGTTATTGGTGGTCTTTTTGATGATAGCCATTTTGACAGTGTGAGGTAATATCTCATTGTTGTTTTGAATTGCATTTCTCTGATTATCAGCGATGTTGAGCATCTTTTCATGTGCCTGTTGTCCAACTGTTATATCTTCTTTGGAAAAATGTCTATTCTGCTCTTGTGCCCACTTTTTAATCAAGGGGCTTTTAAAAATATATTGAGTTGTATGAGCTGTTTATATATTTTGAATAAGTCAGAGAGTGTTTGGTCAATTGATTTTTTTTTTTAAAGAATATTTTGATGACTCCAATTTTTTTTATATAGCTGCTTTATTTATATTTTATTTTTTGGACTGTGTTGGGTCTTCGGTTCGTGCGAGGGCTTTCTCTAGTTGCGGCAAATGGGGGCCACTCTTCATCGCGGTGCGCGGGCCTTTCACTATCGTGGCCCCTCCCGTTGCGGGGCACAGGCTCCAGACGCGCAGGCTCAGTAGCTGTGGCTCACGGGCCTAGTTGCTCCGCGGCATGTGGGATCTTCCCAGACCAGGGCTCGAACCCGTGTCCCCTGCATTAGCAGGCAGATTCTCAACCACTGCGCCACCAGGGAAGCCCTGGTCAATTGATTTTTGACAAACGTTCCAAAGCAAGTTAACAGGGAATTATTTTCAATAAATTGTGCTTGAACAATTGGATATCCACATTTTAAAAAAAAAGAACCTCAATCTCTCCTTCATACAATACACAAAAGTTAATTTGAGATCATAGTCTTAAATATGAAAAGCAAAAGTATAAAACACCTATAAAAAAAGAGAAATATTTTCTTGACCTGGGGAAGTAGGCAAAGATAGATGGGATAGAGAAAGCAATAACCATGAAATAGAAAATTGATAAATTAGATTTAATCAAAATGGGAAAATTCTACCCTTCAAACAACATCAAGTTAAAGAAAATCCTAGCCATGGTCTGTTAGAAACTATCTGCAAAACATATAGCTGGGGGGCTTCCCTGGTGGCACAGTGGTTGAGAATCTGCCTGCCAATGCAGGGGACACGGGTTCGAGCCCTGGTCTGGGAATATCCCACATGCCACGGAGCAACTGGGCCCGTGAGCCACAACTACTGAGCCTGCGCGTCTGGAGCCTGTGCTCCGCAACAAGAGAGGCCGCGATAGTGAGAGGCCCGCGCACTGCGATGAAGAGTGGCCCCCGCTTGCCGCAACTAGAGAAAGCCCTCGCACAGAAACGAAGACCCAACACAGCCAAAAATAAATAAATAATATAAATAGATTTATTTTAAAAAAAAACGTATAGCTGGCAAAGACCTTATATCCAGAATACATAAGAAAGACTCTTTCAACTCAATAATAAAATAGCTGGAAGGGACACTTCACAAAAGTTATACAAATGGCCAATAAGTGCACAAAAAGATATTCAACATTATTTGTCATTAGGGAAAGAAAAATTAAAACCACAATGAGATATTGCACATGACCAGCAAAATGGTTACAGTGAAAAAGATCATCACAAATGTTGGTGAGGTTGTGGAGCAACTGGAACTCTCACACCTTTTGGTGGGAATAGGATGGTGCAATCACTGGAGAACTGCTTGGCTATTTTCTATAAAGATGAACTATTTTAACCTTATAAGTTGATTCACTTCTAGATATTTATCCAAGAGAAATGAAAACCTATGTCCACCATAAGACCTGTACAGAAACGTTCATAGCAGCTTTTTTTTCATACTACTCCCAAATGGGAAACAACTCAAATGTCTACTGAGCTGTAAAAGAACAGAGTGTGACATAGCCATAAAATGGAATACTACTCAGCAATGAGAAAGGAACAAAAGGAACATCCTACTACATGTACAACATCATGGATCATTCACAAAACGTTTTGCTGAGTGAAAGAAGCCAGACACAAAGAGTGCATAATGCATGTAACATTGTGACTTATAATAAGAAATATATCTTTGGTCTTGGTACCATTCCTCACAGAGTTCCTAAAACCTTTAGGATTTCCTGTGATGAGAAAGATAAAGGTGTCTTTTGTTATGTTAATGAGGCAACCTTCAGAAAGCCCTAGGTGACTTAAGGATGGGCTGATATTCAGGGGAACCAATCATGGGATTAGAGGATTAAACTTTCAGTCCCCTCCTCCTCTCTAACACTCCCCACCCACCTACCCCCTCCTAGGATGTGAAAGGAGCTAGAGATTGAGTTTAAATGCCAACGACCAAGGACTTCATCAATCATGCCAATGTAATGAAACCTCCATAAAAACCCCAAAGGATGGGATTCTAAGAGTTTCGAGGTTGGTGAACTAGGACACATCTATGTGCTGAGATGGTGGCATATCCCAAACTCCACCGGTACAGAAGCTCCTGTATTTGGGAGCCTTTTGGATCTCATCATCTGTACCTCTTCATCTGGCTGTTAAAATCCTTTTATAATAAAATAATCTAGTGAGTAAATGTTTTCCTGAGTTCTGTGGGCCCTTCCTAGCAAATTCATGAAACCCAACGAGGGGATCATGGGAACGTCCGATTTATGGCTGGTAGGTCAGGAGCACAGGTGACAATCTGGACTTGAGATTGGTGTCTAAAGGGGATGAGGAGGACAGTCTTATGAGACTGAGACTTAGCCTGTGGAATCTGATGCTGTCTCCAGGTAGGTAGTGTCAGAATTGTGTTCATTGCTTGGTAGTGTTGGAAAACACCCATTGAACTGTATAATTCCAAAGTTCAAGAACAAAACAAATTTTTTTAAATCAGAAAATCATTGCCAGGGACTGGGGCAGGGGGTTGGTTGTGGATAGATAATGGAGCGTGACTGCTTAGTAGATACAGACAGGATTTCTTTTTGGGGTGATGAAAATGTTCTGGAATTAGAGAGTGGTGACAGTTGCATAATCTTGTGAATATACTATATAAACACCACTGAGTTGTACACTTTCAATGGTGAATTTTATGGTATATGAATTAGATCTCAATTTTAAAAAAAAATCAGAAAAAGCAGCTGCCTGGAGTGGAGAAGGAGCATTGACTTCAAAGTGGCATGAGGGAATTTTGGGGTGGTGCAAATGTTCTGCATCTTGATAGGCATGACAAGGGTAAGCATTTGTCAAAATCCATCAAGCTAATCACTTAAAATATATGCATTTTAATGTGTGTAAATTATGCCTTTTTTTTTTTAAAGGTATTGGAGGAAAATATTATCTCCAATCTAACTTCTTCCTCACCACCTTGACTGCTTGTAGCCTAGACCAGGAGGATTGCAGAAGCTTCTCTTCCCCACCCCCATAGCCTCAATCTTCATCAATTCTCTGCTCGGGATCAGAGCATTAACTCCTCCCACAATTAGAAGACAATTCACCCTGTGCCCAGCTCTCTGTGCTCTGGCTCCTAGCCACTCACTCCCCTTCTGTCGCCCTGGCTTCTTTCTGTCCCCAAAACTAGCCAAGCACAAGGAAGGAGCCCAGAAGAAGAGGGGGACCCATGATGGCCCACAAGACAGGGTCCCAGAGCAGCTGGGGGCGGACAGCAAGAGAAAGACAGAGACACTGAGGGAGATAAAAGGACTGAGAGATGTAGCGAGACAGAGGAGAGATACAAAGAGGGAATAAATATTCATTTGTTCAACGACGGAATGACCAAGACGGAAAGGTACAAACGAGAAAGAATCTTGGTGTTTGTCAAGGAACGTCAAGGGCCCACGATTGCAGCAGGAGGGAATGGGGTTAGACTGTGGGGGTGGCCCCAGGTAGTGTGAGATGCTGTAGGACACTTGCATCAGGTCACTGATGAGTTTCAGTCTCAGCTCTACCGCAAGATTGAGGGCTCTTCACACCTGCACCCCCTTAGCTGCCTAACACATTTTATTTTATTTTATTTTATTTATTTATTTATTTTACAGAATATTTTATTTTCTGCAAAACTCTTATCACTGCCTTGTCTCTTGTCTGCCCCTCTCATGGGAACGTGGGCTCCAGGAGGGCTGGGATCATATTCATCTTGTTCTCAGCTCTATTCCCAGTGCCTGGGACAGTCCCAGATACATAGTAAATGCTCAAGAAATTTGGATGGGATGGATTAGTGGCGGAATGAATGGCAGAGGGGCAGAGGCAGGTGGTAGAGACACACACAGCGAAGTTGTGGTGTGGTTTTACCGAAAGGACCAGGGACTCATGATTGCAGCAGAAGGGAGTGAGATTGGGATGCCGGATGCTGCAGGGATCACATTATTGCTGAGTTGATTACTCTGGGTTCTAGCTAGCCCACGAGTCCAGGTTTTCCCCACCTCCCATGTTAGGTAGTGAGGGCACCCGTCCCAGCTCCGTGTCCCCAGTGGACAAGGGAGCCATCCAGGCCTGCAGAGAGAGGGTGAACCAGCCAAGTCGGGGGAGTCTTGCCAAGGGCTGATGTGAAGCCCACCCTTTACTCGCTGTGTGGCCTTGGGCCATTCACATAACCTCTCTGGACCTCGGTTTCCTCATCTGCAAAGTGGGGACAATGACAGGTTGCCACCACCATCCAGTCAGATGAGCCACGGGAAGCCCACGTCACAGGCCTGGGCTGCAGTGAGTGCAGGGGAGGGGACTGGCCTCACCCTATTTGGGGGGATTCCAAGTAGATTTGAGGAGTCAAGGGCAGGGCTCTGGGACCCAAGATATCTGGGTTCTATTCTTGGCTGTGCCACTCACCCTTGTGTGTCCTTGGGAATTGACAGAACCTCTCTCAGCTGAGAAATGGACATCTGACATCCGTGGGGCTGTGGTGAGCATCTGAAGAGGCCATGTAGCTTGGTGGTCAGGAGGGTGCAGGCTTGGGGGGCTGGTGCTGGCTCAGCCGTGGCTCTGTCACTTATGTGTGTGATGGGACCTGGGACTCTGCTTCTCCGAGTCTCAGTTTCCTCCTCCGTGGAGTGGAGATGACAATAAGACCTACCTCGTGGGAAGTTTTCACTGGATTATTGTTCCCTGAGATCTTATTCCCTAGGGCCTGGGAATGCCATGTCTGAGCAGCTGGGGATTCCAACTGGTGGGTCCTTATGGACGGAGAACATCCTGCCTGACCTGGGGCAGGCACCTTCCTCCCCCAAGGCTTGCTTTCTCCAACTGTAGATTATCTCCAGGACCACCCACAAAATGGATGTGAGCCTTCAGGCCTCACCTGTCCGAGCACCTGCTCAGGTGGGAGCTTGGACCCCACGGCTGCTGAATCCCAGGGCACCAGCCTTGGGCCCCACTGGTTGGTCCCCAGGGCAGGGATGGTGATTTCCCTGGCTCCACCATTTGGGATTAGGAAACACCATTGCCTTGAAATTCACCCAGGTTGCAGAAGACTTAAACAGACATTTCAAAAGTGAGGATAGGGCTTCCCTGGTAGCACAGTGGTTGAGAGTCTGCCTGCCAATGTAGGGGACAGGGGTTCGATCCCTGGTCCAGGAAGATTCCCACATGCTGCGGAGCAACTAAGCCCGTGCGCCACCACTACTGAGCCTGCGCTCTAGAGCCCTCGAACCACAACTACTGAGGCCACGTGTCACAATTACTGAAGCCCAAGCGCCTAGAGCCCGTGCTCCACAACAAGAGAAGCCACCGCAATGAGTAGCCCTTGCTCACCGCAACTAGAAAAAGCACGCGTGCGGCAACGAAGACCCCCTGCAGCCAAAAATAAATAAATAAATTTATTTTTTTTAAAAAGTGAGGATAGTCAGTGGTCCATCAACTCGCGATACAGGATGCAGTTTCATCAGTCACCAGGGAAACGGAAATTAAGACCTCACACTGATGCCTCTATGTCCCACCAGAATGCCTAAAATGGAAGGCTGACAATACCATGTATTAGATAGATAAACAGACATATATGTGTGTAATGTTATATAATATATATCATAATTATATTATAGATCATATGACATATTATATATATTACATTAATATATTTGCACTTATATCTGTGTATGCAGATATATGGTGCATGCAGGTATATGTGTGTATGTCTATACTTATAAAATATTCTTTGGGCCCAATAGTGATGGCAGAGCCTGTGGTGCTGGACCAGGCCGTAAGGACATTAACCCTGTAGTGAATGGACCATAAGGACACATAATGGACCAATGGACCATAAGGCGCTCCAGAGGGACATAGGGATAAGGGCTCCAACCAACCCAGTTTTCTTGGGACTGTCCCATTTTAGCACTGAAAGTCCCGCATTCCGAGAACCCCTGAACCCAGGCAAATGGGGAGGATTGCTCCCCTATTTTGGGGAGGAGTTATTGACCAAACTCAGGAGCTTATTTGGATAGAACAGCTAGAACCTCCATACTGGTGTGTATACTGGACAAACTGTCAGCTTCAGCGATGTGGATTATCAACTCAGGTCTTCAGAGGAGGAAAACTGAGACGCAAACAAAGGAGACACACAGAAACACACACCTTGCCCAGAGACACACAACTAGTGGTGAAAAGAAACAATATTTGGGCCATGGCTTCTTTGCCCATTGAAACCAATGTCCTCGACAGCCCTGCTACATGCACTTCAGAGTCTTAACGGGACTTTCACCGGGACACAGACACAGCCCAGGGCCTCTCCAGCCTTTGAAAGTTACCGAGGACCCAGGGAGCCTGGTGGAGATTGGTTATATCAATTGCTATTTACTATATTCAAAGTTAAAACGGAGGCATTTTAAAAATATTTAAATATATTTTTTAATTTATTAAAAATGTATTTTTTAATTTTTTAAATTTATTTATTTATTTATTTATTTATTTGGCTGCTCTGGGTCTTCATTGCTGTGCGCGGGCTTTCTCTAGTTGCGGCGAGCGGGGGCTACTCTTCGTTGCAGTGCGCGGCTTCTCGTTGCGGTGGCTTCTCTTTGTTGCGGAGCACAGGCTCTAGGCGCCTGGGCTTCAGTAATAGTGGCATGTGGGCTCAGTAGTTGTGGCTCTCGGGCTCCAGAGCGCAGGCTCAGTAGTTGTGGCGCACTGGCTTAGTTTCTCCAGGGCATGTGGGATCTTCCTGGACCAGGGCTCGAAACTGTGTCCCCTGCATTGCCAGGGAAGTCCCAAAATATATTTTAAATACTGTATTTTTTTTAAAAAACCGAATGCTTTCCTTGAACACTCCAAAGCTGAGCTAGACCTCGGGGCTCTGCAGAAGATTGCTGGCAGGTCAGACCCTTCCAGAACATTTCCTGGCCAGGAACCTCAGGTCATCTCTCAGAGCCGCGGTCAGACACCCCCAGACTCCCACACATGTAACCCCTTTCCCTGCCTCCAGAACTCCCTGTTACTCCCAAAGGGACAGAGAGGGGAGAGTGGGCAGGAAATCAGGATACAGGCTCGGGATACATTTTTTGAAATCAACCACGTTGGAACCCTCCTTACCCTTTAAATGTTTCCCTAACAGCCAGGGAGTGCGCATGCGCCCTTCTGCCCCCCGCCCCCCTGCTCTCTGGTCCTCCATCTCCTCATCTCCTCTGACGCCCTCCTGCGGCCGCCCTGGCCCCTGGGTCTCCACACAGCCGGTCCTCTGACCCTGTCCTGGTCCCATTTAGCAAATGATCCAATCCTCTTAGGCCAGGCCGGCCTCAGCAGAGCAGGCAGAGAATTAGATCAGATTTGGGAGGGGGACAGTCATGTGACGGACTGTGGGGGAGGGGAAGGGACAGATCGTCGGGACAGAATGAAAACTCCTGCTTAGTGAAACCCCACGAGGAGGTGTGAGACTTCTCACACACTGAGACCCCTAGGAAGAGACGGGGCTGGGGGTGGGGGGGACGGAGAGGGGGCGCCGAGGGGCAGGGAGGGCACGTGGGAGCCGAGATGTCTTACTCCTCGTGCTGGGAAAGAGTTTTCCCACCTTTGGCTGTCACCTTGTGGTTACCGAAGAGCCTGACACTTCTGCCTGCGACTTCCGACCATCTCTCCTCTCTTTAGGGACCCTGTTTCCTCCTCTAGAATTATTCATTGTTGGCATGTGTGTTTTTATGGGACAGATGTTGGCAGCCTTTGGGCTGCCCTCAGGAGCGCCCCCAAGCCCTACCCCCATTCCCCCCCCCACCTTCACCTCCCTACCTCCCCGTCTGCAGGTTCCCCATCTGCAGAGAGCCCCAGGAATTCACAGATGCCACATACCATGTTCTTTCCAGAACCTTCTGAATAAGGCAGGGATGAGACATCAAGAGGAACTTGTGGAGGCAGAAAGCTGTCTGGTCAGGGAGCCACTGTTAGATTCAACTCTTCCCGGGCACTTGGCACTTTGCTGGGAATTTTCGCAACTCCTCCCCCACCAGATTAGACCCCAGAGCTTGTTATGCCCGCGGGGTCCCTCCCTTCCAAGCTCTGAGTTCACTTGTGACATCTTTTGCTGTGATTCTCTGAGTAGCTACGTTCTACAAAGATACTTCAAACATGGAATTCTCGAATTCGTTTCTGCTCCTATGTTTCTGGGAGCCCCTAGTTGCCTTTTCATCAACCAATCAATAGGTCACCTTGTTTTATGTGCGTTTCTGTTTAGAGACACTGTATTTACCATATATTGTTTATTCTTTCACGTTGAACATGTGACCAGCAGCACTGTAATTCGTGCCTGAAGGAAGCTTATCTCGAACACATATTTTCTCTGTAAGACACATCACTGCCTTCTGGCAAGGAACAGAAGACAGCACTTCAGTACTATGCTTAGGGGCATTTTAAACAGTGAAATCGCCAACAAAAAGCACAAAAATACCACACGACCCAGTAATTGCACTCCTAGGTATATATCCCAAAGAACTGAAAGCAGGGACTTGAACCAATATTTGTTCAAGCACTATTCACAATAGCCAAGAGATGGAAACAACCCAAGGGTCCATCAACAGATGAATGGAGAAACAAAATGTGGTATATACATACATAATGGAATATTCTCCAGCCATAAAAAGGAATAAAGTTCCGACACACACTACAACATGGCAGAACCTTGAAGACATTCTGCTTAGTGAAATGAGCCAGACACAGAAGGAAAAAATATTGTCCGATTCCACTTATAGGAGTTAATTAGAGTGGTCAAGTTCATAGAGACACAAAGTAGTGCAAAGGTTACCAGGGGCTGGGGGGAGGGTGGAAAGGGAGGTTGTGTTTAAGGGGTACAGGGTTTCTGTTGGGGATGATGAAAAGGTTTTAGGTATAAAGAGTGGTGATGGTTACACAATATCGTGAATGTAGTTACTGCCACTGAATTGTATACTTATGAATGGTTAAAACGATATTAATATTATAAAATCTTACCACAATTTTCAAAGCACAAAAATACCCCCAAAATGCGGCCCCAAACAGACCTCGAAAAGGGCACCTGTTTATAGTATTAGAGTTGAAACAAGAAGGCAGAGTGTCCCTGTGTTCCAGGTCGGCTGCGAGCACACGAGGTTGGCCCCTCGAATTTTTCACAGCTCTGCACACGTCTGCAAATAACTAGAAAAGGAGTCTTCCTTTGGGTGTTACAAAGAAATTTTACTGAGTAGGCAAATTGGCAAATAGGGAATCTGAAAATAGACTATATTTCAAGAATGAAAGAAGAGGCAGAGAGCAACGTCTAGAGACCCAGAGAAGAACCCCAATGATGGAAAGACAGGCCAAGAAGTTCTAGAAGGCAGAGGTCAAATCCCCTTCCCCCATCTTCTCTTCATCTCCCCAGCATTGTCTTCAAAGCCCAGCTTGCTCCTTTAGTGACGCCTCTCATTGCAGAGAGCGGGAGAGGTCTCGCCATCTGTGGGCATCTCCCAGGCAGGAGGCAGAGATGGATCAACCAAACGGGGAGGGCCAGATGCAGGGCTTGCCCGGGAAGCGGCTGCAGAGGAGATCAAGGAATTGATGGATAGGGAGAGAGCCATTGTTTCTGTTCTGATTGAATAAAAAATAAAAGAACTACTTTCTTCCTCTTAGCACATATTTTTACCGACTCCTTTCCCATCTCTGTCCCTTTTGCCCAAGGGGATTCTGGGCCGTAGACGACCCTCCCCATCCATCTGAATCTGGGAATCGGACGGCAGTCTGGGAAACCCAAGGAGGAACCCTCAGGAACTCCTGCTTCCCCAGCTGTCCCTGGATGGGCTCTGCCCTCTGGGTTTCCATCCAGCCCTGGGATGAATGAGGTCAGAACAGAAGGCAAGGCATCCACGTGGCCCCAGGCGGCATCCAGAGCCAGAAATTGTCCTTGTTTTCCTGCTTGCAAATGAAAAAATAATAATAGTTAAGCAGTAGGTAAGAGAGAAAATGAACATACATCATTCTCCATAGCCCCTGGGTAATTCATTTTTACTGGGTGTTTTGTTGCTGTTGTTAATGCAGATATATTATGGATATATGTTGTGTGTGTGTGTGTGTGTGTGTGTGTATATTATGTGCTTATTGAATGTTTACATTCTCAGAAATGAACAGTGTGTCTGAGACATTACTCCACGTCAAAAACTGCACACTCATCCAATCACACACCATTAGTCATCAACTTTGAGTTTTTCTCATTCTAGACTAGGAGATTCGGGAGAAAAAAAAAACCTAACAAGAACTCTGTTCCGGACACATTTATTTTGGCAAAAAGATACACCAGGCAAAGAACGCAAAGACTACACTGAAAATCATCAATTGTTACTAAAGGTTCCACCCCTCATTCCTTTTAGTTGTTAATTAGCATTCCACAGCCTGAAGTTACCAAGAATTAATTATTCTTTCTCTTATTCAAGGACACAGATTGATCCCATTAACTCAGCTGATTGGTAGTTCAAGAAAATATCAATATATTCGTGCAAGTTCACAGTGGTCAAGAATCCTCCCAGCACAAATCTCTTTTTGATAAAAACCAAAATGTACTACATTCATTCGCTCCTATTCAGTCTCACCAATTCGGTTTCCAAAATCTCCAAAAATCTTTTACCAACCTTCAATCCATCAACAGTGAGAGAAAGACACATTCCCCATCCTATGTCCCAACCCATCTTGATCAATCTAGTAGGCAATAAAATCAGCATTGCATTCATTTCTATATTTTTATTGATAGGTATTCACATAACAAAATTCACTCATTTAAAGTATACAATTCAATGCTTCTTAGTTTATTCACAGAGTTGTGCATCCATCACCATAATCCATTTTGGAACTTTTTCATAACCCCAGATAGAAACCCCATACCCAGCACCAGTTAGTCCCAATTTTCCCCTCTCCCAAGTTCCTGGAAACCGCTAACCCACCTTCTGTCTCTATGGCTTTGTCTATGCTGGACATTTCCTATAAATGGAACCATACAGAGTGTGACCTTTTGTGCCTGGCTTCTTTCTATCGGCCTAACGTGTTCAAGGTTCATCCATGTCGCAGTGTGGATCGGTATTTTATTCCTTTTCATGGTTAAAAAATACTCCATGGTATGAATAAATGACATTTTGCTTATCCTTCCATCCATAGATGGACATTTCTGTTTAATTTCCGCCTTCTGGCTCCTGTGAATAGTGCTGCCATGAACATTTCCATATTTATACATTTTCCTAAAATAGCATCAGTGAGTTTGTCCATCTAGTTATGCTTTTATTGGCCAAATAAATTGCCACACTGCAAAATCTTTGAGGGCAGGGACCTTGCTTTTCTGGTCACTCCTGCTTTCCCAGCATATTTATGAGGCTTGATAGGGAAGAGTTGATGGATTATTACTATATCTAACACTACGTAGCAGTTAAAAACAATGAACTTGACCTATAATAACAACATCTATATATTTTTATTTAACTTTGAATTTGATCTCCCATGTATTTCCAGCACCATGGCCTGTGAGCCTTGTCAGCTGTGCTCTCCCTTGACTCCCTGACCCCTGACCCCATGAAGGTCCTGCCAAAAGAGGATGGCGTCACCCACTCAGGTGTCTGGACAGAACAGATGCACCACCAGTTTCTCCCTGGTGGTCTTTGGCTGAGGGTATTGGCAGCTATCACGAAATGTCTCCAACGCCAACCTACACTCCCAAAGCATGAGAAAGCCAGATTCCCCAACCCCTCGGTTACCAATTCCTGGCATGGAGGCTCTTCTCAATCTTTGCCCATCTAAGCATCACGATGTTCCATTTAATCTCCTTTAAAAAGTAGGGAGAAGGGGGCTTCCCTGGTGGCGCAGTGGTTGAGAATCTGCCTGCTAATGCAGGGGACACGGGTTCGAGCCCTGGTCTGGGAAGATCCCACATGCCACGGAGCAGCTGGGCCCGTGAGCCACAACTACTGAGCCTGCGCGTCTGGAGCCTGTGCCCCGCAACGGGAGGGGCCGCAATAGTGAAAGGCCCGCGCACCGCGATGAAGAGCGGTCCCCGCACCGCGATGAAGAGTGGCCCCCACTTGCCGCAACTAGAGAAAGCCCTCGTACGAACCGAAGACCCAACACAGCCAAAAATAAATAAATAAATAAATAAATAAAAAAAAAAAAAAAAAAAAAAAGTAGGGAGAAGGTGGCCTCGAGTCACATCATATAGACCAAGGACATTACTAGATTCTCCCCTGTCAACAGCAGCACCATCGACTGTCTTGGTGACCAATGTATTCCCAACTGCCCAAGAAGCAGAAAAGATGTCCAATTACGGCTGAATGTTGCCAAAAAGGCGCAGAGTAAATGGCAGGATGCCCCCGTGAGCAACAGAGAGTGACGTAAATCAAATCACATGATCTCTCTGCTTTGTTTCATGTTGTATTTGATCACCTATTTAATTGTCATCTCCCACTGATGATAATAAAAGTCCCCTGGGGATGAGCATCATAAGCTGTGTCCCCCCCTGACCCCAGGAGGCCCTGGCACAAGCCAGGAGTTCAGTCTGATGTTTAGCCCCAGGTCTAGGCAGCCGGGAGAGGCAGAAAGCTGGGCTCCTGAGACCCAAGATCCTGAGTCAAACAGGCAAACCAGACCCAGTTCATTCATCCCAAAAGGGAAAAGGGCAGGACCGAGGTTGTCTTAACACAGAGGGTTATTAGCAGCTCCCAGGAAAGGCCCAGCGAGTAGTAGCTGCTCAATTAAAAAAGGGATTAATCAATGATTGCATCTCCTGCAAGGGAGTGAGTCTGAGGGTGGGGCAAGAGAGGGTGGGTTCCAGGACCCTTAGGGTGTGTCCAGGTGGGCACAGCATAAAGCTGGGATGTAAGCTCTGCCCTGTGAGCAGAGCCTCAAATGCAGACAGCAGAGCAGCAGTGAGGAGGAAGCGAGAACCCAAGTCTCTCATGGGTGAGTCTGGGCCACCAAGAGGGGTCTGGGCCGGCGGTGGGGTTGGGCAAGGGGTGTCCTAGGGCCAAGGCTGGGAGGCCTCCTGGGCATCCAGAGAAGGGCCCAGCTGTCTGAGAGCGCTTCTTGCGCTGTGCTGTGGGGAGGGCTTCGCGGAGTCTGGGGAATGGAATTACATTATTGGGGCGAGATGAGCAGAGAGCCTGGCACGCAGTGGTCCCCTGTAAACGTGAGGGTGGCTCTGGCCCTTGGATGGGAGGGGGGGGCCCTGAGGAGCCTCTCCTGCGTGCCTTCCCAGGCTGGGGGCCCTGGAATACTCCAGGAGCTGTGAGCAGGCCCATTTCAAAGCTGTGTTCACTGAGGCCCAGAGAGGTGCAGGGGCTGGGGCTGAAGTACGGAGAGCCTGAGTCTGACCAAGGACATCTGGTCCTGATGCCGCAGGCTTCTCCACGCACTGCCTGCCGCCCTGAGGCCTGAGCCCCTCGGCTGCTCACAAGGGCCTGGCGCAGGTAGGGAGAGGGTGCCAGGCGGGCTGGGGACTGTTGCTGGGGCTCGTGTGACCCTGCTTCCCCCTTGGCCAGGCCCCACACGGAGCTCAGGACCCCCAAAGAGGCAGCGGCAGGCGCGCACGGTGTACACCAAAGAGCAACTGGACGTGCTCAAGGAATACTTCCAGAAGAATAAGTATCCCGGCTACCAGGACCGCCTGCGCCTGGCGGCCAGGCTCAGCCTAGAGGAGCACAAACTGCAGGTCTGACGCGCCGACCACCAGGCCCCGCCCTTCCCCGCCCCCCACCAGGCCCCGCCCTTCCCCGCCCCCCACCAGGCCCCGCCCTTCCCCGCCTCCCACCAGGCCCCGCCCTTCCCCGCCCCCACCAGAGGCGCTCCCACCTCGCCGCTTATCAAGTGCCCTGCCTCTGGGCCACCTTTCTGCCCTCTCCGCTCTGCAGGAGGGGATCAGCCAGGCCAAAGGGGTCCGGTGCTGCCCTGGGTCACGCAGCAAGCAAGGGGTCTCCGGGTGCCGACCCAGGGCTGGACCCCGAGTGCGCCTCAACCCTGTGCCGTACAAGCCCTCCAGCCCCACCCGGCCGGGACTGACGCGCCCCGTGGTCCCCCCGTGCCCAGACCTCCGGGCCTCTGAACCCGCGGACCCTCTCGGGCCGACCAGTCCCTGGCCCCTGGGCTCCTGGGGGCCCAAGCGCTCTCCCTCCTGCCCTCTGCACCCCTCCTGCCCTCTGCACCCCTACCCGGCGGCCTCCTGAACCCCAGGGGCCTCTAATTGTGTCTGGGGGGCCGAGGGAGAGGGGAGGCCGGCTTCTCACCCGGGCGGGGCAGCCTCATACCCGGGGCAGAGGCGAGTGCACGCAGCCCCTCGCCTCTTACACCTCCTCCCGGTCCCGTCTCCCCAGATGTGGTTCAAGAACCGCCGGGCCCAACGCTCCCGGCTGGAACGACTGGCCAAGGGCCGAAGCCACAGGGCCCGCGATGCTCCCACGGACCCCGGAGCCCCCGGCGCCCCCGGCCCCGCGCCTGCCCCTGTCCTTGCTGCTGCCGCCGCTGCAGCTGCCGGCCCCGCATTCCCAGACGGCCCGGGATTCCGCAGTCCGCCTCCGCGCAGCCCCGCGGGAATGCTCCCAGCGCCAGAGCCCAGCGTCTCCAGCCAAGGCCAGGCCATGTGGGCCCCGGCACAAGGCGCCCAGGCGCCCGTCCAGGCTGCTTCAGCCCCGGCCCCGGCCCCAGTCTGGCCTCTGGACCCCTACGCCCCCAACTTTGGCCCGGATCCTTTTCCAATTCCAGATTTTACAGTGGTATTCTCACCCCAAGACCCCTCCCCCGGATCCCCCTCTCCCTCGATGTCTGGGTCCCGAAAGATAGACGAGTGTGTGGATGAGAATGACTTAGACCCCAAGCGGTTACTGAGCTTATAGGGTCATCTGTCCCCGCAAAGCCCTGCAGACCCCGCGGGGCCAGAGGGGACTAGGGCGTTGGGGGCCTGCGCTTGGCGCCCACGCGGTGCGGCAAGATGCGGCTGCCTGGGGTTCACGGCTGGTTACTCTCCGCAGCGTGACTGCACCTCCCTCGATCCAGCCTGGGGAGGGGACATTTTTGTGTCACCGGTCGCGCAGCTCTGAATGTCCCCGCCCCCGCCCCGTTATTCGGGGCGCCCGTGGGCGTTTCTGTCAATGCCTAAGTGAGTCGTGGAATTGCTGCTCGCGGTGTGTGTTCCGGTATCGCGGGAGCTGCCGGAGAACTTCCTATGCGACCTGGACCAATATCATTAGCTCAGCGCTCCAGCCCAGCCTGTCGGACGTTTAGGATTTGAGACTTTTTAATGTTTGCTGATCTGCCGTCCTGTGGCTTCTTTGTAGTTTTAATATTGATGTCTCCAATGATGGAGAAGTTAAGTAAGCTCGTGTCACGTGTTAATCGGACACTAGGAATACTTGTAAATTGTCCTTTTTCCCCCATTTTTCTTAATTTGGTTGAATTTATGTGTCTATCCCTTTTGGTGGTTAAAGTGTTGCAAACATTTTTCCAGTGTGCATTTTTTCTGTAAGTAGAATTTCTTTATTTTAATGTTGTGTATTTCAGTGCCTCTCATTATCTTTTGTGATGAACCAGTGTTTTTCTTTCCTTTCCATCAGTGGCAAGCTGATATGCTGTAAAACAATAAATTTATTTATTTTTAAATTTTTTTAAAATTAATTAATTAATTTATTTTTTGGCTGTGTTGGGTCTTCGTTTCTGTGCAAGGGCTTTCTCTAGTTGCGGCGAGCGGGGACCACTCTTCATCGCGGTGCGCGGGCCTCTCACTGTCGCGGCCTCTCTTGTTGCGGAGCACAGGCTCCAGACGCGCAGGCTAAGTAATTGTGGCTCACGGGCCCAGTTGCTCCGCGGCATGTGGGATCTTCCCAGACCAGGGCTCGAACCCGTGTTCCCTGCACTGGCAGGCAGATTCTCAACCACTGCGCCACCAGGGAAGCCCAATAAATTTATTTTTTTAAAATGTAAAATGATTTTCATAAGATATGCCCCCATTTTCAGGTTGACATAAAAGTTTATAAAAGCTGAAGTTCAAGGTCTACTTGCCTTGTCACAAACTGAAAACGGTTTACAGATAACATCAGTCTGAGATCCCCAGCCTACTGTTTTCAATATAGCTCAGGGGTTGGGGGGCGGGGGGCGGGGTGGTGTTGCTCTTTTCCCTTCTAGCGTTAATGCTTTTTCTTTTCTCTTGTTTAAGACATTTCATTATCACCTGGTTATAAAGATATTGTCTTCTTCTCTAAAATCTTTACAGTTTTAACTCCCATATTTAGGTCTTAAAACATCTAGAATTGGGCTTCCCTGGTGGTGCAGTGGTTGAGAGTCCGCCTGCCAATGCAGGGAACACGGGTTCGAGCCCTGGTCTGGGACGATCCCACATGCTGCAGAGCAGCTGGGCCCGTGAGCCACAACTACTGAGCCTGCGCGTCTGGAGCCTGTGCTCCGCAACAAGAGAGGTCGTGATAGCGAGAGGCCCGCGCACTGTGATGAAGAGTGGCCCCTGCTCGCCGCAACTAGAGAAAGCCCTCGCACAGAAACGAAGACCCCACACAGCCAAAAATAAATAAATAAATTTATTTTTAAAAAAAATCTAGAATTGATTGTGGATGTATAGCGTGAGATAGGGATTTCTTTTTGGTTTTGCCTCATGGATTTCCAATGGTCAGTTTATGGAGAGGCTGGGTAATTTGTCATAAATCAAGGGTCCAATCATAGATAGATAGATATCTACAAAGTCTTTATTTGGGGTCCATGGTCTTTATAACCTTGCACCAATTTCATGTTCCCTCTGTCTCCAGTTTCCCTGCTGCTGTCTGTGGCCATCCTGACCCCTGGGTCTCCCCACAGCCAGTTTTCTGGCCCCGTCCTGGTCCCATTTAGCAAATGCTCCAATCCTCTTAGGCCAGGCCGGCCTCAGCAAAATATAGTGAGAATTAATAGGGATTTAGAGGTCCACATGACAGGCTGTGGTTTGGGGGTGGAGAGACAGTTGCCAGGATAGAATGAGACCCTTTGTGCTTATCAGAGAGACCCCGGTAGGAATGGAGACAGAAAAAACACAAAGACCCCTCCAGGAGACTGAGGGGCAGAGAAGGAGACAGATCAGAGGCAGAGAGGGGGAGATGCGGGCGGGGCAGAAAGGAGAGGAAACTGAGGCAGCCGAGTCTTGCTTTCAAAACCCAAACTGGCAAGGTTCCCCCCCCATGTGTCACTCCCCATGTGACAGCTGCTGCCCTTTGTGCTCTAATACCCTTACAAAAGGTCCTTTAAGGCCAGCAGCCTAATCCCTTGCCTACAGGAGGTCACACCAAATATCAGAGCACTCAAGTGCCTTTCTGAGAAGACCTCAGGCATCTGAGCTGAGCGTGAGCTAGGCTGCCCAGCCGGAGACCACAGCCCTTAACCCCTCTGCTCTCTCGAGTTTTACCAAGTCTATCTGCTTCTTGGACCATTCAGAGAAAGCCATGTGGACAGCTGGACATCCGTGACGCTTTGGGTAACAACCACCTGGGGGCGGGTGTGAATTACACGGAGTGTGTCATTTACACACTGGGCACGGAGCCTGAGATACAGGAAGCGCTGAGGAAGTGGGCAGTCTTACTATTCTGCCGTGTCAACAACCACCCACCCCCACCTCCAACTCTTCCCTCCTCTGACTCACCCATCTTCCACCTCTCTGCCCTGCGGAGACCCATGCTTCCCCTTTCCTCTCCCTCTCTGGTCTCTCTCCCTCCCCCTCAATCCCTGGGCTTCTCCCCAGCAGGTTTCTTTGGCCTTGACCTAGTCTGACTCACCACGTGCCCCAACCTCTTAGGCCAGGCCAGGCCAGCACCTGCAGAATCTCAGCGTGGTCAGAGGAGAGCTGAAGGGGACGTGGGACATATTGGCAGATGATGCCCAAACCTTTCTCAAACCCCCGCTCACATCTTCTCATGCTTCCTTGGTGGCCATGAGACTTAACATTTCAGCAGTTGGTACTGTCAGGGTCTCTGGAATGCCCTTCCCAACATAAGTCCCGGGGAGATGCTCTCAGGAAGAAAAGATGAAGCTGCAGAATCTCCTCTCCCTGATTTAGCTGCGATGACCTGAGCAGTGGATGGAACATGTTGTTGATATTCAGAGACATACTCGGTTGCATTTGCATTTTTAATCAAAACTTCATTACACTTATCTCCAAAGTCAATAAGTTGGGTACATTAAATACATACAGTTTTTGTATGTCCATAAAAGAGGTTTATGAGGAGTTGATGGAATCCTAGTTCTTTGTACAATGACTAGCACATACCACTTGAAACTCCAGGCAATGTTTCTTCTGTCTCTTGGTTCCTCCATCCCTCTCTTTCTCACACCCTCTTCATTTATATTTTATCTTATTTTATTTTTTAAATATGCATCCAGGACTTCCCTGGTGGTGCAGTGGTTAAGAATCCGCCTGCCAATGCAGGGAACACGGGTTCAAGCCCTGGTCCGGGAAGACCCCACGTGACTCGGAGCAACCAAACCCGTGTGCCACAACTACTGAGCCTGCGCGCCTAGAGCCCGTGCTCCACAGGAGAAGCCACTGAAATGAGAAGCCCAGGCACCGCAACGAAGCTCCCGCTCACCACAACTAGAGAAAGCCTGCACACAGCAACGAAGACCCAATGGAGCCAAAAATAAATTAAATCTTAAAAATAAATAAATAAAATAAAATAGAATAAATATGTATCCAGTGACCATGCAAATACTGCTAACCATCACAGCCAGGGAGCATGTCCCTTCCCCCTCCCTCTGTCCCCCCCTCCCCCCGCCCCCCATCACTCACTCCTCTCTTCCCCACTGTCTCTCTGTCTCCCTATTCCTTTACCGCCCTCCTGTGGCCATCCTGGCCCCTGAGTCTCGCCACAGCCGGTTCTCTGACCCTGTCCTGGTCCCATTTAGCAAATTCTCCAATCCTCTTATGCCAGGCCGGCATAAGAGAGAGCATAAGAGAGCTCAAGAGAGCAGGGAGAGAATTAGATCAGATTGGAGAGAGGGAAGGGAGTCATGTGACAGGTTATTTACAGAGGTTGGGGAGAGGGGGTGGACAGACATAACGGGGTGGATAGCCCTGGCGGCTACCAGGATATAACAGAAGCTCCTCCTGCTTGTCTAACAGACCCTGTTAGGGATAAATACAGAAGCACACTGAGGAAACAGGAGCAGAGAAGGGAGACCGAGAGGCAGAGGCACTGACCGATTAGAATGAGTCTCTCCCACTCATAGACGGGTGGGCAGTGTTGGGCGTCTTGACCCATGAGAGCCTGGAGATTTTGCTATCTCTCATCTAGATTGCTAAGAGTACAGATTATTGTCTCTAAAATATTATTTCCCTCTGGGAAGTAACCCGAGTTTTGGCATAAAGGCTGGTTCCAGGTCAGAGGCAGGAAAAATCAAGGCAAGCCTAGAACATCTTGTCACACCAAAAATATGAAGCTCTCCGGGATGACTGGGGTTCTGTCCAAAGACTTGGGGGCCAACTTGAAGAAACCAAAGGTGGAATTATTTGAGCTTCAAAAGAAGAATGTCAGGGACTTCCCTGGTGGTCCAGTGGGTAAGAGGCCGCACTCCCAATGCAGGGGGCCTGGGTTCGGTCCCTCGTCAGGGAACTAGATTCCGCATGCATGCCACAACTAAGAAGTCTGCATGCCACAACTAAGAAGTCCGCATGCCACAACTAAGAAGTCCGCATGCCACAACTAAGAAGTCTGCATGCCGCAACTGAAGATCCCACATGCCACAACAAAGACCCGGCGCAGCCCAAAATAGATAAATAAATATTTTTTAAAAAATAAAGAAGAAGAACAGCAGCAGCAGATTGAAAGACATCAAATACATAAAAACCCACAGGTTCATAATGGTCCTCAAAAAAGAAAGAAAAAAAAGAGAAATCTGTTGAGGCTCTGATTTAAACATTGCTAAAGTAAGCAGAATCGTGTATGTCTCCTGCCTTTCCTGTGAAAATTGTAATTCAGAGTAAACAAATAGCTAAACAGAGGTTTCTTCCTTGTAGAAGAGTTACAGCCAACAAATAAAGAAGAAATTATGGAATTAAGAAATCTCTTTTTGCATCTCCTGTGAAATAAGGAGTTTAGGCCAGTGTTGCCTAATAGAACTTTCTGGAATGATGGAAATATTCTATACCTGCACTGTCCAATCCAGTAGCCACTGGCCACAAGTGACTAATGGGCACCTGAGATGTGACCACTGTGATTGAAGGACTGAATTTTTTATTTTATATCATATTAATTAATTTAAATAGCCACAGGTAGCTGGTGGCTACCACATAGGATGGTGAAAGTGAACGGTCATCATTAGTGGACGCCAAACCATCTGCCCTATGATTCTCAACCCTGGATACACACTGGAATGGGGGGGAGACTTTAAAAATAGAGATGCTCACAGATGTTTATATCAGTTTTATTCATCCTGGCCAAAACTTGGAAGCAACCAATGTATCCTTCAATAGATAAATGAGTACATAAACTGTGGTACATGCAGATAATGGACTTTTATTCAGCGCTATAAAGAAATGAGTTACCAAGCCATGAAAAAATATGGAGGAAAACAATGCATATTACTAAGTGAAAGAAGCCAATCTGAAAAGGCTACATGTTGTGTGATTTAACTATATGACATTCTGGAAATGGCAAAACTATGGAGATAGTAAAAAGATCAGTGGATGCCAAGGGTTAGAGGGGAGGGAGGGATGAACAGGAGGAGCACAGAGGGTTTTTAGGGCAGGGGAGCTATTCTGTCTGATACTATAATGAATACACGTCATTATATATCTGCCAAACCCCACAGAATGTACACCACCAAGAGTGAACACTAATGTAAATTATGGACTTTGGGTGATATAACGTGTCAATGTAGCTCCATCCATTGTAACAAACACACCACTCTGGGGATGTTGGTAGTGCGGGGAGCCTGTGCATGCATGGGGGGAGGGGTGTAAGGGAAATCTCTGGACTTTCAGCTCAATTTTGCTGCAAACCTAAAACTGCTCTTAAAAAAAATAAAGGCTGTTTAAAATTTAAAATACAGATGCTGCCTTAAAAAACTAAAAATAGGGGGCTTCCCTGGTGGCGCAGTGGTTGAGAATCTGCCTGCCAACGCAGGGGACACGGGTTCGAGCCCTGGTCTGGGAAGATCCCACATGCCGCGGAGCAACCAGGCCCGTGAGCCACAACTACTGAGCCTGCGCGTCTGGAGCCTGTGCTCCTCGACAAGAGAGGCCGTGATAGTGAGAGGCCCGCGCACCGCGATGAAGAGTGGCCCCCGCTTGCCGCAACTAGAGAAAGCCCTCGCACAGAAACGAAGACCCAACATAGCCAAAAAATAAATTTAAAAAAAAAACCTAAAAATAGAGTTACCATATGATCCAGCAATCCCATTCCTAGGCATATATCCGGAGATGAAACCTCTAATTTGAAAAGATACATGCACCCCAATGTCCATAGCAGCACTGTTTACAATAGCTAAGACGTGGAAACAAACTAAATGTCCATCAACAGATGAATGGATAAAGAAGATGTGGTATGTATATTTATATATACAATGGAATATCACTCAGCCATAAAAAAGAATGAAATAATGTCATTTGCAGCAACATGGATGGACCTAGAGATTATCATACTAAGTGAAGTAAGTCAGAGAAAGACAAATAGTATATGACATCACTTATATGTGGACTCTAAAACAATGATACAAATGAACTTATTTACAAAACAGAAATAAACTCACAGACATAAAAATCAAACTTATGGTTACCAAAGGGGGAACGGAGGAGGGATAAATTGGGAATTTGGGATTAACAGATACACACTACTATATATAAAATAAAGAACAAGGACCAAGGACCTACTGTTAGCACAGGGAACTATATTCAATGTCTTGTAATAACCTATAAGGGAAAAGAATCTGAAAAAGAATATATATATACTGAATCACTATGCTGTACACCTGAATCATTGTAAATCAACTATACTTCAATTAAAAAATAAAAATTCTAAAAATAGGGACGTTGACCCCACGCCTGGGGGCTCTGAATTAGTCTGGGTGTGGGCTGAGCACGGAGAGTGTTCAAATCTCTCCCCAGGTGATTCCTGCGAGCAGCCAAGGTTAGGCACCACCTCATTTAGGTAAAGGGCTGATGGAGAGCTTCATAACCAAGGGAGGGTAACAACCTTCTAAGACAGGCATTATTAAATAATAGAATAAAAACAAGGGGGAAGCAGAGAACAGGTTTGGAGTAAAAAGATATTCAAGGAACGTATGGGACAAACACAATGTGTCTATCTTATTTGGGAATCATATTCAAACAAACCAACTGTAAAAAGGCATCTTTGTCATAATCAGGGAAATTTTTAAATGGACCAGGGATTGATTATATGATATTCAGGAATTACTGCTAATTTTGTTAGATGCAATGATGGCCTTGTCGTCCTGTAAAAACAAAAATTAACCCAAAAGAATGGAAAACGGGTGTTCAAACAAAAACATGTACATGAATGTTCATAGCAGTATTAGTCACCATAACCAAAAGACGGAATCATCCCAGGTGTCCATCAAAGGATGAACGGATAAACAAAATATGGTACATTCATACCACGGAATATTATTCCACCGTTAAAAGGAATGAAGCACTGACACATGCTACAACATGGACAGATCTTGAAAACGTTATGCCAAGTGAAAGAAGCCAGCCCCTGGTAACCATGAATCCACTCTCTGTCTCTATAGATTTGCCTACTCTGAATATTTCATATAAATGGAATCATACAATATGTGTTCTTTTGTGTCTGGCTTCTTTCAAATGGTAAATTTTATGTTATGTGTATTTTACTTCAATTTTTTTAAATGGCAGGAGGACAGGCACAAAAGGAAAGTGTGCTGGCAGGGTGCCTTCCTCCTTCTTCCTGCTTTGAACACAGATGTGATGCCTGGAGCCGCAATGGTCATCTTGCCACCATGAGGCAAAAACCAAGTGGATGAAAACCCAACAAGCTAAAGAAACGAGAGCATGAAAAGATAGAAAAATTCTGAAACCTTAATTACATTGTTGAGCTGACTACCAACCTTAAGACTTCTTAACAATAAATATCCTTGAAGTTTAAAAAAAGGGTGGGGGTGGATGGAGCTGCCTGTCATAGAGGTGCTGCAAAGCGGAGTCTGCCAAAGAGTTAAGCTAAGAGGACAGAAGGACTCAGTCTTTTCCCTGGATGGAGAGAAGTGAGGAAAGGCAGGGAGCCATAAGAAACAGTTCTGAGTCAAGAAGGGAAGAAGGAGGCAACAGAGGCACTGAGGGCAAAATCTATCACTTTGCACATGGTCCTAGTCATGCCCAATCCCAGCCTGGGGTTGCCTGGATCCCCCACTGCCTTTTCCCTTGCTTCCTCCCTCCACCAAATCTTCACCCAGAGATGTTAGGTCACTTGTCTGAGGTCCCACAGCCAGCAAGTGGTGAAGCTGGGACAGGTAGGGGTCCAGAGAGAGAAAGGATTTGAAAAGACAGACGATGTATTTTTCCCGCTTCCTGACTTCTTTGAAAAGTGTCATGTCAGGGACTTCCCTGGCAGTCCAGTGGTTAGGATTCCGCACTCCCACTACAGGGGACATGGTTTTGATCCCTGGTCGGGGAACTAAGATCCCACGTGACCTGCACTGCGGGGGAAAAAAAAAAAAAGTGTCATGTCACCAAGCCCAAGATGGTGATTTTCTTTACACTAAATCTCAATGAGTGGAAGTGATTCCATGGTCCCATATTGATTCCTAGTGATCCAAGGTGGTGTGAGGAAGATGCAGTTCTGCCAATTGGTCACAAGGTGTCGCTGTCGGAAAAGAAAACACTGTTTCTCCCGGTTCAGGCTTCCAGTGATGTTCTTGCTGAATTCTCTTTTCTTATTTATTTATTTATTTATTTAATTTTTGGTTGCGCTGGATCTTTGTTGCTGCGCGCGGGCTTTCTCTAGTTGCGGCGAGTGGGGTCTACTCTTCGTTGCAGTGCGAGGGCTTCTCAGTGCGGTGGCTTCTCTTGTTGCGGAGCACAGGCTCTAGGCACGCAGGCTTCAGTAGCTGTGGCACGCGGGCTCAGTAGTTGTGGTGCACGGGCTTAGTTGCTCCGCGGTATGTGGGATCTTCCCAGACCAGGGCTCGAACCCGTGTCCCCTGCATTGGCAGGCGGATTCTTAACCACTGCGCCACTAGGGAAGTCCCCTCCTTTTCTTTTTTTTTTTTCAAATTTTTTTTTTTAATTTATTTTATTTATGGCTGTGTTGGGTCTTCGTTTCTCTGCGAGGGCTTTCTCCAGTTGTGGCAAGCGGGGGCCACTCTTCATCGCGGTGCGCGGGCCTCTCGCTATCGCGGCCTCTCTTGTTGCGGAGCACAGGCTCCAGACGCGCAGGCTCAGTAGTTGTGGCTCATGGGCTCTAGAGCGCAGGCTCAGCAATTGTGGCTCACGGGCCCAGCCGCTCCGCGGCATGTGGGATCTTCCCAGACCAGGGCTCGAACCCGTGTCCCCTGCATTGGCAGGCGGATTCTCAACCACTGCGCCACCAGGGAAGCCCCCCCTCCTTTTCTTGAAGATGTGAATTGTCTTAGCCAAAATTGTTAAGCCAAAATAGGATCATAGCATTTTCTCTTTCTCCTCCATGCATAAGGTAAAATTAAAATAAAAGGACTGTGGTAGATATTTCTAGTGCTCACCATTTTTTCCAGCTCTCTTCCTCTTCCTGACTACAGTCCCCAGGCAGGCTCTACAGGTGGGCAGGGCTGTGTGACTGTTCTGGCCAATGGGCTGCAACTAGAGGTGATGGGCGTCACTTCCTGGCTGATGTCTTTAAGAGCTAGCACGTGTTTCTTTGTGCTCTTTTCCAGCCACGGGGACTAAGGATGCTGTGGGTCCAGGTGCAGCAATGGGAGAACAGTCTCCGTCTGTCTAGATCTGCACTATCCAATAAGATAGCCACTAGCCACAGTTGCCATGAATTTGAATGTAAGTTTAAATAAAGTAAAATAAAAATTCAGTTCCTCAGTCACATCCACCTTTCAAGCTCTCGAAAGCACCATGTGGCATGTGCCCAGTGGCCATGGTGTTAGAGCAGATACAGAAAAATTTCATCCGCACAGAAAATTCTATTGGACATTGCTGCTCTAGGTCTCTGAATGGGTGCAGGGAGGACAGTTGCCCTGGAGAGGGCTTTGCATGTGTTGCATTAATCCATTGAGATTTGGGTTTGGTTTTGTGTATTTCCACCGACGCATAACCCAGCCTAGCCTGACCCACCAGATTTCTTGCTTAAACAAAGGACTTGGGAGTCTTATGTCATTTAAATTATCAAGTGGTGGCATAATGTGACTTGGCTAAACCAAATGGAGAGCTGGAGGTAACACCATGCAGACTCCAGTGGGGTTAAGGTCAAGCGCCATCGAGTCTTAGTAGCTCACTAGCCTCTCTCTGTGGTCTGTCTCCACCTACCTGGTTTAGATCTAAACCTCCAAAGAATTGTTTTACTAAGAGAACAGTCAGAATCATTAGAAGTGAAGACGTGTGGGGTCTTTGTTTCTTGTCGCTATTATTGATGGTTGTCATGGGAGTTTTCCCAGATGTCACTGGGTATGGGCCCATGGAGTACAGGCAGTCTCATGGGTCATCAGCATTTGTCTTCGGGGAGAAACAATTTCTGTCCTCGCAGAACAAGTGGCTCAAGGTTTGGGAGTTCATCGGGTTAGAATTGTACTGTATTTGAGACAAGTGTGGACTTCATGACCATCAAAAGCATTGAGTTCCTCAATTCTGAGGGAATCTAAAGGTCTTCATATGACCTTCTGCCAGGAAGGTTATAAAAAAAATCATTACTGTTGACCCAGATGTTCCACTCCTTTGTTTTGTGTTCAAACAAAAACTTGTACACGAACGTTCATAGAAGCACTATTCACAGTAGCCAAAAAGTAGAAACAACCTAAATACCCATCAACTGACGAAATGATAAACAAAATGTGGTCTATCCATTCAGTGGAATATTATTCAGCCATAAAAAGGAATGAAGTTCTGGGGCTTCCCTGGTGGCGCAGTGGTTGAGAGTCTGCCTGCTAATGCAGGAGACACGGGTTCGAGCCCTGGTCTGGGAGGATCCCACATGCCGCGGAGCGGCTGGGCCCGTGAGCCACGGCTGCTGAGCCTGCGCTTCTGGAGCCTGTGCCCCGCGACGGGAGGGGCCGCGATAGTGAAAGGCCCGCGCACCGCGATGAAGAGCGGTCCCCGCACCGCGATGAAGAGTGGCCCCCACTTGCCGCAACTGGAGAAAGCCCTCGCGCGAACCGGGGACCCAGCACAGCCAAAAATAAATAAATAAATAAATAAATAAATAAATAAATAAATAAATAAAATTTAAAAAAAAAAAAAAAAAAAAAAGCCATGTGTCATCGTATGGATCTAATTTAAAAAAAAAAAAAAAAAAAAAAAAAAAAAAAAAGGAATGAAGTTCTGATGCCAGCTACATCATCATGACATGGATGAACCTTGAAAACATTATGCCGAGTGAAAGAAGCCAGACACATAAGACCACATATTGTATGATTCCATTCATATGAAATCTCCAGAACAGGGAAATCTGTAGAAACGGAAAGTGGATTAGTGGTTGCTCGGGGCTGGGGATTGGAGGGGTGCTAAAGCATGCGGGGGTTTCTCTCTGAGGTGATGAAATGTTCTCAAGTTGACTGTGGTGATGGCTGCATGTATCTGTGAATACAGTAAAAAACATTGAATTGTATACTTTAAATGGGTGAATTGCATGGTATGTAATACCTTGGTAAAGCTATTTTTAAAGAAAAAAGTATTTCTGAGGCTGTGATTTTTTCTAATTTTCAGACATTTATCCTCTTATCTTTTGCCCAATGACTGGTCTCTTCCAGCTGTGGTTTCTTAGATGTCTCCAACTTAGAAACCTCCGAGATGGTACTTTTGCATCCAGGTGCTTCTTTGTAGCGTCTAGTGCATTTCCTCACCTCACCCAGGCCACCCAGCGGCCTGGCTCAGAGAGGGTGAATTGAGCCATAACCAAGCATGGTTCATTCGCTACAGTATTTTCCAGAGTCTTTGTAGGAGGACTGTTAGAGCCCCCAATCTGTCAGCCCACAATGAAGGTGAGAGCCGTCAAAACAAAAACAGCATCCTCCTGTTTGGGGCACCTTTTATAAATATTCTAGTGGATTTTATACAGACTAAATTTTGTTCATATGTCTTAATGATTTGAATCAAGTTTTCAGGATACGCAGATGCATGTAAGATACAATGGCCCTCAGTGAAAGGACTTCTGAAAGAACCTATTTTAAATTTTGAAATTTCAAAATACCTTTATTAATACCCGCCAGGACCTAACCCTTTACAACATGGATCCTAAAGGTAGTTTTTAAAACCTCAGGGACTCACGCACATCTTCAGGCCCCATCCCAACTGTAATCAGCTGGGATAATGTCAAGACGGAGTTCTTAAAAAGTGAATTAACTGTGGTTTGTACACAAGTGGCCAGTCACCCGTAACGCTTACAGTCTTGTCACATGAAATATTAGGAAGTGGGCCCGTGAGACTTCCAGGCACTTCCCAGCGTCCTCAACACCGGCAGAACAAGGCATCTTGAGACCCAGGCTCAGACCTGACCCCCGTTACTTCTGCCTCATTCCATTGGCCAAAGCAAGTCATGTGATCAAACCCAAAGTTAGGAGGTAGGAGGTACAGGCCACCTCTAGCGTGAGGACGGTAAAGGGGGTAAGGCAGACACGCGAGGAGGGGGTGAAATACAGGGCCCCAAACACAATCTATGACGCCACCCAGCACCTTTCTTCCAATCATTGCCAGCTTTCTCCTGAACACAGCAACCAGGGGCCCACTTCACACTGGAGGACTTACACCAGGGATGGTTACACGCAGCGCCAGGTGGCGTCCAGAGGCCACCTTAACCTTGGCTTTGGGGACCACTGAGAAGTTCAACCCTGAAGTTAGTTATAGCTGTGCACCTATCAGATCACTAGTTTCCTGGGCTGGAGAGCAGGGGGAGGCGGTGCCGGGGTAAAATGCAGCCACGTGGACACAGGCACAGTTTGTTAACCTCGTCAACATTTATTGAGCTGTGAACCGCTGCAATCACTGCTGAAATGTGAGACTCACTCATCCTGATGCCGCTCTCGGCTTCCGCTTGAAAAGGAAGCCTGGAGCAGGACCACCCCAAACACCAGAGGGTAGAAGGAAGACATGGGGGGGGTGCAGGGAGATGAGGGACGGGGGGGAAAGGAAGGAAGAAGCAGGACCAGCGTGCCAAGTTGGACTCCCGGGGACACACGCACACTCCCACACACACAGGCAAAGACCAGGGGCGTCCATCTCTACCCCAACCGGCAGCCGCGAGAACATCAGGGAAGGACCAGGCGTCCAAGAGACATTTCAGTCCTTCCTGTCATGAAGCGTCTGCCGAGAGGGGCTGGGCCAAGGTCACTGGACTGTGCAGAGAGAAGGGGTGGGGAGGGGGCTTCAGACTACAGGGAGAGAGGCCAGATTAAAGGGAGTCACTTCACTGACTTTAATCTCTAAGCTTTCGCTGTAATAAACTGTAACCATGAGTAAAACAGCTCTGCTGAGTTCTGAGTCCTTCAAGAGAATCGCTGAGCTTGACGGTGGTCTCGAGACTCCTGAAACTGCACTCAAAAACCATGCGAACAAGAATCATTCTTCCCCTCTCTCTTTTCTCTTACATAAATCCCATTTTTGCTTATTTTAGATGAAATCATCCATTGGTGGACTCCTCTGGAATCCAAGCAAACCTTGTGCTGATTTAAGCAAATGCCTTTGAGTTACTGGCAGTTTGGAGGTGGCAAATGGTGTGTTTATGCAAGGGATGCGCTCCGTTTGTCCTTAGGCGCTCAAACCCCACAAAGGTGGCACCCCACCTCCACCCCCTCCCTCCTACAGCAAGAGCCCACACATCGCCAGCTCATGCAGCTTTGGAATTGTGAAATTCTTGATTTTCTTTTTTTAATTTGGGGAGACTCACTTCTTTTCAGACCTGCACAGGAGGCAAGACATTCATATTTTTGTACTGCTTTAATTCAAATTTGCGGGTCCAAATTCCCACTGAAAGCAACCTCACTCTGCCCTAGTGAGGATAAGAAACGGAACTTGAGTTCAAAGCGTTTGAGAACCAGGTTCCTGGTGCAAAGCATGCTGGGGGCAGGTACCTGGGTCCACAGTATCCTGGCACAGGACACTCAGTGCTAGCACACCGTGGGGTGGGAACTGGCACTCAAGCTTAGAGGGGGGCAGAAAGTGCTTCCAGGCTCTCAAAAGCCAGGACCCAGAGCTTGGTTATGGACTAGGTTAGTATCCAGGGCCCAGTTCCAGGATAGGTTGGGTTTGGGGCTCATCTAGAACGTACAGGCTTGAAAATTGAAAAGCAGGCTCAGAAAGTGCGGAAAAGCAGTTCTATGATCCAGAGAACAACATGGAAATTGCTACTTGTTCTGGTACTGTGTTGGACACTAGTACTTGGGTTTGGAGTACATTAGGAACTAGGAGTCGTCAATTCTGTTGTCTAGGAGCTGGGTCCCCCTCACCTCTGCCTTCAGGGCCCATCAGGCCTGAGCCAAAACGGCTTTGATGGCGGCCACCAGCTTCAGAAACTTGCTCTCCGTGTCCACATAGCCATCACCTCCCTGGAGAAGGGAGGAAGAGGGGAGGGATGAGCTGGGACCAAGATGCCAACCCCAGTCCCAACACCCCACTAGCCCAAAATGGGGCAGAATGGACAGACAGACATACCTTCTTGGAGTGAACCAACTTCCCCGCTACCAACACTTCAAAGAAACCGGTGACCTGGGGCGTCCCCTCGCCGCACTGGGGAGAGGGAGAGGTGTTGGCAGGGCTGAGATGCCCTCTTGGGGACACCCGCAGCTTCCCAAGGAATGGAGAACGGGGGTGAAGGGTGGGGCTGACCCAAACCACCCCCGCTGCCATCCAAGGCTGAAGGACGGACACCCAGGGCTGAGGGACGGACGTGACCCATGTTTGACTCCTTCCCCATCCCCAAGACCCACGATGTCCAGGTGTCCAGGGAACTCATCTTCTAACTTCTTCTTAAGCTGAAGATACTGCAAAAGGGGGTGGGAGGTCACAACAGGGGTCCACAGGAGCCACGCCAGCTAGCCCCCCTTCCCCCATCTTCCAGGGGTGCCTCTTGGGACCATTCTGCTTACCTTGGACTTGTAGCCTCAAGCGCCACTGGTGGGACAGTGTCCAAGAGAGCGGGTCCCAGGAGAGAGAGGGAGACGGTGGGGATCCAGGGAGAGGCAGGAGAAGAGATGGAGGGAAGTGGGGTGGGGGGGGGGGCGGGCAGGAAGAGATGAAGAGGGACACAGATGACAAAACCAAGCAAAGCACAGACACCCTCAAGAGAGACGAGAGACACGCCCAAGTGTTGGGAAGCAGCACACAGATGGGGAGGCGGGGACACAGGAAGGAGAGAGCCACCCACGCGAGGAAAATTCGACACAGAGCAAGGGAGACAAGAGGTGAGCGGGGGTGCAGAAACAAGGGGCGACAAGGAGAGACCACAGCATGAGGCAGAGCAGAGGCGGAGACAATGGAGAGAACTGGGTTAGGATGACTGCTGAAATAACAGCCCCACCCCCGCCCGTCCAAGGGAAACCATTATTCCTGGATCCCCAAGGCCCTGCCAGGCCCGAGGATGAAATCTAAACGCCTCCCCAACCCCCCACGGGAGGCTATTTTGGAACTGGAGTCTGGTGCACAGGCCCCCCGGGCCTCAAAATTTCACTCCACCCCCTGCGTGACCAAGCGGGCAGAGACACCGCTAATGCTGTGACAGATCTGAGCCTTTCATAACCCGCTCTGGACATCTCACAGACATGACAGCCAGTGGACCCAGATTCGGGTAATCTGTGATCTGCAGCCTGAACCTCGAGCTACTGACCTGCCACTGCCCCACTCCCAGCTTCAGTTTCCTCACCTGTAAAATGGAGCTAGACACACACCCCCACTCAAGGGGTTTCCGAGAGAGGAAATTCACTTAACATGTATTTATTCAGCGCCTACAGGCCAGCATGCCTGTGCATGCCAGCACAGTCCTAGGTGCCAGGGCGATCAAGCGGTCTACAGGACAGAACACTGCCTGCCGACCTGGCACTTTTTCACTCTGAACGGGCCAATCAGATCAAATGTTTAACACCCAACACACAGCATTCCCTCCGCGGTAACGTTAAGATCACTCCCTCTACAGACAGGAAAAACGAGGCCAGAAAAAGACTAGGGTTAGTAGCGGAAGGCATCCACTGTATGCATTCAAGTCCTTGCCAAACGCACGCCGGAACCTTCTCGAACCTTCTCGACTCTGGCCGGCCCCACCCCACGATTGTTCCAGGTACTGGGGGAGGGGAAACCTAAGCGCTGACGGAACCTCCTCTCCCATTACAAACTGACCCCCACCTGCTCCTCACACTGAGCCCCGGAATCGGGGGGGGGGGGTTAAAACAACACACACGTGTCGCAGTTCTACCTTTTGTGACCTGAGACGCCTAGAATGTTACAAACTGGGGACCGGGGCGGGGGCGAGGGCAGAGAAATCAACGCCCTCTGTTTCCCTCCCCCACGGAATCCTTTTCCCAGTGGAAGGATCCCCATGGGTCCTGCCCCCGACGCCCCCAGCGCCCGGCTCCGCCAGGACAGGGCGGGGCCCGGGCGGGATTCGAAGAGGGGACCTCCGGCCCTCGTGCTCACCAATAGACGACTCGGACGGGAACACCCATGATTCCGGATCGGAGCATCCGCTACAGTCCTAACACCCGGTCCGCACCCCGGCGAGAAAATGCAGGGTAGGCGCCCCGAGGCGGAGCATGCGCAGAGAGGCCTGGTACTCGGCGTTCCACAGAGCGGACCAACGCCGGGGGGGGGTGGATGAGGGGAGAAAGACCCCACAGCGGGGACGAGGGGGGCCCTGCGGCCCACCACCACCCTGAGGGTCCGACGCAAATCTCCCTCCTCTCGCCCTGTGAGGCCAGGGAGCATGCCGGCAGAGGGGGTCCCGGGAGAAGCCTTTGCGCGCCCCCTCCCGGATCTCCCCCTCCGGGCTGGAATGGTATAGCTTCGTGGGGCGGGGATTCAGGGCCAACTGTTACTAGGAGGAAACGGAAGTGCGAGCGCAGGCGGTTGTTTTGCAGCGAGGACCTGGGGGGCGGGGGCGGGGGCGGGGAGGCCGAGAGGGCCGTGTCCGAAAGGATTTGGGGTACTCAGGGCAGCCCCTGAAGCTGGGGTTTCCAGTGAGTTCTCCAGGGCCCCTGCTGCCTTGTTAAAGCCTGGCATCCGCACCCGGGCGCCGCCTGATCAGCTTGGCACCCCCCCCCCCCCATTTTGCGCCTTCCAGCCCTCTCTGTGGCAAGGTGTTCATGGAAAGTGCTGGCAGCTGGAAGCTGGCAGCTGAGTTAAAGGCTTAGGGCGCGATTCATTTCTCTGAGCCTCAGTTTCCTCCTCCGGAAGATGGGCACAATCGCCTTCAGAGAATATTAACCCATCTAACAAATACGTACTGGGTACCCACCTGCAGTCATAGGTTCCGAAGATACAGCAGTGAAAAAATAGACAAAGTCCCTGCCCTTAGCTCTGCCCGAGGTCTTCCCACCGCAGCTTCTGTCTTTGATCCGCCGGTCCTCACCTGCTGTGACCCTGACATCTCGGGGCACTTGGCAGACATGGTTCAAGTTCCATCCCACCTCTTTTGCTGGCTGTGTGTCCTCGAGGTGATCTCAGTGGTCTTGGGACGATATAATGAGCCTGTGATGTAGAGCAGATAACATGTGGCTGGGCTAGTCAGTGTCCCATAAATAGAGGTCTTTTTCAGGCTTCCAGGGTCCTCAGAACAAAAACCCAAGCCTTTGGAGTTCCCTGGTGGCCTAGTGGTTAGGATTCCGGGCTTTCACTACTGTGGCCGGGGTTCAGTCCCTGGTGCGGGAACTTAGATCTCGCAAGCCGCCCGGCTTGGCCAAGAAAACAAGCAAAAGAACCCCAAGCCTTAGCATGCTCTGCCCGTGACTGGTCCCATTGTTCCCTTCTTGCCCCTCTCTTAGTGCCTTAGCCACGTGGAATTAGGGACCTCACCTGCCTCTGGGACTTTGCACATGCTGTTTCTACCCTCTCCTACTGCCTGACCCTGCTTATCCTCCAGAAATCAGCTCCAACGTATTGTAGGGAAAATTTTGTGTCGTGATAAATTATACCTTCTCCATATTACATCTGTATTAGTTTGCTAGGGCTGTCATCACAAAGTACCACAAACTGAGTGGCTTAAACCCCAGAAGTTTATTTCACAGTTCTAGAGGCCAGAAGGCAGAGATCAAGGTGTCAGCAGGGTTAGTTCCCTCTAACGTCTGTGAGAAAGAATTTGTTCCATGCTTCTCTCCTAGCTTCTGGTGTTTTGCTGGCAATCTTTGGTGTTCCTTGGCTTCTAAGTACATCACCCAATATCTGCCTTCAACTTCACATGGCCCTCTCCCTGTGTGCATGTCTGTGTCCAAATTTCCCTATTTACTTTATTTTATTTTATTTTATCTTTATTTTATTTTACTTATTGGCCATGCCACGTCGCATGTGGGATCTTAGTTCCCTGACCAGGGATCGAACCCATGCCCCCTGCAGTGGAAGTGTGGAGTCTTGCCACCAGGGAATTCCCAGGACCCAGTCATTTTAGATTAGGGCCCACCCTATGCCAGTATGACCTCATCTTAAGTAATTACATCTGCAACAACCTTGTTTCCAAATAAGGTCCCATTATGAGGTACTGGGGGTTAGGACTTCACATATGAATTCTGGTGGGACATAATTCAGCCTGTAACAAGCCATTCAGAGTTATCTGGTTCTATGGGGTTCTGTTTTACAACTCCATAAATTGTACATAAGTGATGGCAGTACAAAATAATTCTTCTGTACAGGCATGCAAATGAATTCTGTCTGGTGGAGCAACAACCCTCTCTCCCTTAGTCTGTTTGGGCTGCTATAACAAAATACTACAGTTTAGAGCTTATAAACAACGGAAATTTATTGCTCCCAGTTCTGGAAGCTTCAAAGTCCAAGATCAAGGTGTCAGCATGGTTGAGTGAGAGCCTTCTTCCTGGTTCATGGCTGCCACCTTCTCACTGTGTCCTCACCTGATGGAAGAGGCAGGGGATGTCTCTGGGGTCTCTTTTATAAGGGTACCAATCTCATTCACGAGAGCTCCACCCTCATGACCTAAGCACCTCCCAAAGGCCCCACCTCCTAATACCATCATCTTCGGGGGAACGCAAACATTCAGACCATAAGACCCCCCCAAATGTTTTGCCTCTATTTGCATTTTTGTTTCAATATTCCTGATCTATAAATGCGTCTGTTCGTTGATTTTCCTTTGAACCAGTTATAACACCTCACAGTGTTAAGTGAAATCTTTAACATGTGTTCACTTTTAGATCTGTATGAGTCATGATCTTCCCTTTTTTCCCCAAAATTATCTTCTAACAATGCTGTCCTCAAGGAAGGCCACCCAAACCCCGCAGGCTGGCCAGGGTCCCTGTGGGGGTCCCCCAACACCGCCCCAACCACTCTGGTTGTCCCAGGTCTGATGTTTTCTCAGCACACCCAGCAAGTGGCTGGGCACAGGGCAGATGCTCAGAGGCTGTTTTGTTGACTGGGCTTAGGGCTGAGAACTTGCCAGGGGCCTGAAGAGTGAGAGACAACCCCCTTCTGCCACTGAGAACAAAGAGGTCTCTGTTGCCCAGGAGTGGAGGAGGCTGGAGGCAGTAGTCATGCTTCTGGGGTTGGGAATCCATCCCTTGCTCACTCTCTCTCTCTCTCTCTCTCTCTCTCTCATACACACACACACACACACACACACACAAATGGTAACCACAGCTCTCCCCCTTACCTGGCTACACAATTGCACATCCAGACAAACCACAGCCCAGCCAGAGACACAACACAACAGCACAAACCTCTATTCTGCTACACAATGACACAAAAGCACACCAGGCTCTCCCTATACAAGAGCCCAGCCCATACCCAGCCAGGGTCACAACAACTACACCTCCAAATGCGCAACTCACGCACGATGGCTGCCGCCTCTATCCGGCCACGTGGTAGAACACACAACTGTACCCTGGACGCACAATAACACAACACACGTGTATCCGGACAGAGACACAGCAGCTCACCCAGAGATCCCGCTCACTGGGACACACAATTGTATACAGAGCACACGCTGCTGAATTTGGCCACGGACATTGATACACGACCGCACAGCTGCACACAGAGACGTGATCAATAATGCCCACGGACACACACACACACACACACGCACCCAACATTAACCTACCAATAACCCAGCCAGACTCCCAGACAGACTCTCACTTGGATGCATCTGGGCATGAACACCATTGCACAACCACACACCACCCCAGGGACACACCCAGGCAGAGACGCTGCAGCCCAATCACACAACACACGGAGACTCCCACTCACAGCCTCACAGCGACCCACGCCCAGGCTCGGGCACATGCAGTAAACAGACATGGTCCCTGCCTCCTGGGGCTCATGTTATGGTCAGGGAGACGGACACGGGAAAACATAAATAAATAAGGATTCCTATTTATTTAGAGCATAGTGAGTGCTGGGAAGAAAAATAAAGCCAGGAAGGATGGCAGGGAGTGCTGGGCTGGGGAGTTTTGTAAATAGACCAGGGAAGGCAGCTCTGTTATTAAATACACAATGAAACAAAAGCCTCCTTCGGGCCTAAATGGCAGGAAATGTGTTATCCCATTTTACAGATGGGCAAACTGAGGTACTTGGATGAGGTCACACCAGGCACAGAGCATGGATATGACCCCGCTGTCTGGCTGTGGAGCCTGTGCTCTGAACCACCTTCCTGTTGGCAAGACGGAGAAAAGGGGGGTCAGGTGGGGTGGGTCAGGTGGGATGGGGAGTTGTCAGGGACCCCGAAAGCTCCAAGGGGTGAAGGAGGCCTGGACTTCCGAGAAGCCAGGGGGTCCAGCCTCTGCCTCATCCCTGCCCCAGGGAAGACGCTGCCCGAGGCTCTGTGTCTAATCTGGTGGCCCTGGAGAGTGACCCGGAATCCCATCACGCTTTCAATGTCTTCAACACCTGGATGCAGGTAAGGCTAGCGGCGGGGCACCCCGTCTGACTGTCGTTCTGCACGGGGCCAGGGCCTCCCTGAGGCTGTGGCTTCTCCTTGTGCGCCCCACCCCCACCCCAGGGAGGACCACTGAGCCCTCCGCAGGCCGGGCCTGTCTGGGGAGGACCCCGACTCCACCATTCATGGGACCAGCACGTGCAGAGGCCCCCGCCTGAGAGGGAGCCTGGAGCGTGTCCTGAAGCACTGACCTGACCCTGTCACTCCTCTCTGTGGGCCCCCCAGTGCCCTCTAGACAGGTCCAAATTGTTTAGTACTATTCACTCTTTCATTCATTCATTCAACAAACATTCACCGAGACCCTGATATATGTTGTCCCCAGAAGGAGAAGACCCAGAGTGGACGGGGCTAAGTTTGGAGGCATCCAAAGGGGGCATCTGACCAGCCTGGGAGGAGGTCAGGGAGGGCTTCCTGGAGGAGGGGACTTTGAGTTGATGAGGAGGAGGGAACCTGGCAGCGGAAAGAGCAGGTCTGAGGCCTCTGTCACCAGCGCCCACCTTCAGCTTCTCCAGATCTTCCACACTGAGACCAAGCAGGGCGCCGTGCTGCACCCCACCTGCATCTTCGCCAACAGCCCTGAGGTGCTGCACACACAGGAGCAGGAGGCCAGGGGCGGCGACAGGAACCGAGGTACCGTGAGCCCAGGTGGGGGTGGGGGGAAGCCCTCCATCGGGGACGTGAGGGACAGGACAGTGACCTCAGGGTGCCGTCTGGAGTTACCCCCCCACTCCTCCCCACACTCTGCCTTCTCTGGAGCTGCTGACGTGGGACCTGCAGGTCCCAAGAGACAGACCTGGCTGGGTGGCCTTGGCAAGTCCACCCCTTGCTGAGCCTTGCCCTCCCCATGAGGTGCTGGCTGCCCCGAGCCCCGAGCCCGTCCCAAGGCCTGAGGTTTTAGCAGTTAGAGCAGCGCCTGCCAGGAGACCTGTCCCGGGAGCCCCGTGAACTTCAGGGCTTGGTCCTGCCTGGGGGGCTCCCTCAGCTTTTCACAAAGCTGCTGTGTACCTTCATGCACATATGTCTTTGCACGGCCACCTGCTTTCCTCTGTCTTGTAGATACCTAGGTGTAGAAGCCCTGGATCAGAGGGTGGGTGTATGGTTAACTTTTTAAGAAACTGCCAAACTGTTGTCCACAGTGGTTGTAACATTTCATATTCCCACCAGCAGGGTGCCAGAGTTCCAGTTGCTCCATCCTCATCCTTATCCTCGCCAGCACTTGGGAGAATCAGTCTTTTTAATTTCAACATTCCAATGGGCCTAGGGAAGTATCTCACTGTGATTTAAATTTGCGTTTCCCTGAATATTAATGAAGTCTTTTCATGCCCTTATTTGCCAGTCCTATGTCTTCTCTGATTAAGTGTCTATTTCCTCACATCTTTTGCCCATTTTTTATTGAGTTGTCGTCTTATTAAATTGTAAGAGTTCTTTATATATTCTAGATATGTCTTTTGTCAGATATCTGTTTTGCAAATATTTTCCCAGTCTGTGGCTTGCCTTTTCATTTCTGCAATAATGTCTTTTGAAGAACAAGACTTTCATTTTGATGAGTCCAGTGTATTTTTCCCTTTAATTATACTTCATGATTTTGGGTGTCATATATAAGGTATCTACATCAAACCTAAGGTCACCAAAATTTCTTCCTCTATTTTCTTAGAGAAGTTGAAGGGTTTTAGCTCTTCTTTTAGAGCTTATGCTTTTTTTTTTTTTCTTATCTGGCTTCTCATCTTGTTCAAATCCATCACTGCCACTTGGCCTCTTGGAGAGATAAAGATTCAACCTGCAGGCATAAAGGGGGTGAGGGAGCTGGAGTTCCAGAAGCAGTTACTGTAGCAGTCCTGGGTCTGCTAGCCTTAGAAAAGTCTGCATGCAAGGTTGGCCCTCGCCTAGCATTGGGGAAATTGGCTGATAAACATTTTCCTCCACTGATATGAAACTTTCCTAAAGATAAGAATGCTCAGTCTGCCTAGACTATACAAAACAATATGGTTTATGCTGCTGATGTCTGCTTGCCTTCTGGAAGTCTGGAATTTGGGTACATGCTGGGTAGAGGGTACCTACGTGAATAGTCTCCCCAAAACGCTTGGGTCCTGAGTCTGTAATGGACTTCTTTTTTTTTTTTTTTTAAACCAATAACTTTTTTTTTTAAATATTTATTTAGTTGCACCGAGTCTTAGTTGCGGCACATGGGCTCCTTAGTTGTGGCATGCGAACTCTTAGTTGCGGCATGCATGTGGGATCTAGTTCCCCAACCAGGGATGGAACCTGGGCCCCCTGCATTGGGAGCGCAGAGTCCTATCCACTGTGCCACCAGGGAAGTCCCTCTAATGGGCTTCTCTGTGCAGAAACGTTGCCTACACATTGCCGCATTTTCATTGCTGGGGAAACGTGCTCAGGGTGAGCCCTCATGGGAGGGCTAAGGGAGGGCATAAGGAATCTTGCATGCGGATTTCTCCAGACTCTCCCATTATGATCCGCTGCGTGTCCTACTATGTCACTATAATGAATCAACTCTGGGGAGTTCCCTGGTGGCCTAGCAGTTAGGATTCCCGGCTTTCTCTGCTGTGGCCCGGGTTCAATCCCTGTCGGGGAACTGAGATCTCCCAAACCGCATGGCGCGGCCAAAAGAAATCAATCAATCAACTCTATACGGACTCCTCTAGGGCCTTCTAGCAAATCCCTGAACACGGGGCTGGTCTGGGGACCCTGACACAACTGGTAACCCTGGTCAGACCCAGAGGGAGGAGGGTACGCAAAAGAAAAAGTCTAAAACACAAACTACGCCACGCTGTTCGCTGTTCCATTGTGTGTGGGCTTGAGGGCGCTGCCAGGAATCGCTTTATGAAATTTCTACTCTACTGCACTAGGTACGGAGAGAATGGGCATTTTTCACGGGTTTGGGATATAATTAATGCAAATTCCAAATGCATACTTCCACTCCTGAATGCCAGGTTTTTACATCCAACTGCCTACTTGAAACCGACAATTGGGCATCTAACGGGCACCAGCAACCTGAGGTCCTGATTCGCCCACCCCACCTCTGGGCCCCTCCTTCTCCGGTCTTCCCCGTCTCGAAATGGCAACTCCAGACCAAGCAAAAAAAACTTGGAGTGCATTGGCTTCTTTCTTTGTAGATCAGTCAGTGATGGTGGATTTACTTTCACAATGTATCCCGGATGTACCCACCCCTCTGCACCTCCAATTGCGGGCGCTGTTGGAGACCCTACCACCTCCGGGAAGGACTCAGGGAGCTCCTGCCCTGCCCTACTTTCCCTCACAGTCTGTTCCCTATGCGGCCGCCAGGGGGCGCCGGTCCCCACCAGCGTCTGCACACGCCCCGCTCCAACACCCAAAGTCATCACCGTGGACTACAGGCCCAGATGTTGTGACCCCCTCTTTACCTCTCTGATCTTATGCCCTCCTCACTACGCTCCAACTACACTGGCCTCCTTGCTCTTCCCAGAACAAAACTGACACGCCTCTTCAGGGTTTTTTGGAGTTTTGTGGAGTTTTTTCCTTTTTTAAAAATTGAGGTTAAATTCACATCACAAAATTAACCATCTTAGAATGTACGATTCAGTGGCATTTGGTACATTCACAGAGTACATTTTGTTTTTTAAAAAAATGGTCTTGTCATCATTTCTTATAGGAAATGGTGGCGATAGGAGATGGGAGTTGTGTGTGTTTTAATTGTGGTAAAATACACCTAATCTAACACTTAACATTAGAAGCATTTGGTACAGTCACAATGCTGTGCAACCGGCACCTCTATCTAGTTCCAAGACATTTTCATCACCCCAAAAGGAGGCCTGTACCCATTAAGCGGTCACTCCCCACTCCCCGCCTCCCCCCAGCCCCTGGAAACCACTCATTTACCTTCTGTCTCTATGGATTTGCCTGTTCTGGACGTTTCGTGTAAATGGAATCATACAATACGTGATTTTTTTTTTAAGTTTTTTTTTTTGATGTGGACCATTTTTTAAGTCTTTATTGAATTTGTTACAATGTTGCTTCTGCTTTATGTTTTGTTTTTGTTTTTGTTTTTGTGGCCGCGAGGCATGTGGAATCTCAGCTCCTTGACCAGGGAATGAACCTGCACCCTTTCATTGGAAGGCAAAGTCTTAACCACTGGACCTCCAGGGAAGTCCCTACAGGATCTTCTGTGTCTGACTTAGCATAACTTTTTCGAGGTTCGTCTGCATTTTAGCATGTATCCACCTCAGAGATTTTTGGGGGTTTTTTGTTTGTTTGTTTGTTTGATCTTTTTATTTATTCAGCTGCGTTGGGTCTTAGTGGCGGCACGCGGGATCTTTGTTGCAGCACGCGAGCTTCTCTCTAGTTGTGGCGCATGGGCTCCAGAGCGCGCAGGCTCAGTAGTTGCCGCACGCAGGCTTAGTTGCCCCACGGCATGTGGGATCTTAGTTCCCCAACATTGGAAGGCGGATTCTTAACAACTGGCCCACCAGGGAAGTCCCCACCTCAGAGATTTTGCATTTACTGTTCCCACTGCCTAGAACACTTTTCCTTCAGACAGTCGCAGGGCTCTTTCCTTACTTCATATCTTTGCTCAAATGTCACTTCTTCCCTGACACCCTATTTAAAATTGCAACACCTCTTCCAGCCCTCTGTACCCCCTTTTTCTCATGGCACTTACACCCTTGACATTCCATGTATCTTACTTTAGGTTTTTTTTTTTTTTTAAGCTGTTAGCCGTCTCCCCCGCCTAGAATGTGCACTCTGTGTTTTTCTGTTTTTTCTTCCCTCCTGGTATGTGTCCAGCATCTAAAGTGGTGAGTGGCACGCGGCTAGCACTCAGTAAATACTTGCCAGATAAACGCATCTTTAAGAAAATACTTAGTAAGCTTATTAGAGAGTCTCTTATATTAATGGCTACAATTGAATAGTATAAAAAATGTATGTGGGGCTTCCCTGGCGGCACAGTGGTTAGGAATCCACCTGCCAATGCAGGGGACATGGGTTCGAGCCCTGGTCCAGGAAGATCCCACATGCCATGGGGCAACTAAGCCCGTGCGCCACAACTACTGAGCCTGCCGCTCTAGAGCCCATGAGCCACAACTACTGAGCCCACGCACCGCATCTACTGAAGCCCGTCCGCTCTATAGCCCGTGCTCTGCAACACGAGAAGCCACCACAATGAGAAGCCCACGCACCGCAGCGAAGAGTACCCCCGCTCGCTGCAACTAGAGAAAGCCCACGCACAGCAACGAAGACCCAACACAGCCAAAAATAATAAATAAATTTATTTATTTTTAATGTCTGTGAAACAGGAATGCAAACTACGTCATTTGTTAACACCAGGAGAATTCTTATCTTCCTCTCCCTGTGATAATTCTTATCTCTTTCTAGGCCAGTACCAGGCGCTTAGAATTCAGGCAAGTTGGATGGGGGAGAGTTGGGGGAGGGGGTTCACTTCCTTGCAGACTGGACCTTCGCTGATAAGAAGCCAACTTACATCCTTAAAGGGAAAGGGCATATTTCCCATTTTAAATGTTGTAAAGTAGGGCTTATAGGCTCTTCTTCCACTGGAGGCAGATTTGTCCAAAGTCCCACCGAGTTTCCATCAGGCCTCTTTCATTCACATGGGGCATACTGAGCCACCGACACAGGTGCAAACAGTAGGAGGCAGGAATCTCATGTGACATATTGTGGTGAATATGGTACCCAAAGGAACTAGGGCAAGTATTTTGGTGCGGGCTACACTGAGGAATACGGTACCTGCAGAAGCCTCGGAACTTTCAGTGGTGCTGGTGACAGGAGTGTTTATTCAAATGTCACCTCTTAGGCGAGGCCTTCCCTGACCACCCTCTTTTTTTTAATTACCTTTTTAACACGGTATAGTGCACAAATATTAAAGTTACAGCTCAGTGTAATTTTCACATGTATAACACCATTTAACCATCTCCCATATCAAGATATAGGTCATCTCCGGTTCCCCAGGAAGTTTTCTCACGCATCTTCCCTGTCAGTTACCCAACAAGGGTCACCACAATCCTCTATCACCATACATACGTGAGTTTGGCCTGTTCTAGAACTTCGTATAAACGAAACCATACAGCATGCACTCTTTTTTTTTTTTTTTTTTTTTTTTTTTTTAGCATGCACTCTTTATGTTTGGATGCATGGATAAATGGATGGACCAATGGACAGATAAGTGGATGGAAATGGATGGATTGATAGATGGATAGATGGATCCAGTGATGGACGGATGGGCTGAAATGATGCCTGCCAGCCCCTAGGGGTTCTGGGTAAGGTCTCTGCCTGGCAAATGGGGGAAGGTACAGGGCAGGTGGGACAGGGGAGTAGTCAGAGGTGAGGCCTGACACGCCTTGCCTACAGCAAAGTGACAAGAACCTTTGAGTAACTGCCTCCGCCCCTTCTGCCCTCGCCCCCACCGGGATCTACACACGCCCTTCATGGCAGGGTCCCTGCCTCTCCTATGCTCCCTCTGGCCCTCGCCCTTTTACAGCTCACCCCACCACCACCTCTCCACGTCCAGGACCCCTGCTGACCCCCGCCTCAGATCTGCTCCACCCATTCAGAAAGCGTTGCCCCTCGCCTGGGGGGGGGCGTCTAGCTTTTATCCCGCCTGCTGCAATGTGGTCCTTTGAGGGGTCTTGGGTAAGGGTGAGGGGGAGTTAGGGTCGCCCGGGAACCTCCAGGCCAGCTGGTTCCGGGTGTGTGCTCTCGGCGCCCCCTGGCGGCCACCGTCTCTCCAGCATCTCTACTCGGTAGGTCCTAGAACTTCCGAGATCCTGCACCTGACGGTCCGCGCCCGACCCTCTGGGAGACTGGACGTTAATATTCACGTAGCACCACGGGCGGCGCCACGAGACCGCTCCAGGCATGGTCACCAGGGGCGTCCCCGCCCTGGATCCCCAGGACAGTTCTCAGCGATCCATCCCGGACCCGACCTCCTGGCCAACCCTCCTCCCTTCTGGGGCACGTCCAGCCTCGTGGGAGTGGTTCCTCTGCAGTCCAGATTCCCTCCCACCTCTCTGGCCGCTTTTGCTGGGTCCCTTTTGCTGACCCCCGCCCGCTTCCACTCCTCCTTCCCTCCCTCTCTCATCCCCCTCTCTCCTCCTGCTTTTGTTTACTTAGCTCCCACTGCCTCAAATGCCACCAATACCCACTCGCTGACCACCCCAGTCTCTCCCTGACCGGGCCTCTGAACTCCTGGGTCCGGCCACTTCTGCCACTTTGCCTTTTACAAGCCTAATAGGCAACTCAGGCTTGATCTGGTCAAAATTCAATCCAAACTTCTCTGCCCCAAACACACTTTTACTTGAGTTGTCCCCATCTCAGTTAACCAGCTTTTTACTATTCCCCCTCCATCCGTTCAGTTCTCATTCATTCTCTGTCTCTCTCTGCCTCTCCTCACCAGCCAGGAACGGGTTAGTGCTTTACTTCCTGGAACCTGTGTTCCCCAAACCATCTATGTCCCATCTCCTCATCGGGCATCCCCCCCCCATCCAAATGTTCCACCCAGAATATCCTCGGTGTCATCCTTGGTCTCTCTCCACCCTCTCACGCCCACGTGCAACCTCTCGGCCAATCTGCGCATTCCACCTTCAAAATGGATCCAGAATCTGACTGCTTCTCACCTCCACTGATTCCACCCTGGTCCAGCACCGTCATCTCCCAGCTGGACTACTGCAGCTGCTTTCTTGCTTCATCTCTTGCCCCCAACAGTCTGTTCCCCAGCCACAGCCAGAGGGACTCTCTCTCCTCACATGGTCTGAATGGCACTGCATGATGTCGTCTCAGGTTGCATCATGGGCCTCACCTCCCACATTCTCTCTTTGGTTCCCTTGGCTGCAGGCGCCCAGGTCTCTTTTCCCTTCCTGAGGCTCCCAACCCCAGGGCCTTTGCACTGGCTGTTCTCTCCACCTGGAAACAATTTTTCCTGTCCTATCTTCATGGCTGCCTCCCTTGTTTTATTCCACTCTCTGCTCAAATGTCAATTACTAGGAGAGGACTCGGCATTTTGGAGTTAGTACCTGGGTGGGTAAGTGGGGGTGGGGACAAATGCGAGAGTTCTTTCGAAGGGAGAATGGACATGACCCGGGTAGAATCTCAAATCTGGGCAAGTCACTTCCCTTGTCTGTGCTTCAGATTCCTCAGTGGTAAAGAAAAGAAGAGGTGGGGGGAGCACAGTAACGCCTGTCACACTGGGACCAGAACAAGGACGTGGGACAGAGACAGCCTTCTAATTATGGAACAAGTATTAATTGTTTAAATGACATTATCATTAAAGGAAAGGGAGGAATCCATGATGTTGCCAGGTTTTTGGCCTGGGGGACTTAATGTGTCACGTTAGAGTTTGGGTCACAGGAGGATTTTAGACCATAGGTCAATTCCCCCCTCCCCCCACCATGAACTTGTGGGGCAGGTGAGCACAAAGTGTTGGAGGTGTCCTCAGCCATCTATCTATCTGTGCTCCTGACTCATTCATGGAAGGCTGGGCTCTCTAAGTGGAATGGACAAAGTTCCGCCTGACCCCTGACTCTTAGCAACTGTGTGGTCTTGGGTAAGCCTCTTGCCCTCTCTGGGCCAACATCTCTTTGGATGGCAAATGAACACAGCAAAAACGTCACAGAAAGGGTTTAGTTTCTTGCAGACCTCGGGGAGCTCTTAGAATTTTAAAAATTACTTTCCTGAGCGTAAAAACAATGCATCTTGGGCAGGGATCAGAGCCTAACTAGAAACCACTCCAGGTGTTTTAAACAGGAGGGGATTTAATACAGGGAATCAGGTGCTTACAAAACCAAGGGAGTCTGGGGCAGCAGGCTCTAGGCTGGGCCCTAGGCTGGGCTCTAGGGATAATGCCCAGGACGGCTGCACAGAACCCACGTGCTTCCAGGGAACCTCTGGGCTCAAGAACGCCCAGTCCTGGCTGTGACCCTAGGGTCACTTCTGCCGTCCATGTCTCTGGAAGGACTCTAACCGCTGGGGCCTGTCCTACACCTAGAATCCAGCTGCGAGGGCGTCTGGGAAATGCAGCTGCTGCCTCCAGCCCCTGCTGTAAGGAGGGTGGGTGGAGGTTGGCAAAGCTCACCCAGGGTTCACCCCAGTGAATTGGAGAAGATACATAAAAGCAGATTTAAGGAGGAAGATACAAATCTAGCATCATTCACCATCGGAGCGTAGCCCCTGTTAACCCTGGTGTACATCTTCCCAAATGCCTTTCTCTGCCTATGTGTTTATTTACATTTTTAAAGTAGTCAGAGTCATAATCCTTTCCCCATTTAACAGTTCTCTGAGACAGACCATAAGTATTTCCCCCGATCATTAAAAATTCCTCCCCTTCCCCCCCAAAAAATTCTCCCCAAAGCTGTTTTTTTTCTTAAATGGTGATGAAATATCCCATCGTGTAGACATCTCACTTATAAAAACCCATTTCCCATTGTCTATATTTGGACTGTTTCTGTTTCTAATCTTCCAAACAGCACATCAAGGCATCTATGTCCATATTTTGAATTCCTATTTTTAAAAAAGTTTGGAAAAGCTGGAAAAAGGCTGAAGATGGAAAAAGCATCCCCTGGAATCCCCCACCCAAGAGACTCTGGGCACAGGGTTAGTTCAATGAAGCCCAGCATGGATGGGGGCAGATTCTGTTTCCTTTATTCCACAAAACAGCAGAACATAAACACATTCCGGTTATTACGCATGCTTCCGACCCCTGGGTTAGTGGCCGCAGAGGCCTCCCTCCCCCGAGTGGCCAGGCCCATCCCACGGCCATTACCACGCTTCCTTCCATTCTACACAGCGCTCTGACTGACCTGCCTCTGCATTATGCTTTTCCCCAAATTTCCGGCCATTTCCTTCAGGCATGTTCCCAAGAGTGCAATCAGTGGGTCAAAAGGTAAGAGCATGTGTGAGGAGTCTTTGGCACAGATTGCAAGTTTCCACACTTTTTTTTTTCCCATTTTTGTTTTTCCCTAACATTATAATACACTCATCTAGGGCTTACTCTGTGCCAGGCCCCTGTCCTAGGCACTTCTGTGTGCAGATGCCACCCTTGGAATAACCCAACGAAGTAGGCACTATCATTATGTCCATTTTGCAGATGGGGACTCTGGGGCACAGAGAAGTGAAGTAACCTTCACGAGGTCACACAGCTAGTATGTAACGGAGCTGGGATTTGAAATCAAGACTCTAGCTCCCAAGTCCATGCTCTTAACCACAATTTAAGGCTGCTGCCTACAGATGGCTTCCATCCTTTAAATAACCAACTCTAGCTCCCTCTGCAGTATAGATGCACTATCATTTATTCAGGCATCACTCAACTGGTGGGTAATTCACTTTTTTTAATACCACGATTGGGCAGATTCAGGTTTTGTGGTGCCTGAAGCTTTTACAATTTGAGGGACCCGCTACAGGAAAAATAGTAAGTTACAAGTTCGAAAGGAAGTGTAGGACCTTGGAAGGGACCAGTGCAAGTAATTGACTTTGAACCTTAAGGCTCCATCAGCATCACGCTAAATCCCAATGTGCTTTTTCCCAATAATTATTAGCAAGATTTTCAAATGGTAAAGGCAAGCGAGTTTTCCTGGGAGCACCCATATGCACCAGCACCTAGATTCTACCGTTAACATTTCCCTGAACTTGTTTGATGACACATCTGGGCATCTGTCCCTCCCCTATCTGTCCGTTCATCCCCTTTATTTTATGCATTTCAAAAAGAAGTTGCAGACATCAGGGCACCACTGCAGCTTGCAAATCTTTAACTGGAGTTCAGCATTTTAAATTTTTTTCTTTTAATGTAAAAATCAGAAGTGAAATGTAATTGATATGCAGGGAAACCCACAAACCTGTCTTTGCTGTTACCCCGTGTTTTTTGCACACAGGGGAACAAACGCATTTCCCCAGGACATTAAACAGTGAGAACTTCCTGAGGACTCTGCCTAATGCCCCGGCTGGCAGAATCTGCCCTCGGATAGCTGGGACCTCTCCATCCCCCGGGGAACCCAGCATTTGACAGATGCTCTGCTGGCCATCTCTGGACATTAAGAGTTTCCTCCCTTTTTCCAGCAGCTTCCTTCAGACTCCCTTCCCAGGATGAAGTTACTGGGTCAAAGGCTGGGGCTTAAGGCTTTAGCAGACACCAAGTGGCTTCCATTTGCACCTCAACCTACCATCCTCTGCCCCCTCCCCTATACACACACGCACACTGCAGTTTTCTTGTCTGTATAACAGTCCTTTTTAAGATGGGAGAAGGGGAGGAACAGCAGGAACAGTTCCTTAAATTGTGATGTGGCGGGAAGGAGGAGGCTCTGACGTTAGTCTCTCCCTTCAGCCATTTGTTTTATAAATTGCCTGCTATATTTTTATAAACATCTTGTCCTGGAGCAACCTGCCTAAAGGCCATGATAAAAAATAGAGAAAGACTAACAGAAAACTAAAAGCAATGGACACTCCTGACAAGATACCATGCACAAAGTCAAAAGGAAGAGCCTGGGAGAAATGTCTGTGACATGTATGACAGTCTTCAGACCCATAATAAATAAAGAGCTACTATAAACAAACAAGAAAACAGCCCAGGAGGAAAATGGTCCAAAGATTTGAACCAGCATGGAAGAAACCACCAGTGATCATATGAAAAGGTGCTCAACCTTACTGGTAACCATGCACGATAAAATAAAAAGTGAGACCATACCGTAGCAAAGCTATGAGCAAACAAGGGGGGGACTCCTATATGCAGAGAGCATTTTGGCTGGATCCAAATGACCTTTTAGATACACTTTCCCTGTAGCCCAGAGATCCACTTCCAGGTACTTGGCCTACAGACACATGTGAAACGGCACAGGTACACAGGTATCCCCTCCAGCTTCACCAGGAGCAATATGGGCCTGGGTGAGTGGAATCACAGCACGGTTGTACAGTGGAATTCTCTGCAGCTGAAAAAAAGAATGAGGACGCACCCTACACAGTCATAAATTCCCCAACATGTACTAAACGGCAAGTTACAGAACCACATATGGTATGATCCTATCCCAGACACAGAAAAATTAAAACACTATTTTCCAACGTATACGTATGTAATTTAACAGACTCACACGTGGAACATGACGGAACCCTTCAGAGCAAACTGCAGAGACGGCTACCTCTGCAGAGGGTTAGGATGGAGGGCAAAGGTCAGGGGTGACGTTCACATTTCTCTGGTATGTGTATGAACCGTATCAATGACTTACAGTGAGACAACAGTCTTTCATTACTTGTAGCATAAGTGTTTTTAAGTCCTTTATAGTGGGGGTGGGGGGAGGATCAACCTCCTTTCACGCGCTTCCGTTTCCTCACCTTTAGAAAGGGGATAGGGATGGGGACCTCCCTGGCGGCCCAGTGGTTAAGACTCTGCGCTTCCACTGCAGGGGGCGAAGGTTCAATCTCGGCCACGTAACAGATGCCGCCTGCAGCACGGTGCCGCCGGAGAAAAAGGGGGCGGGGCGGGGATAGGTAATTCCAGCCCTCCTAAACTGGCTGTCGCGAGGGCTTGATGAGAAAGGATAGGCGGGCAGCAAACTTCAGCTGCTGCTCTGAACGTGACACGCCTGCAGTCAAGGTGCCTGCGGTCAAGGTCCGCCTCCCTGTCACTGCAGTGCAATGGGCCACCTCCCCCCACCAGAAACCCAAGTGCAGCCCTCCCCTCCCACACCCAACAGCGGCAGGCCCGTCTCCTCTGCCTGCTTCTGTAAGCCGCTGCTCACTCCCGGGACGGACGCCCCTGCCCCTGCTGGACACGCCCTCTGCCACGCCCTTGCTTCCCAGCAGCCTTTGGTGGAGACGAAGGCCCTGGTACCCACATCCCTGTGTGCTAGAGGGGGACACGCAGAGCTGCCCCCAGGAGGGAGACAAGTCACACGCGAGGCCTGAGGTGTTGGTCAGAAGGTGCTTTATTGGGGGTTCCCTGGTGGCGCAGTGGTTGAGAGTCTGCCTGCCAATGCAGAGGACACGGGTTCGAGCCTTGGTCTGGGAAGATCCCACATGCTGCGGAGCAACTGGGCCCGTGAGCCACAATTGCTGAGCCTGCGCGTCTGGAGCTGGTGCTCCGCAGCAAGAGAGGCCGCGATAGTGAGAGGCCCGCGCACCGCGATGAAGAGTGGCCCCCGCTTGCCGCAACTGGAGAGAGCCCTCGCACAGAAACGAAGAGCCAACACAGCCATAAATAAATAAATAAATAAAACAAAAAAACAAACCCCCCAAAAAAGAAGGTGCTTTATTGAAGGGCGGGGGCTCCAACATCTCGCAGCAGCTACAACCTGGGGACAGAGGAGAGGCTGAGGGTGGACGGGGGTGCGGGGCCCCACATCCTCATCCACGTGACACCCCCTCTTCTGGTTTGGGCCCTTCCATTTCCCCTCGGGGACCCTCCCTTGGCCTGACTCTGCGGTCACGTGGCTCTGGCAGGCTGACCCTGTCCCGGGCCTGGCCAAGGGAGCATCGCTCCATCACTGGCCACAGCGACCGGGTCTGGGAGGGCCCCGGGACCGCTGGGGACCACCGGGGAGAAGGGGAGTGCCGCTCACTGGATCTCGCGGAACGCCCGCTTCTCCACCAGCTTCACTTTGTGCTTGCGCTTGAACCTGGGGGAGGGAGAAGAGAGCAGTCGGCGACCTCAAGCCCCTCCGGCGCGGAAGGTTCCCGATGCCCGCCCCGCATGGCAGCCCCCGGCTCTCACTTGGCTCGCTCCCGAGGCTCGATCATGTTTCTCCTCTGGAAGCTCTTGAACCGGTCCCGGAGGATGTTGCCCTCAGGCTGCGAGACACGGACAGGGACGCCTCAGCGGGTGCCAGGCAGAAACCCTAGGGCCCTGACCACTCCACAGGGTCCAGTGGAGGGGGTGGGGGGAGTCAGCCCCGCAGTCCCATTAGCCAAGCCCCCAGTCTGGCCTCACGTACACCAGGGGCTCAGCCCGGCCCTGAGCTCATGGGGTGACAGGTACTGAGCCGTGGGCCGGCCCTGAGCTGGGTCTGGAAGAAGCAACAGGAAAGAGGCTGGAGAAGGGGAGTGGGCGTGGCCGGCAGAGGGAGCAGCAGGGGCAAAGGCGGGGTCAGAAGAAGAGTGCACGGTCGGCCCACTAAAGCACAGCTGGCTGGAGCCCCGAGGCGCGCCAGACCACACAGAGTCCAGACCACAGAGTCCGTGGCCGTGCGAGGAGCTGGGGGCACTGGGAAGCCACAGCAGGTTCTGAGCGGGGGAGGAACAGGGTCTATTTTGAGCTTTAGGAAGACCCCTCTGGGACAGAAGACGCTGAGAGTGGGGGCCGGAGACCAGGGGCTACAATGGGACCTGGCCAGGAGGAACGGTCTTCTGAGGGCCCCAGGCTCCAACTATCCATCACTCGGCCCCTCACCCCCGGGGACCCCGTGCCCTCAGCCCCCAGGCATCAGCCCAACCAGCCCAGCCTGGGGGCAGCCATGATGTCGCCCATAGTCCCTGGGGGACGTGGGGAGCAAGGATGGGTATCATCACCAGGCACGGGCGTCTCCCCTACAGCACCCCAGCCCCCCAGCCACATAAGTACCTTCAGGGTCCTGAGTGAGTCAGACAGCTCCGAGCTGAGCTGCACGTCAATGTCGGGGTCCTGATACCTGGGGAATGTGGGGCGTCCGGGAGGGGGGGGTCAGCCTGGCCCAGGACACAGGCCAAAGACCCCTCTTGGGAACAACAGGCTGGGCAGTTGGGTTGAGAACACGGAACTTTGGTGGAAAGAGATGGTCTCCCAGGAGGGGCCCAGGCTGAGCAAAGATAGGAAGGCGCCAGATGGGGGATATGGACCCCAACGGCCTCCCAGGGAGCCCCCAGCCCGGGCCTCACTTGAGCCGCCCCAGCCGGCGGGGTCTGTCCGCCTCTGCCAGCCGCCGTGCCTGCCGCCGCTCCCGCTGTCGAGCCAGCTCCGCCAGCCGCCGCGCCACCTGCGCCTTGATCCCACGCAGCCTGAAGACCTCCTGGTGCCGAAGCCGGGCGGCCCGCACGGCAGCCTGCTGCACCCTCTGCGGAGACGGGCGAGGTCAGAGGCCAGGCCGAGCACGACCCGGCCCCGGGGGGCCTTTCCTCCACCTGCTCCCAGGTCACAGCAGCTGTTTAGCCACAGTGCTTGCTTTCTTTTCTTTATTTTTAAAATTTGTTTTTGGCTGCATCTTTGTTGCTGCGCGTGGGCTTTCTCTAGTTGCGGCGAGCAGGGGCTACTCTTCGTTGCAGTGCGCGGGCTTCTCATTGTGGTGGCTTCCCTTGTTGCGGAGCACAGGCTCTAGGCCCACGGGCTTCAGCAGTTGTGGCTCGCGGGCTCTAGAGTGCAGGCTCAGTAGTTGTGGCACACGGGCTTAGTTGCTCTGCAGCATGTGGGATCTTCCTGGACCAGGGCTCAAACCCGTGTCCCCTGCACTGGCAGGCGGATTCTTAACCACTGCGCCACCAGGGAAGCCCAGCGCTTGGTTTCTGAACCGACCTTCCTTACCCGTTTTTCTCTGTCTGTGGTTCATAAACCCTCCCCACCCCCCACCCGAACATCATCACCAGGGCAGCAGGCCTGACGTGGCGTGTTCCCCGCTGCATCCTCTGAGCCCAGAGAGGCATCTGGAGGATGCCAGGAACTAGGTCTCGGCTGACAAAGCAGCTTCAAGGATCCCAAACAGCCCAAAAAAGCAGGCTGCCGACAGGGGAAACCAGGCTGCGGGACCGGGCAGAGCAGACGGGGCCCACGGTGCTCACCAGCATCCGGGCGGCCTTCTCCCGCCGCCGCCGCTGCTCCGTCTTCTTCTCCGCGGAGGCCGGGCGGGCGGCTGTGGGCGAGGCCTCTGCTCGCGCGGCCCGCTCCCCTCCAGCCCCGGGCCCCTCGTCCTGGCCCTCGCCCGGCTCCCCTTCCCCGTCCGACTCCTCCAGCAGCCCCTGGCACATCTCCTGGAAGGCAGACTCCTGGGGGGAGGGGGCGGGTCAGGCGCACGGCGGGGAGCGGGCTGTGGGGGGGGCGCGCGGGCCCGGCTCACCTGCGTGGCCGCCTGCTCCGAGGCCGGCGGGGCCAGCCGCCGCTCCAGCTGCTCTGCTGCCTTCTGCCGCCGCAGCTCCACCTCGTGGGCCGCCCGGAGCAGCGTCTGGGAGGGGGCGCGGACGCAGGTGAGGACCCAGGCCCTGGAGGCCTCTCCTGGGAGTTACCGACCCGGCCCTCTTACCTCCCACCTGCACCCCCACCCCAGGGCTCAGCCCACCCCCCTCGACGGCCCAGGCGCCCCCTCCTCTCCCTGGCCTCCCTGCACCAGCCCAAGGGGGTTTCTAATCCCTAACCTCCCGTCTGCTCTGCCCGTTCTCTTAAAGGACAGTCTGGTCTCTACACACTGCAGGGTTCCACTTCCAGGAAGTGCCCTGAACAGGCACACGCGCACAGACAGGAAGAAGTGGTGGATGCCAGAGACCAGGGGAAATGGGGAACCGGGGGGTGACGGCTGATGGGCGTTAGGTTTCTTTCTGGGGTGATGAAAATGTTCTAAAATTGACTGTAGTGACGGCCGCACAACTCTGCATATACTAAACACCACTGAATCGTGTCCTGTAGGGGGGTGAATCACATGCCTGGAAATCATATCTTGATAAAGCGATTATGTTAAAAAAGAAACAGAAGAAGACAGCATCTCCCTCTGCGCGCAGCTCCTCCGCCTGCGGCCGGCCTCGTCCTCTCAGTGCTTCGTGCAGCGCTGCCGGCTCCCGTAGATGCTGTTCCCCGGCAGAGGCACGCGGCCCCCTGCCACTGCTCAGCTAAGAGTCTGTCTCACGGTGAGCAACGCTGAACAGCATTCACAGGAGCACCTGCGTCTATTCAGCGACCTCGATTTCTCTCCAGGAACCTGAGCTCCCAAAGGGCGGGGGTTTGTCCCCTCTCTGTTCGTGACATCTGTACCCAGCAGATGTCTGTGAGATAAACACTGACTCTTGCCACCAGCTTTTCCTGTTGCTAAACTACCTTCGCCCTTGCACAAAGCTTACTCGGTCACACGTTTTGTTGCCAACAGTTGAAAGCCTTTTGCATTTATGTCCCACAGAGTTCCTGAAAGGTACCACGGTCTCACCCATCTCTGGGCCTTTGCACATGCTGTTCCCTCTGCCTGGAACACCCCCCTTCCTTCCTCTCTTACCATAACAAACTGCCCCCAGTCTCAGCTCTGATGCCCCCTTCTCTAGCAAGCCCTTCCTGACTCCCAAGGCTGGGTCTGATGCCCCCCCCGTGCCCTTCCATCCCAGCCCTGCCCACTCTGGGTCATCACTGTCTGGGAACAGGTTTGTCTCCCCGACTGGACCACGAGCCCTGGGAGGGCATGCCGACCAAGCGGCCAAGCACCAGCTGAGAGGCCTGGCGGGGCAGCGTACCTGGTGGTCCTCAAAGGATGGGTTGTAGGAAGCTCCCGCGGGCGTCACCTCCACGGCAGGCGCCTGGGAGGGCTTGGTGTGGAGATGCTGCGGCCGCTGGAGGAGGACGAGACCAAGAAAGGGTAAGGCCCGGGAGCGCCATGACTCAAGCTCCGACAGGTGCCGGGACCCCGGGCCCGGGAGGCGGCAGAGGCCTCAGCACGGCGCACAGCCTTCAAGCTGGGAGGTGCCTGCGGCATCCGGAACGATGGACAGCTGGTACCGCGGGCGCAGCAACCCCAGAACGAGCACGCAGGGACTCTGCTTGCCTATCCTGAGTAGGGTCCCTGTCGCCAGAGCGGTGGGGAGGGGTGAGACTTGCAAAACTGTATGGTACGGTCATCAGGCCATCACTGAGATCGGCAGCTGTGCTCGGCAGAGGGCACGAGGTTCTGCGTCTGTCAGCGCAGGACACTGCAGACAAGGGCTGACGGACACTCAGAGTGTAGCCCTGCGCCCCCGGGAGCTTGGGAGAAACGCAGGGCCCCGGGCTCACCTGAAACCCGCTAACCAGAACCTGTGCTTTAACAAACCCCCAGGGGCCCTGAGTGCACGCTCAGCTCTGAGCAGCAGCTCCCCGTCCGGACTTGCCGCGTCCCTGCCCGGCCGGCCTCCACCCCAGCAGAGGCCCCCCGTCTCCAGCAGAAGCCTGGGGGTCGCCCCTGACGCCCCCTGCCCCTCCCCACAGCCAACTGCCCGCCAGGCTGGGTGCTTCCGCCCAAGGACTTGCCTTGGGTCGCCCCCTCCACCCCCGTGCTGGGGTGCCCGCCCCCACCTGTCCCACCTCCTCAGAGCAGCCCACAACCCCACCGCTCCCGTGTGCAAAAGCACTTAGGATAGAAGCCCACAGCCCCAAGTGGGCTCCCCGCAGCCTTCTCCCACCCCCGACCAGCGGGCCTCCGCACCCTACAGCCCCCCCTCGCTGGAGGCTCTGCCCTCCCATCTCTGCAGCCTCGCTCACTACACCAGGTCTCCGGCCCCTTAGTACCATCTTACTTTCCAGTGAAGGTTTCCCTCCTCTCCCTAAAGCATGTCCCACTGACCTGCCACCACTCTGCTCTGTGCCCCGGAGGCGGGACTGCCTGCCCGGCTCCAGCAAGTGGGCTCCGGGTCACAGGCCGGTCGGGCTCGGACGCTGAGGCCCCACGGCCTGAACGCTCCCCAGCCCCGGGCTCTGACCCCTATCACCCCGGACGCCCTTCTGACGAATTCTCACCTTCACACCTTTCTTCTTGGTCTGCTCCAGGAAAAAAGGGTCCTGGCGCTCCAAGGGCCGGTCCAGAGGGTCTGCGGAGGCAGCGAGGGGCGGCTGCTGGGGGAACTTCGGGGCCCTGAGGGGCTCCCTCCCAGCCCTCCTCCCTTAAGATGGCACTGAAGCACTGACCGGAAGACGGCCCGGGAAGGACTGACTCTCAGACCCCAGAGGGCTTCGAATGCCAGGCAAAAGCGCACGTGGACGGGGTCCAGAAAGCAGAAGAGACCCAAGGCGGAGGGGCAGGAGCCGGCCACTTGGAAAAGGGGAGCACGAGCGGGAAAACGGTGCCACTTCAAGACACCTGACTCCGCCGAAGACCCTCAAAGCAACACCGCAGGGCGCCCCCCTCAGATACGGTGCGCGGCAGCAGGGACACTCACTGTCTTTGACCCAAAGGTCGTAGAAGGGCCGCTCGACCGTGTCCTGGGGCCCGGGCTTGGCTCTGACCGCAGGAGGGTTGAGGAGCCGGGCCTGAGCCCTGCGCGCCTCCCGGGGCAGTTCGCCCTGCTTTGCCAGCCTCTCCCATAGCTGCTGCTTCCGCTTGAGCTTCCTGGCGTTGGGGACCTGGTGGGCAAGGACGCTGGGCCGGGGAGAAGCGGCGCGGGCGCAGCGGGTGAGGCGGGCTCCCCCTGTCCCCGCCAGGCAGCCCAGCATCTCCTCCCTCCACAGGGGCCTCCTCAGGCTTCCCCTACTCCTCACTCGATCCAGCAGCTTTGGAGACCATCTCCCCACGTCTGCCCCCAGCCCAGGCCTCTCTCCTGAGCCCCAGACCTGACAACACAACAGCCCCTGGGGCCCTTGCCCTGGCTGTCTCCCAGGGACCGCACACACCATTTCAAAACCAACCTCAGCGTCGCCCCACTGTCCGCCCCATCAGCCATCCACGCCCCACCCCCAGGGTGGGGTCAGGGGTCAGTCACTAAGCCCTGCCTGACCCACCCCCTGGCCGTGGCTGCCCACCCAGCACCCCCTTCCATCCACAGAGCCCTCGGCCCCGTCCAGGCCCATCCTCACCCGCCCAGCCACAGCGCCCTGGCCCCAGCCTCACTGCCCCCAATCCGCTCTCCAAAGCGCAAATCCGACCCCATCCTCCCCTCCAGTGCCCTTCACCTATCACCCTCCCTCCCCAGAATTCCTTTAGGGTCAGGAAGTGAGTAGGGCCTTCACAGAAGGGTGTGAGGCCAGAACCAGAGGAGAAGGAGGGTCTGGGGGTGGTGGGACACTCACTCTTTGGGTGCAGGAACCTTGGATGTGTTCTCTAGGATGAGGTCGATCCGAAGGGGTTTCTTGAGAAGCAGCGACTTCTTCTGACCTTTGGTCCTCTTCTTGTTCAGCTCTGGGGGTGGGAGAAAGGAAAGAATTAAGGCCTCAGGCCTCCTCACTACCCAAGACCAACTTCCCACTCCCCTCATTCCGGCTCCCCTGGAGACCTGCATCCCAGTACAGACCTGGAGGCCCCAGGCTGACCCCAGGCTCCCACCTGAGGAAAGAGGCCCCCGCAAGGGCAGCGCCCAGGGTGCCCAAGCTGTGACTCCCCACACCACACCCATTTCCTGGGCCAGCTGGAGGCAGCCCTGTGCTGGGGACACAGAGGAGTCAGACCCACAGCCCTGCAGACAAGGGGCTTCCAGAGGCAACAGGGAAGTGGCCACAGAACCCTTAATGCTAACAAGGAAGAAAGCAGGTGGTCAGGCGACATGAGGCCCAGGGAGCTGGACTCAGGACCCAAGACGGCCGATTCTTAGCACAACAGCATTTTCTGCTTTTACTTCTAAAGCCTAATAGTAAAAAGAACTCTAGAACAAAACATACTAGGATGGAATCCGCATCCTTCCATTTGCTAAGGGACCTCATGAAAGTGACTTTGCTCCTCTGTGCTGCCAAAATGAGGTTTAATGCCTACCTCACAGGATCAGGCGGAGATGTATCGGGTTGACTAAAAACGTCGTTCGGGGTTTGCCATAACATCTTACGGAAAAACCCAAACCAACTTTTCGGCCAACCCAATAATTGCAGCTGGCCATTGAACAACATGGGTTTGAACTGCGGGAGTCCACTCATACCAGGATTTGTTTCAATAGCAAATACTACAGGAACATACGATCTGCAGTTAGTCGAATCCACAGATGTGGAACCAAGGTACAGAGGGCCGACTACAAACCACACGTGGATTTTCGACCCCATGGAACGTCAGTGCCCGACCCCTGCACTGTTCAAGGGTCCATCGTATTTCAAGATCCCACAGCACAGTGATCACCTGTGAAAGCGCGCAATCACTGTTATCCTTCTACTTTTTTTTTTTTTTTTTAAACCTAAAGCAGAATCTGTAACGACTTCCTCGCCTGTTCACCAGGGCAGCTCCCTGCCTTCCCCTTCTGTTCACAGAGCAGATCTCCTCACTCCTGTGAAAGTCAACCTCTTTAATACCCCTTCCTTACCTGCTCCCTCAAAGACCGCTCTCCCCCAAGAGGTCCTTTCATTTCCCTTAGACCAGATCCCTTGACTGATCTCATACATGCTCATAAAGGCCATCCTGCTGTTACAGCAGCCTGACGTTTTGCTCATTAAAGCTATCGGCTTTCCGGTTAAAACGGACCCCTTAGCTTTTCTAGCCCCTCCGTAAAACAAATTGCTTATTCTTCATCTGTTTTTCCAGATATTGACAGTAAACCTTATTACTCACTAAAGCAAACCCTAACTTGCTTCTCCTCCACTTGTTTTAGAAGGTCCCGACCCTGCATTTTGGCAAATTAAAGCAAGCGGGTCAAGAGGAGTCTCTTACCAACTTATTCAAGTTGATCCTTTTGTTCTCATTAAAGAACAAACATCTTATTGAGTAAAACAGGTATGATTCCTTACAGCAAGTCCTTGACTTAGTTTTCTGCAAATTAACGGAGACCTCCTGATTTATGATTATCTACTCAACAAGGCAGATCCCGACTGGATTCTCTGGGCATTGAGACCTCTCTGAAACCTCACACAAAAAAAATGAGTTCTTTAGGTTAGTCCCTAACTTGCTTTCTGTTCATTCCAGGTCTTCTTGTTTATATAGTAAAGACCTTTTTTTGCAGGTCTTTGCCACCCAAGCCACGTCATTAACACAGATCCTTTTAGAGGCTGAGAGAGCCTCAATAAGGACTAATCATCGCCATACACCCGCCACAAAAACACTTCCTCACCTTCATTCTTGGGGCCAGTGTCCACGAAGAACAGTTTTTCATCGGGGGCCTCTGATATCAAGCCACTGGGAGATGGAAATTCAGAATGTCAGCCATACATGTGAGGGAGAGGGGCACGAAGCTGCGGAAGGAGCAGGTTTAACCTCTCGGGCTCAGTTTTCCTGTTATGCTCATTCAAGTACGATCTTCCCGCCTGGGACCCCTCCAGGCCAGAGCCCCTCCCTCCAGTTTGCAGAATTTACTACTTAAAACGCACTAGGACTTCCCTGCTGGAGCAGTGGTTGGGAATCTGCCTGCCAATGCAGGGGACACGGGTTCGAGCCCTGGTCTGGGAAGATCCCACATGCCGCGGAACAACTGGGCCCGTGAGCCACAACTGCTGAGCCTGCGCGTCTGGAGCCTGTGCTCCGCAACAAGAGAGGCCGCGACAGTGAGAGGCCCGCGCACTGCGATGAAGAGTGGCCCCCGGTTGCCACAACTAGAGAAAGCCCTCGCACAGAAACGAAGACCCAACACAACCAAAAATTAATTAATTTTAAAAAAAGAAAAAAAACGCACTAAACTAGGCTGGGTGCATGGTTCGTACTGATACCGGAAAAGTGTTTGTGGTTTACCTGCATTCTAATTTAACTGGGCGTCTTGCACCCGGTGACCCTATTAAGTCCCCCAGGTTGTCACCCGGAGTTCCCAGTCCATCCCCTCGGCTTCCCCAGCGGTGCCGGACAGGGGCTCCCAGGCCCCCGGAAGTCCCCCCCAGGCAGCTCGGCCTCGCACCCCGCCACACAGAACGTGGCCCAGCTGTCCGCAGTCCCGCCCCACTCACCCGCTCGTGCGCTCCTGCAGCCGCACGTCCTCCAGGAACTGATCGACTTCCAATCCCAGCGGCTCCTGAGCGAGCCGCCGCCAGCCCCGCTTCTTATTTCTTGGGCCTCGCCGCCGCCGCCTTAGCGCCGGGTCCACCGAAGTGGGCCGCAGCCCCAGGAAGCCGGAATCGGCCTCGCTTTTCGAGCACTGCCCGCCGCCACCACCACCACCCTTTCCCACCGCCATCTTGTTAAAGGAAGAACTTGGTCTCCGGCTCCCGGAAATCCGGTTTGGGCATGCGCGCGCCGAAATCCCGCCCCCTCCCGTGACTTACTACCGGCGACCGCCATCTTGGTAGGGTGGCTGGAGCCGCAAAGGGGCGGGGAGGCTACTATCTTGGTAAAGGATAAATGGCTCCTCCCTCTTCTGCAGATTCCGGTCCGCCCCAGGTTGTAGGTTTGGGGCTCTAGCCCTAGGCGAAATACCTTTCCCGGCCGCCTAGGAATACTTTTAAAATATGAGTATCATTTTTAATTTGTTGAATTTTTTAAAAATCTAGTTTTCTTAAAAAAGAAAAGTTATACCCGTCAGTGGCAGATTCGGCACACGAGACTTTGCAATGTCAGAACGTTTGACCTGTCAATGTTCCAACCCTAGCATCTTGGAAATCAGAGTTTTCGGAATGTCGAGGTTGGGGGCACAGAACATTACGTGCGAGAAATGTTAGAAACATACATTATTAGAACCCTAGAAGCACAGGCTCAGAATCATTAATCTTGGGTAAGCTACATAGTTGTGCCTCAGTTGCTTCATCCGTAAAATGGGGGTGATAATGGTTCATCTGCCTCATAGGTTATTCTGGAGATTAAACAAGGTAATATATACAAAACCCTTAAGATTGTGCCGGGAACTAAATGTTAACTATTGTTATTACCTCGCCCCCTGAGACTTTATCTTAGAATCAATTAATCTATGCTGTTTACAAATAAGGAAGGGAGCTCAGATGCCCTTGGGCCCTGGCAACCATCCATAGGGATCCAGAGCCTCATAAGGCCGTTCTCCACTCGAAAAGGAAAAAGGCACAGAGAAGGAAGGCGCCGGGGGGGGGGGGGGGCGGGTTCACACAGCGGAACTCGGCCTGGGGAAGGTGACAGGCCCGGGATTCGGCCCTGGAGACCTGATCACCCACCACCTGGGGCAGGGGTTTCAGCGACGGGCCAGCCTAGCTCGCGTGTGTCCACCAGGGGGCGCCGGGAGCCGCGCCACCGGGCGCGCGTGGGCGGGGAGGGCGCGAGGCCAGCGTGTCCCGGGGGCCGTGGGTGTGGCCTTGGGTGTGAGTCGGCGGGACCACGAGCGGGGTCCCCCCTGGGCGTGAGCGAGCGCGTGCGCACACTTTGGTGGTCCTGATGGGCAGTATCACCTCCTCCCCCTCCGGGAGCCCGCTTGTCCTCGGTGTTACGTGTCAGGAGCTGTGTACCCAGGTTGTGTGGGTGGACGTCGGCGGGCAGGGAGGAGGACGGGGGCACCTTGTAACCAAGTTGGCACACACACACACATACACACAACCCCACGGCCCAGGGCTTGGTTCCCAGGCCCCCGCGGCAGGAGGTTTGAGGGAGGGATGTCCCGGAGGGAGGGCCTCAGAGTAACTTTTCTTCGGAAAATATGTCGGTCTGGTCCCCAGCCCAGGCCTGAGTCATCAGGTTCCCGCAGCATTGAGTCATGGCCTCCACCTCTGCCCCGGAGAGCTTGGAGGGTACCCCCCTGAAGTTCTGCCCAGGGCCCTCCTTCCCCAGGGGGTTTGGGGGGGAGAGCGATCCCCACCTCTAACCCAGCCCAAGACAGCCTGACTCCCACAGGGAAAGAAGCCATGGCTTTATTTGCACTGTGGGAACGCTATTACGTTCACAGTCCCCTCCCAGGCACGGGGTGAGGGGTGACGGGCGTGGGAATCCCAGCGAGCACCCTGGAGGGGGCATCGTCCCCATCTGTTCCGCTCTTCCCCATCTTTTCCGTGTGGTCCCCCACCAGGGTCAAGCACTAATACGTAGTGAAGGCAGGAAAAGGTGTGTGTGTAGGGGGGTGAGAGTTCCCTTTAGGGGAGGGGAGGGAGGGTTGTAGCACCAAGAGCCCCTCCCCCCACGACGTCCCTGAAAAGGGGACTAAAATAACGTCCTGGGGCCTATCTGGCAGGGGCTCCACTTAAATATGGACTGATGGTGGGCCGAGAGGCTGTGCCCCAGCAGTCTAAAATTCGGACCACCAGCTGTGGGGAGCCTGAGGTGGGGGGGGGGCAGGCTGGGCTTTCAATCCAGGGCAGGTGAGTGGAGAACAGAAAGGCCTCAGAGTGGACGCCATCTGGGAGGAACAGGGATGGAAGGCGGTTTTTGGTCTGCAGAGGATCCTTCTTAAAGAAAGGGGTGTGGCAGGACCTGGGGGGAGGGGCTAAGAGGGGTCCAGCTGAGGAAGTAGGAGGTGTGTCTCCCCCCTGAGCCCCCAGTGGTCCCAAGACCTGAGGACACCATGGGGTGGAGGGTCCCCGCCTGGCTGGGCAAGAGGAAGCAGGGCAAGGGGACCCCTCCGTTAGTCATTTCAACCAAGTGGCCGCTCACTTATGAGGGGTCCTGCTCAGAATCAGGGATCAGACGGGTTAGGCCTGGGTGCGTGTCTCTGTGTGTTTGAGTGACTCTGTAGGTGCTCTCTCCTGAGAATGTCAGCTCCACGAGGGCATAGAGAGTGTCTGCTTTGCTCTCTGCTGTAATCCCCAGTGCCTAGAAGGAGCCCTGAACATAGTAGGTGCTCAACAAATATTTGAATGAATGATGCAGGGATGGATGCTTCTGTGTGTGTGTGTGTGTGTGTATTAGTGTCGGAATGATGTGCTAAGTGTACGTGAGGGTAGAGGTGTGAAGGGTGGGCAGAGAAGCCTTGCCCCTCCCCTGGTCCGCACTGCCTGGCAGCGGGGGGCAGAGGGACCCCCATCCTTACAGCTGGGAGAGCGGGCAGGCAGGGCGCGCGCGGGCCGGGGTGGGGATGTGCGCGCAGCCACCCGGAGCTGGGGAGCCACGGCTAGGGCAAGAGGGGGGAGGGGCCGGCAGGCGGCGGCTGGCTCACTCAGCGGAGCCCTTCTGGCGCCGCTTGGAAGGTGGCACGAGGCGGCGGGGCAGGTTGGTGGGCAGCCCGTGGCCCTCGAGCTTGGCCTCGATGAGGTGGCTGGCCAGGGCGAACTCCTCGTCGTCCAGCATGCCATCTCGGTCAACGTCGCTCAGCTTCCAGATGCGGCCCAGCACAGAGTTGGGGAGCTTGGTACCCACCATCCAGGTCTTGGCCTTGGTGCCGCTCAGCTTGCCATCGGACGGCGCCAGGTTGTAGAAGATCTCATCATATTTGGACTTGTCCTTGGTCACCACCCACTCAGTCTCATCATCCGAGCCCTCCTCGCCGTCCTCCAGGGCCTCGTCAGGACCCCGCTCCACGAAGGGGCCCATGTGGGTGCCCTCGAAAGCGCCCCCCTGCACGCCCACATCCGTGCTTTCCAGCTCCTCCTGCCGGAGCAGGGGCATGAGCTTGGCGATGTTGTGGGTCAGCATCTCATCCAGCGCCTCCAGCAGCTTTGGCTTCAACGAGTGGAACTTGGTGAAGTCGTGAGCCATCAGCAGCTCCTGTGGGGAGGGGAACGCAGAGAAGTCAGGGGGCACCATCCCGAAGGCCCCAGCCCCGTGCTGGCTCCGGGACACTTGGGCAGCTCTTGACAGAGAGGTGCAGAAGTATTTGATTATCTGAACACCCCAATCCACTTGGGTACCCACCACTCAGAAGAGACTTGGGCAGCAAGGTCCCACAGTGCCCCCCACCCCACCCAGTGCCGGGCATGACCCCAGAATCCCTGGACAGTAGGGAGAGCAGGGGCCCTCCGATGACTCAGAGCAGCAGCCTTTCACCAGCTGGTGGAGAAGGATTTCAACATTTTGACATCAGCCACGGCTTGACCAGAGCACACCCGTCAGCCCTCAGTCCTGCCCACCCTCTACGGCACCCCAGCTGCCCAGTCAACGTCCCCACCATTATGCAAGTTAAGAAAATGCAATTCCTGCCACCCTGCTGGCTCTGTTACCCCACCACACAGCAAGGACTAAGCGGCTTGCCCCATATTTGGAGGTTAGGTTTGGGATGGAGAGTCATCAGGAGATCCTGGGACTACCCCCCACCCCCGGGGCAAGAAGTCATCTGGTGCTAGAGCCGCTGCAGGGCTGGGTTTGTGGTCACGCTGCTTCTCACACGTGCAGCTGTTAAAGCGATTGCACCAGAAGAGTTGCAGCAAAGACCGATCCACATCGCAGCACCACATTAATTTCCAGAGCCAAGGCAGAGAGCGCCACTGATCATGACCATAAAGAGACGGGGATGTGATTGATGGTGATGAGTAGGGAGGACTCCAGGGCCAGGCTGCCCAGGTTCCAACCCAGCTCTGCCACTTGGGTGCTGTGTGTCCTCAGTCAAGTGACTTGACCTCTCTGGTTTCCCTGTCAGTTTCCAGATTTGGAAAACAGGTTGAGAACTAGCACTCCCCTCACCGGGAGGTGAGAAAGGCTAAATGAATTCATCTGGATGAAGTGCTCAATAAATGTCAGCGTAATATTCACAGCTGCTCTTTATCTAGCCCAGCGGCTCTCAACCAGGGATGATGGTGTCCCCAGGGGATAGCGGGCAATATCTGGAGACATTTTTGATTGTCACAACTCGGGGTTGCTACTGGCATCTAGTGAATAGAGGCCAGGTATGCTGCTAAACAGCCTGCGATGCACAGGACACCCCCCCCCCAACAAGGAAGAATTATCTGGCCCCAAATGTCAGGAGTGTGGAGGCTGAGAAACCTTGATTCGGCCCAAACTCTGTGCTAGACACTGTCTAAGGAAGTCGCGAACACTAGCCAATTAAGCATCCAAGGTAGATACTATCAGGATGCCGATTTTCCAGTTGAAGAAACTGAGACTCAGAAAAGTTAAGTGACTTGACCAGGTTCACAGATCTAGTCAGTGACCAAGGGGAAATTCACTCTATTATAATTCTTCAGTATTGGACTAGAAATATCTAAGACCCAAAGGTCACAGGCTTTCAGTATCAGCCTAACACAACCTCAAAACAGAGCCTGGGCTAGGGGCGCTAGTCCTCGCCTCCATGCCTGAGCCTGGACCTCTGTCCCCACGTCCATTGGTCACTCCTGCCCTGCCCATCTCCTGTGGCTCTTCATTTACCCCAGGCTGCCACACCCAGACCCAGTGCTTTCCCTGACACTGGTTAATCCTAGGCCTGGACATGTGAGGAGCCTCCGGTTATCCCCCAATATCGATCTTCCTTTCTTCCTCAGTATGGAATCCCTGAATGTTACCGGGGCATCTGGCCACCTAGAGAAAAGACTACACTTCCCAGCTTCCCTTGCAGCAGCTGTGGCCATGTGACTAAGTTCTAGCCAATTGGATGTCAGCACAAGTTGCACATGCAACTCTAGAATTGCCCTGTTCAATACAGTAGCCACATGTGGTTATTTAAATTTAAATTAGTTAAAATTAAAACCTAAAATTTCAGTTTTAATGTGGCTAGTGGCTACCACATTGGACAGCACGGCATAGAAAGTCACCATAGAAAGTACTATTGGACAGCACTGTTGTAGTAAGTGTTCTTAAAGAGAGAGACTGTACCATTAGCTTCCCCTCCCGCCCAGCTCCTTGCCCTCTTCTTGCTGGCTGGAATGCAGACACAATGGCTGGAGTTTCCACAGCCATTTTGTACCATGAGGGGGTTCTTGGGACTGGAGGCCAGACTTCGAGGAGAATTAAGACAGAAGGAGACTGGGTCCCTGGCTCTGTAAAGCACCAGACCAGCCCTGGACCATATTGCAGGACATTTATGAAGGAGAGAAATAAACTTCTATCCTAACTAAGCCACAGTTGCTTTGGGTTTGCTGTTCACTCCCTTAATTCACAAAACCACGCTCCCACAGAATCATTTGCGGGAAGTGCTTTCAGGAACCTGCCATCCATCCCTCTAGTTTTCAAGGTCCCATCCCGGAGCCCATGGAAGCCAACCTTCCCATCACATCACCCCTGCTGCCTTCCTCCTGGGCGGCCTCCCACCTGCATCTTCTGGCAGTCCGGGAAGTCGCCGGGAGATATGTGATGCTCCAGCTGAATCTTGGCAAAGATGACGGGCAACTTGAGGATCAGCTGCTTTTTCTTGTTCTCCTTCCCAAACACGGAGGGCATCTCCTTCTTCAGGTAGCTGATGATGTAGGTGTGAACCTGTGGGGAGGAGAGTTCTCACCTAAGCCTGCCTCACAGTCACCTGCGGGGCTCGTTAAAACATGGGTTGCCCGGAGCTTCTGATTCACTAGGTCTGGGGTGGGGCCTGAGAATGTGCATTTCTAACAATTACAGGTGAGCTGCTGCTGCCGTGGGTACAAGGGCTTCCCATCTCTCCTAGGTACTCTCAGCCCCTCCCGTGGTGTAAACATCCCTCCATGTCCACTGCCAAATCTACATACCAGCCCTGGCCTCTCCCTGGAGCTCAAGACTCAGAGCTGATTGCCTTGTCAACATTCCTGGACAGCTCCGTCTTAGGACGCCCGCAATGGAATTCAGGTCCAGCCCCCCAGAGCTGTGCCACTCTCAGCTGTGCCCATCTCGGGAGACAAACGGCACCTCCACCTCTCCCTACCCAGTGGAGCCCAGAAATCTGGAAATCATTCCTGATTTGATTCTCCCTCCTCACTGGCCACAATTATTTCATCAGTGAGCCCTTTTAACTCCTAAATCTCTCTTCTACTTTTCCATTTCTCTCCACCTCAGTTGCTGCACCCCCCCATCCCAGCAGTCCCATCTTTTGCCTGGGGGGACACACCAGTCACCTCACTGGACTCCTGGCTTTCACTCTGGCCCCTCCAGCCCCTCCAATCCTTTCCCCATGAAGTAGCAGCTGGAGGGTCGTTTTTGTTTTGTTTTGTTTTGCTTTTTTAAGGAACAAGTGCGGCACCATGAGACACTGCTACTATGTCTCAACTTGCTTCTTATCCAAGTGCAAAATTCCTCCCACAGCTGACAAGGCCCTACTGCAGCAATTCTCAAAGCGTGGCCCGGGGGTCCCCGAGACCCTTTCAGGGGTTTGCAGACTCAAAACTATTTTCATAAGAATATTAAGGTGCTGTGTGTGTTTTTTACTCTCATTTCCTCCCCAGCAGACAGTGGAGTTTTTAAAGGCTAAAAGATATTGCAATTGACTGCAGAAACAGATGCGCAAATCCAGATGTCTCCTCTGAAGCCAGACATTAAGGAGACTTGCAAACATGTAAAACAGGGCCACTGTCCCCCCTAAGTTGGGTTTTTTTTTTGGGTTTGGAAAACAGTTAATTTTCATACAACATCTGTTACTTAGGTTAACAGGTAGTAGATGTTTTTCTTGCTATTTTAAATGATCTTACCATGTTAATTATTATCAATATCTGTTCATTAGTATACATCGACATGATCAAAATGTATAGATAACATTTATAATAAATGTTACTTATTAATAAGGATATAAGTATTGTTTGGGAATTCCCTGGCGGTACAGTGGTTAGGACTCCGTGCTCTCACTGCTGAGGGCACAGGTTTGATCCCTGGTCGGGGAACTAAGATCTCGCAAGCCACGCGGCACGGCCGAAAAAAAGAATTATATAAGTATTGTTGGTTGATTAATATTATGAGAGAAATAAATATGAAACATTTTCTCAGTATTAACTTATTTCTTTTTGGATGTAACGCGAGGCTTGTGGGATCTTAGTTCTCTGATCAGGGATTGAACTCAGGCCATGGCAGTGGAAGTGCTGAGTCCTAGCCACTGGACCGCCAGGGAATACCCTCAGTTTTAACTTCTAATATGGTTAATATAGAAAGATTTAATCCATGTACATACAAACTCTTTGCGGGCCTCAATAATTTTTAAGAGTGTAATGAGGGCCTGAGACTGCTCTTCACGACTTGGCTCCTGCCAATTCATGCAACTTTATCTCCCTCCATCTGCTCCAGCTTCCTCACCTGCCGTCCTTTTTTTATCAGCATGCCAACCACTTTCCTACCTCAGGGCCTTTGCACGTGCTACTCCTCGCCTGGAACTCTGCCCTAGTCTCCCAACAACTGGCTCCTTCAGCTTCCTTTTGATGTCACCTCCTCACAGAGGCCATCCTATGGGAAGCAGGTGCCGCAAGCACCACCATCCAATTCCTTTCTACCTTTACTTTTATTGTTTCATTCACAGCACTTATCACAATTCATCATTATTTCATTTATCTGTTAGTTTACTTATTCTGTCTCCTTCCATCAGAATGTGAGCTTTAGGAGGGCTGGGACCTTGTCTGTTCCCTCTGTCCCCAGCGCCGGCACAGTGTGCAGAGAAAAGACTCAAGAAATATTTGTGGAATAAACCAATGAACTTGAGAACCTTTGAGCCACGATCTCATAAGTTATCAAAAAGCAAACAAGGAGGGGACTTCCCTGGTGGTCCAGGGGCTGAGACTCTGCGCTCCCAATGCAGGGTGCCTGGGTTCGATCTAGATCCCACATGCTGCAACTAAAAGATCCCACGTGCTGCAACTGAAGATCCCGCACGCCACAACGAAGATCCCGCATGCCGCAACTAAGACCCGCCGCAGCCAAATAAATAAATAAATAAATATTTTTTTTAAAAAAGCAAACAAGGAGAGGGGGAAAAAAGAGCATTCATGTCCTATTTTTAATAGGAAGCTCAATAATTAAATGGATAGGCTTAAATAAAAATAGAATATATCTGGAAAAGACACAAGAAACTACTCACGGGGGTTGCCTGCAGGGAAGGGAACCTGAGAGCCATTGGGGTCAGAGGTGGGAGGGGGCACGTTTGACAGAACATGAGTGCTTTCCCATGAGATGGTCTTAAATGTTCAATTAAAAACACTCATTAAAAAGTCCTCTAGGGGGCTTCCCTGGTGGCGCAGTGGTTGAGAATCTGCCTGCTAATGCAGGGGACACGGGTTCGAGCCCTGGTCTGGAAAGATCCCACATGCCACGGAGCAACTGGGCCCGTGAGCCACAATTGCTGAGCCTGCGCGTCTGGAGCCTGTGCCCCGCAACGGGAGGGGCCGCGATAGAGAAAGGCCCGCGCACCGCGATGAAGAGCGGTCCCCGCACCGCGATGAAGAGTGGCCCCCGCTTGCCGCAACTGGAGAAAGCCCTCGCACGAACCGAAGACCCAATACAGACAAAAATAATAAACAAATAAATAAATAAATAAATAAATAAATAAAATCCTTTAAAAAAAAAAAAAAGTCCTCTTAATGAAAACCTAGGGGCAGGACAGGAATAAAGACACAGATGTAGAGAATGGACTTGAGGACATGGGGAGGGGGAAAGGGTAAGCTGGGACAAAGTGAGAGAGTGGCATGGACATATATACACTACCAAATGTAAAATAGATAGCTAGTGGGAAGCAGCCGCATAGCACAGGGAGATCAGCTCGGTGCTTTGTGACCACCTAGAGGGGTGGGATAGGGAGGGTGGGAGGGAGACGCAAGAAGGATGAGATATGGGAATATATGTATATGTATAGTTGATTCACTTTGTTATAAAGCAGAAACTAACACACCATTGTAAAGCAGTTATACTCCAATAAACATGTTTAAAAAAAAAAAGTCCTTTTAATGAGTCATAGGTTTAGAATGCTAAACATTTTGGTGGCACCTTGGCTGGCTCTGAATCCTCATCTCCCATCTCCACCACCCTGGGCTCCTTGTTCAAGCATGTCCCGGCCTCAGGGCCTTTGCGCTTGCTGTTCCCTCTGCCTGGGTATGGTCTCCCCGAGATCTCCACTCTGCTCACTCCTTCCCCTCCTTCAGGCCTCTGCTCAAATATCGCCTCCTCCAGGAGACCCTCCTCAATGACCCTAAAATAGCCTCTCACCAGTCTCTCTGCTTCACTTTTCTTCATAATCCTTATTACATACAATATAATATTAGAGATTAATTTGTTTAACATCCACTTCCCAATTAAAAGGCAATTCTACAAGAAGAGAAACTTTATCTGGTTTTATTCCCTGCTCTATCCCCAGGACCTAGAACAGTGCAGGAGCACATTGTAGGCGCTCAATAATTGTTTGTTGAATTAATGCTATCGAGTCACCTCAGCGAGCTCGGTATGAAGGTTCATGGTGTCCTGGTCTCTTTAGAATCAGAACCTCCCAAGACCCTGGCCTCAAGTGTCACAGCACAGTGAAATCGCCCCTTCTAGCAGCACCTATCACTTCAACCAAAGGGCAGAGCCAGAGGATTCATCCACATCGGACACTGGGACAGACAGGGAAACTGAGGCACAGAGGGGTAGTTACCAAGAGTGTGGAAAGGCCTTGTACTGTTGGGGGAGCGCACAAGGGGAGGTAAACGGTGTGTGCTGTTGTTTGATGGCTGGACCAAGTGTGGCAGAATCACACGTGGGGAATGAGCGGGTGACACGGGGCAGGGTAGAAGCAACAAGGCTTGGTCACTGTAGACCCTGTGTCTTGAGCGGCACTGGGGAGCCATAGATGGATCTGCAGGAGGAAGGGGAAGGAGTGGTCTGCAGGTCTGAGAAGGCCAATCAGGGCAGGGGTGTGGCCAGGCCGGTGGGTGGGGCCTACGAGAGCGGGCCAACGGGGAGAGGGGGCGGGGCCTAAGGGCGGCTCCTCGGGAACCCAGAAGACAGGAGGAGGCCAGGCACTAATGGCTTTTCCAGAGAGGAAGCCGCGGAAGGTGCCAGGAAGAGATAACGTGGGTGGGCGGGTGGACCGGGGCGCGGGTCCCGGACTCCGGGGTTTGTCTGGGTTTCCGGAGCCACCTCCTGCGTGGCGGGGGCACCAGGTGTCCGGCCCCACCCCGCCCCTGGGTCCCACGGACCCTGAGCTCCCCCTCCCGCTGCTGTCTGCTCCCCCGAGGGACCTGGGGGACCGGGGTCCGTAGGGGAAGAGGGTGACCCAGGGGGAGACTGAGGGAGGGAGGACTGAGAGAGGGAGAAAGACAGAGAGAGAAAAGAGAATGGGATGAGGGAAGAGAAGAGGAAAAAAAGAGAGACAATAAGGGAGAGAGAGAAACTGAGAAAGAGGTAGAAATGAGATGTAGAGAGAGAGAGAGAGAGACACAGAGACACAGACAGAGACAGTCCAGGGCCTGGGCAGAGGAGGAGAGAAAGGTGGATTCTGGAGCCCTCAGGAGCCGACCACACTGGGCAGCTCCCTCCCAAAGAGGATTCCTGGGGTGGGGGCGGGGCTCTGACTCACCCCCTCTCTGCAGCTCCTTAAACCAACACCTCAGGCTCCTCCATCCCCCATAACCTTCCAGGCCTCCCTGCCTGCCCAGCTTCCTGCCCCACCTCCACCCTGGCAGGCAGCCTCCCCTGTGAATGTTCCATTCGTCCTCCAAAACGCTCTTAAACCAGTGCTCTGGCCTCCCAGTCCCAGAGGCCCTGTCCTGATCCAGGCTCCTCCTTGTTCCTCAGTCCCCAGCCTCCTCCCTGGTCTGGGAGCCGAGTCTCACTGCCCTTGAATCCACCCTCCAGAAGGCAGCTAGAGTCTGACCCTGTCCCTCCCCTGCTCTGAATCCTTCCATGGCTCCCCAGTGCCCTCAGGACAAAGCACAAGTTCCAGGCCACAGTCCTGGGTGATCTGACTCTCACCCACCCCACCCCACCCCACCCCTGCCCCTAGCCTCAGATTCAGTTACTCCCACTGTCTACACTGGCTTCAACACTGACATTTTTCCTCTTCCTTGAACTGGCCATGTTCTCATCTCCAGTCCACGCACTTGCTGGTCCTGCTTTCTAGAATCTCTTCCCCTCTTTGTCCTCCTCATCCTCCAGTTTGCAGCTCAGATGCCCTCTCCTCCAAGAAGCCCTCCCGGATTTCCCCTGGGCTCCCCAGTCTCAGCCTTGACCATGTTGGATGGTCACTGTCTGGGGATGGGGTGGTCTTCTCCCCTGGACTGCCTTGGTCACTGCTGTGTTCCCAGCACCACCCGGCACAGGGCCAGGCACAGCAGGAGAACTTTCTCAGATTAGAGAACTTAACTAATCAAGAGAGTTGATGCCAGGGACCAGCAGTCAAGTAGAGGAGGATCAGAGGAAAGGCAAGAGCTGCCGCTGCCTCCCCAGCCCCGGTTACTGCTCAGCCAGCCCCCCATTACTGCTCACCCGCACCAGCCGGGCCCTCTTCACCAGATCATTGAGCTTGCGCAGTGCGGCATGGCGCGGCAGGCCCTGGATGTCGCGGAAGAGGTCCTGCTCCTCCAGCTCGAAGAGGCTCCTGTTGTCGGGTACCAGGAGGGGCTGGGACCAGAAGGAACCGATGTAGACGCGCAGCACCTCGGGCGTGCCCACCACCTTGCCCAGCGCCCACATGAGCGCCCCGTAGACGCGCATCAGCTGCTGCGTCTGCACCATGTCGGCCTTGTTGAGCACCACGCGGATCTTGTCCTCGTGGCCTCGCAGGGCGCCGATGGCCTCCGAGAACTCGTCTGAGATCTCCAGCTTGTGAGCATCGAAGAGCAGGATGATGAGGTCCACGCGCTCGGCGAACCAGCGCAGCACTGCCGGGAAGTCGTAGCCTAGGGGGAGGGGGTGGGACGGGGGCGCCAGGGGCAGAGGTCAGCACCCGAGCCTCCAGCCACTGGGATGCAGCCATTCCTTTGGACTCAAGTTAGACTGTACCGGATGTTCAGGTTGTTAACCTTCGAAATTTTTGTCTATGAGAAACAGCTGAGGCCCCAAGAGTGCCCCCACAGCTCTGTCTCTGCAGCCCTCAGAATTTCCCCCATCACTCTGGCCCCCGTCTCTCAAGCCATCTGACTACAGGGGACAATCACCCCCTCCCCTTTTTCATTCATCCTTTAGGCAGATGTTAGCAGCGGGCATTGGTCCAGTTATTGAAACACTGAAGTGTTCCTAATAGACTCCCTGTGCTTCTACACACCCTGTGCTCCCACCCCCACCCCCGCAAGGCCCCCGAGTGCCTCCATCACCCCAGCCCCTCCCCAGGATCTGTCAGATCTCCCCACCATCCAGCAACTAAAGATTTCACTCGGGCCCCGGTTATGCTCTTGCCATAGCAGATGTTAAATACTTTAAATTTATTAACAACATTTACTGAGTCTTCTGTGTGCCAGGCCCTGTCCTGGGCACTGGGGGTCCCACAGAGAACACTCAGACAAGGTCCTTGCCTTCGTGGGGCACCCATCCCAACAGCTGGCTCCTGGGTCCATTCATTCATTCCTTTCACCTTTCATTTCCTCACTCACTCATTCATTCACGCTGTTTGCTTTTTTTGCTCATTCGCTCATTCATTCAGCAACAAGTGACGCTTGGGAGAGAGGAGAGGAGCAGTTGAGACCCCCCCCGACTTGGCAGTTGGGAAGACCCACGTTTGAATCCCGGCTCTGCCCCCATCAGCTAGGTGACCTTAAGCAAGCAGGTAACCTCTCTGGACCTCTGTTTCCTCCTCAGTAAAATGGAAATCATCATAGGACCTACCTCCTAGAACTGTGTGAAGATTAAAAGAATACACATGAGGGGACTTCCCTGGTGGCCTAGTGGTTAAGACTCCTTGCTTCCAATGCAGGGGACGCGGGTTTGATCCCTGGCGGGGTAACTAAGATCCCACATGCCGCGCAGCCAAATAAATAAATAAAATTATTAAAAAAAAATTTTTAAGTAATACACATGAGCTAAGATATATAAAGAGCTTTAACAGTGCCTGGCACTGAACTATACACTTAAAATGAGTGAGCTTTAGGCATGTAAATTATACCACAATAAAACTCTTAAAAAAAAAACTGTGCTAGGCGCATGGTAAGCACTCAACAAACATTACTCATGATGCCTGCGAGACACCGTTGGGGGGTCATCCAGGAGCCATCCCCAGAGCCGCCTGCTCTGTGCTGGGGACACAGTGTGGCTCAGGCAGCCCCAGGTCTGTCGTTACTGGGCTCACGGTCCAGAGTGGTCAGGCTGGGATGCAGCAGCTCAGAGGGGATCGCCTGACCCAGCCTGGGTAGTCAGGGAGGGCTTCCAGGAGGAGGGAACAGAGTGGCAACCTGGGGGATGAGGAGTTAACTGGCAGAACAGGGAGCCATCGCTGATTCACCCGAAGTCACCTCATGCCCTTCCCGATTCAACTTATTGAATCTTCAAAACGACCCCAGGAGACAGGCACTCTTATGACCCCCATTTTCCAAAAGGGGAAACTGAGGAACAGAGAGGTTAAGGGATTTACTCCAGATACTCAGGTAGGAAGCAACAGAGCAGCAGCCCCGTGGGCCTCCACGCTCTGCTGGGGAGCTGGTGCCAGGCCAATCCTGCATGGGAGGAAGCAGGCTCCTGCAGCCACTGGGGACGGGATGGGATGGGGTGGGGGGTGGGTGACACTGTTTTGCGGGGAGAAAGGGCCAGGTCACCAGAGGAACAGCAGCTGGGGCCCCTCCTCCCTCCCCAATGTCTACACAAACACACACAGCGGCCCGGCTTTGGAAAGTGTGTCTCATGCAGGGAGGGACGGAGGGAGGGAGGTTGAGTCAGCGCGGGAACGGGAGACGTGGCAGAGAGGCACCCCGGGGTGCACAGCGACAGCCTCACAGAGGAAAAGCAGTCATGGGCACTTCCATAGCACCTAGTGTGTGCTACATACTGCTCTAAGCGCTTCACACATTTTGACATTTAAATTGAACCCTCAGGGCAACCCATGAGGCTGATACTATCACGTTCCCATTTTACAGATGAGAAAACTGAGGCATGGAGAGGTTAAGTGGCTCAGCCAAGGTCCCACAGTTTAGAAGGAGCAGAGGCCAGATCTGAACCCCGCCAGAAGGCTCCACTATGCTACAATCACACACGTGTGGCCTTCACAGATATTCCAGGCAGAGGCCGCTTGCTCCACCAGTGCACACACACGTGCACACACACACTCGTGCACTCAGGAGCGTACACCTGGACACCATCAGAGCCGCACACTACAAGATGCAGACTCCCAAACACACCCTCGCTCACAATCTGGAACCTACACAGATATCCGTGGTCACGCAATTGCAAAGACGTTGTGAGACCCACACAAAGTAACAGCAGCAGGCACACACAAGCCTGTGCACACTTGCACACGCACCAAACTAGAGACACAATCATATATAGTTACACAAAAGATACACTCATGCACATACACACCCCCCCCCCCTCTGTACACACAAGGGCACAAATGTATACAGAGATACAATCACATGCGGTCACACCCAATCCAACAAAATCCCCTCAGGCCTTCCTACACGGCCACACACAGGTACAATCCCAAGCAGAGCCCTGACACCTCAGAGTCACACCACAATTACACACTTTCCCAGACACACATTAAATGATCCACACAGTCACAGAAAAGTTCCCTTGCTCAACACACTCACACACACATTTCACAATACAACCACATATGCAGACACGATCAGTCACTGTCACACACAATCCCACAAAGCCCCCCGGCGTCCCTCAGTGCCGCACACAAAGTCACACCCTGCCACAATCACGGGCACAAACTCCCAGACACTCACACACACACACACACACACACACACACACACACATCCTTACAGGCAGACGGACGGACTCTCCTCTTCCCCTACCTCTGCTGAAAGGGAAGGAGACCCTGTTCTCTGCTCTTCCCCACTTCCTTTGGGCGCCCACCCTGCACCCCTGCCCTGGCTTGGAGGCCTCCCTCCCCTCCGACTCTCCCAGGCCCACGCCCCAAGCTCCCCCCCACCCCATTGCTTCTGCAGCTGCCTCCTGCCTCCCTTCCGGGGAACAGGCGCTTCCTGGGCAGCGGCCAGGGACTCCCGTCCGAGCCCTCACCCCGAGGCCCAGCCTCCTTGCCTCCCTGCAGTCGCCTCCCACTCCCCTCTGCCCCACACTGCGGCCTCCTTTGCCCCAGTTTCTGGCCTCCGAGGCCTTGCGGGACAGGGGTGGAAGGGGACAGAAATGCTGGGTGGAACGAGGGTGGGGGCCGGGCTCCCTCGGGGGCCCCGCTGGAATTCACCCCCTCCCCTCCGCGCTCCCCCTGCACAGCTGTTTATAAATTCCAGGCCGCCCTTGGCCCCCGCCCAGATTCCCCTTCCCAGGTCCTCCTCAGCCCCATCTGTGGCCCAGACACAGAGCCAAGAGCTCACACGGGCCCAGGGCCTGCCTGCCCGGCTCAGCCTCCTCGCTGGGTCTCCTGTCTCTCTGTATCGCTGCCTCGCCCTCTGAATCTCTGTCCATCTTTGACTTTGTGTATCTCTCTCTGTCTCTCTTGATCTCTCCCCCTCCATCCTTCAGACCCACCCAGATACGCAGCTGCAGCCCGTTCGCACGTGTTCACCCACACGCCTCCCCCACCCTTCAACGTGTGCCAACATGGAGGGATCACAGCGTTCCACCAGCTCCCTTCTGCTACCGCACCAGCTCAGGGCCGGCGGACACAGGCCCAAGTCCTAGCAGAGACCCTGGGACCCTCCCCCCTCAGACCCAAGAGTCCAGGCCCCCAGCCCCTCCCCCCTCAGACCCAGAGATCCGGGCCTCACTCACCGCGGCTCACTCTCTGTTTGGCCCCCGACAGGATGCCTGGGGTGTCGATGATACTAATGCTCTCCAGGACCTGATTGGGGAGCTGGGCGCACATGAACCTGGGGCAGAGGGAAGGTCAGGGGTCAGTGCAGGGAGGGGCAGGAGGAGAGGACACATAAGAAGGGAACCCAGGACTGCACCAAGGAGAATCAGGTTCAGGGAAGGGAAGAATCTTGAAAGAGAAAAGGAAGATCAGGACAGAGAATAATAACTATAAAAAAAATCAGAGCTGATGTTTATTGAGCACTTACTTTGTGCCGGGTGCTGTTTTAAGCACTTTGTAGGTGTTAATTCATTTAGTCCTCACAACAACCCTATGGAGTAAGGACTATGGTTATCCCCATTTTCCAGATGAGGATAGGAGAGAAACAGAGAGGTTAAGTCACTTGCCCAAGGCCACCCAGCTAGACAGCGGTCAAACCCATGCGTCCCTGGCTTAACTGCTCCCCTAGAGAAGGCAGGAAGAGGAAGGATCTAGTAGAGAGAAGGGAATTGGGGCTGAAAAGGAGAGAAACACAGGCAGGGATGGGGCGGGGTTGGGGGCCAGGGACAGGAAGATGCACTCCTGGCTCCTGGCTGCACACCTGTTGAGGAAGGTGTTCCCAAAGGGGTTGAGTTTGCGGAAGGGCTTGTCTGGGTCAACGACGAGGGCGTTGCCAGGCACGGTGCCCTCGGTGTCACCATGCATGACGGCCACGAAGCAGTCGGTGGTGGGCTCGGGCCCCACCCGGGAGCCGGGCACCTCCTGCTCCAGCAGGTACTGGATGAAGCTGGTCTTGCCCGTGCTGTACTGGCCGGCCACCAGCACCATGGGCTTGCCGTCAAAGTCAGCATCCTCCAGCGCTGGTGAATGGAAGGCCCCGAAGCGGTAGTGCTCCTCGAGAGGCAGCAGCTTTTCACGGTACAGCTCCTTGAGGGCTGAGGTCACCGTGCGGATGGCCTCGGGCTGCTGGCCCCGAGCCCCGCCCCGCTTCAGCCAGCTGAACATGATGGCCGCACACTGCCTGCTGAGCTCGCTGATGGAGATGCACAGGGGGAGAGCTACCTGTGGGAGGAGAGGATGTTGATGGGGGACTGCCTGGAGGAAGAGGTGGAGAAGAAAGGGAGCCAGGAGGTCGAATAGATGGAGAAAGATGGTGGAATGGGTAGGGAAGAGGAGCTTCTTAGAGCACTGTTGGTGGATGGCAGGAGTTGATGGCTGAAGGAGGAAGAAGGTGATTATTCCAGCTGGAGGAAGAGAAAGAGAGTAACAATGGCATGATTGAAGAAGGGGGATTGATGGTGGAAGACCAAGAGATAAACAAAGGGAAGGATGCAGAAGCTGATTGGAAGAAGTGTATTCCTTCATCTTTTTCTTTCTCCTCCACCCCTCCCATTATTTTGCACATTTTCACTGAAATCACACCATGTGTCAAGAGCTATGGATGCAAACATACTCCAGAGACCAGCCCCCCCCCCCCCACAGTCAGAGCCTCCAGTGAGGAGAGAAACTGGGCACCAAGCAGTCAATGATGCTTGGGAAATGCCGGGTAAGAGGACTTGTAGGCACCAGAGGGGGACATGGTGAGCCAACCACAGGATTGGGAAAGCTCTGGCTGGGCTGACTTTTGAGCTGCTCCCTAAAGAGTGGGCATGACAAGGGCATTTAGGCAGAGAGGATGGGGGGTATCATGACCTGGAGCTGTGGAATGGATGGACAGAGTGGCTGGACACATGGGCACAAGGATGAGAAGCGAGTCTGAACTACTGCCTGGGTCCCCCCAGATCATGATGGGGCTTGGGCATTCACAAGAATAGTAACATTTATGATCACTGCATGCCAGACACTGCTCTAACTCATTTAATCGTCACAAAAACCTTGTCAGGTAGGGCTATTATTATCCCCACTTTTCTGACAAGGAAATGTAGGTTCAAGAAGATAGCAATAACTTGCCCAAGATCACTTTGCTAGAAAGTGCTCAAGCTGGGACTCCAGGCAACCTGACCTCAGAGCCTGCACTCCTATCATAGGTCTAAGGAGTTAGGGAGAGAAACAGTTACCAACCCAGCAGCAGTGAGCACTTCCAGCACCCAGACCGTGTTCTCTACATTTCCTTACTATACTTTCATGCTCTGTAGGATCTGTAGTGATGTCCCCTCTTTCATTCCTGATATCAGTCGTTTGTGTCTGCTTTTTCTTTTTTTTTTTCTCCCCTTGATCAGTCTAAGTGGATGTTTATAATTGCACTGATCTTTTCACAGAACCAACTTTTCGTCAGATTGGAGTCTCTAAATACCATTTTCCACTAAAAGAGAAACTGAGGCTTCTTGGAGAAATGGCTGATTCTGGGGCTGAGGTGGGGAAAGAACAAGTGAGCCTGGGTCAGACAGTGGGGAAGTGCTCAGACATAGACGGGGCATGTCACAGGGACACAGACTCAGCTTGACAGGACTCCCACTGGCCAAAATGGGACAATTTGGACATCAAAAATAACTGCAAATCAAATATGTTAAAATACATAAAATCATAATGATACTTGAAAAAAAAAAAAAGGAAAAGAATTCGGATTCGGGGAAGGTGTGCCAGAGAGGTAAAGGAGAGGCTGGAGCAGGACCTGGGATGTTGGCAGAGGGAGGCAGCCCTGGGTGGTGTCCTATGCAGGGAGGGACCTGGGGGACATCTTGGGGAGGACACTTTGGGGGTGACTGGACAGGCGATCGGGTTGGTGAGGTAGGAGAGGAGCTTGTGGGTGGGAGGAGGGACCAAATAGGACAGAGATGGATGAGGGCGGTGGAGGGAGACCCCAGGGAGGGGATCCCCTCTGGCTGAGAGGATGGGGGAGTGGGAGACACTGGAAGGGAGGAGGAGAGAGGGGGACACTGTTACTGGAAGGGGCTGGGGGGAGACAGGGAGGTTTCGGAAGGGAGTGGGGAGACCCGGGAGACCGTTACACAGTGACTGGGGTGGGGACTGAGGGTCTTTGGCGAGCAGGGGAATAACTCAGAGCCAAGGCAGACTCGGGGGCTCCGCGGGCGGAGGCTGGGAGGCGACAGCTGCGGTCGGGGACCACTCACCGATGGGGCGCGCAGGCGGCTGGACCGGGCGGGCGAGCTGGGCGGGGGTCCCGCGGGGATTCAAGGCGCCCGCGGATCGGCCTGTGCTCGCGGTCCAGTCCGGAGCCGTCTGAGCCGGGTGGGGCAGAGAGCCGGGAGGAGGGACGGGAGGAGCGGGGGGTGGGGGCGGGACAAGGCGCCCCCGCCCCCCCCGAAACCGGGCGCCGGGCCTCTGGCGCCCCCCGGTGGGGAGTGGCAGGACGCCTTTGCGAGATGGGTGAGTGGGCGGGCTCCCGGTCCCCGGTTCAAACTCCATCCCTGTCTCCCTTCCTAACATGGGAATAGTAACAATAAAACAATAACACCAATAATAATAATAATTTATTATCAGGAATAATAATTTTAAAACTTAAACGAGTTCATGAAACTCCTCTGCTCAAAACACTCCTTGGTTCTTCTCTCACTCCAAGTAGAAGCCAAAGCCCTCAGAGTGGCCCACAAGACCCTGAACGATCTGCGGGCTCCCTTTGCCCTCACCTCCTCTCTCACTCAGCTCCAGCCACACTGGCCTCTTCGCTGTTCCTCATACAACCTTCCAACTTCAGGGCCTTTGCACTTCTTGTTCCTCCATCTGGAATGCTGTCTCCCCCAGGGATCCAAGTGGCTCCCTCCCTCCCCTCCTTCAGGTCTCCACCCAAACGTCACCTCCTCTGAGAAGCCCTCCCTGATCTCCCACGATTTATCCATTATCGCTGCTTTATTCTTCTCTGCCGTCTTTATCACCACTCTACATATTTTACATTTCTGTGCTTCAGCGACGGTCTCCCTCACGAGAACATGAGCTCCATGAGAGCAGGGATTTTAGACTGTCACCAAGAGGAATCGCTGATGTTCTCACACTTCGGTTGTTTTGGAATTTCTAGGGATTGTTTACTCATTGCTGATTAGACCCACAGCTAATCGTGCACTGATACAACAGCCCCTATTACCATGTCACAAACTTGTGGATTTAAAAAAAAAAAAAATTTTTTTTTTTATTTGGCCGTGCGGCATGCGGGATCTTAGTCCCCCAACCAGGGATCGAACCAGGGCCCCCTGCAGTGGAAGCGTGGAGTCTTAACCACTGGACCACCAGGAAAGTACCAGACTTGTGGATTTTTAAAAATATACTGATGGGACTTCCCTGGTGGCGCAGTGGTTAAGAATACGCCTTCAGGGACTTCCCTGGTGGAGCGGTAGTTAAGAATCCACCTGCCAATGCAGGGGACATGGGTTCGAGCCCTGGTCCGGGAAGATCCCACATGCCGCAGAGCAACTAAGCCCCTGCGCCACAACTGCTGAGCCTGCACTCTAGCGCCCGTGAGCCACAACTACTGAGCTCGCGTGCCACAACTACTGAAGCCCGCGTGCCTAGAGCCCGTGCTCCTTAACGAAGAGTAGTCCCCTGCTCACCGCAACTAGAGAAAAGCCCGCGAGCAGCAACGAAGACCCAACGCAGCCCAAAATAAATAAATAAATAAAAATAAATAAACTAAAAAAAAAAAAGAAGATGGAGAAGGCAGCCAGTGAGCTTGTAGTTCGGACACTGTCAATCTTGGGTTCCAATCCTGCTCTGTGTCCAGGTGATCTGGGCTCTGAGATAGCCATTCCTGGCCTCTTTTTCCAGATGGCTCAGCTGTAGAAAAGGGACCCCCCAGATGCCCACTCTGCTGCGTCTAGCGTCTAAGAACATCTAAGAAGTTTGGTCCCAGGACTTCCCTGGCAGTCCAGGGGTTAAGACTTCGCCTTCCAGTGTAAAGGGTGCGGGCCGGATCCCTGATGGGGGATCTAAGTCCCACATTGCCTTGCAGTCAAAAAACCAAAACATAAAACAGAAGGAATATTGTAACAAATTCAATAAAGACTTTAAAAATGGTCCACATGGAAAAAAAAAAAAAAAAAGAAGTTTGGTCCCAAGGACTAACCGTAGGAGCTGAGATCAGTTTTGGTCTCCTGCCCAGGGGCCCGGGAGGGGGAGTGTCTCTGGCTCCTGCACAGCCGGCCAAGGCCTTTCTGTTATATACCCCCCTCCCCCCAAGCTGGGTGTGCATAGGGGAAGGTCGCAGGCTCCCAGCCAGACCGCCGGGCTTGCAGCCCAGTCTGACACTGCATCCCTCGGGGCCTCGGTTTCCTCACCTGCGAGGTGGGGCTATCAGTTCCCACACGGGGGCTTCTGTGAGCATCAAGTAAGATACCCCAGCTGAAGGGCTCGGAGCAGTGCCTTGGTAAGTGTTCTGAAAACGTTACTCATCGTGTTCCTCTGCTCGGGCTGCATGCAGCCAGCCTTCCAGAACTGAGGCCGTGAGCAGGTGGAAATCACTGGCAAACTTCTTTACGCGGCCAGGCCACGTGAGGTCTTCCGGGAGCTTGCGGGGGGGGGCGGATTAGAGGATGTTAAGAACTGCCATTCTCCTTCAGTGCTTTATTACGTACGTGGGGGAAGTAGGTCTAGAGCTAGGAAGGGGGGCGGTCCCTCTCCTGGAGATCCCATGTATATGCTCCTCCCCCTCAAACACCCCCAGGGGCCTGAAGAGGAACGGGGAGCATCACCCTAGTTCAGCCGCCGTCGCTCCCACTGACTATGGCAGTCGCCTCCCCGCCATGTCGGTTCCCCACACGGCCGCCAGAGGGCGCCTGGGAAACCTAAAACAGCTCAGCTCTCTGCTCGGAACCCTCCTGGGGCTCCCGCCTCACTCACGGTCAAAGCAGTCATCACCGTGGGGCTCAAGATCCTACAGGATAGGCCCCGTTTGTTCTCTCTGACCTTACCTCTTGTCTGCACCCCCTTCTTCCCTAGGTTCCAGTCACAGGGCCTCCTCGCTGTTTAACATTCCACCCACACTCCTGCCTCAGGGCCTTTGCACTGCCTGTTCTCACTGCCTTGGGTGCTCTATCCCTAGATCTCCCCGTGGTTCCCTCCCTTATTTCATGCAGCTCTCTGCTCAAATGTCACCTCCTCAAAGAAGTCTTCCGCTCCCACCTGATCCTGAGGGCCGTCATGTGCAGTTGGGCAGGTTGTTCACTGCACAAAGCACTCGCTTGTATGAAGGGGGCTGGACTCCAGGTCACATGCTGCTCTCCAAACTCTAGAAGAAAGGGGTGCTGTTTTCTAGTTCACACAAAGGGGTTCTAGGGACTAGCAGCTGCTTTGTCCACTCCTTCACTCTGTGTCATGGATTGAGTTGCAGCTCCCCAAAAGATACGTCAATGTCCTAACCCCTAGTGAATCAGGTGTGAATGTGATCTTATTTGGAAATAGGGTCTTTGCAGATGGAATCAAGTTAAGATGAGCTCATACTGGAGTAGGATAGGCTCTAATCCAATATGGCTGGTGTCCTTATAAGACACACTGATGTACAGGGAAGATGGCTTGGAAGGAGAGACTGGAGTGATGCAGACACAAACCAAGGAACACCTGGGGGGGCCAGAGACTGGAAAAGGTAAGGAAGGATCGATCCTCCCCTAGAGTCTCTAGAGGGACTGTGGCCCTGCTCACACTTTGATTTGAGATTTCTAGCCTCCGGAACCGAGAGAATAAATTTCTTTCTTTTAAGCCACCCACCCAATTGGTGGTACTTTGTTATGCCAGCCATGGGAAACTAACACACCCTGCTTGATTTTCCCCACATCTCTGACACTGTACACGTTTACAGTCAATCCTCACTGTGAGCAGGTGCCCTATTTGTGAGTTAGTCCACTTGTTAAAATGTATCTGTGATGCCACAAACTCGCAGCACTTCCACGGACATGCGCAGAGTGAAACGTTGAGTCGCTAAGGCGGCGCCCTTGTACTGGAAATGAAGTATCCTTTTGGGGGTCTGTTTAGTGCCACGTGTCTCACATTTCTGTGCTTTTGTTGATTTCACTGTTTTATTTTTCATGGTTTTTTTTTTTTTTAACTTAATTTTTGGCTGTGTTGGGTCTTCCTTGCTGCGCGCGGGCTTTCTCTAGTTGTGGCGAGCCGGGGCTACTCTTCCTTGCAGTGCACGGGCTTATTGCCATGGCTTCTCTTGTTGCGGAGCACGGGCTCTAGAGCGCAGGCTCAGTAGTTGTGGCGCACGGGCTTAGTCGCTCCGCGGCCTGTGGGATCTTACTGAACCCGTGTGCCCTGCATTGGCAGGTGGATTCTTAACCACTGCGCCACCAGGGAAGTCCTGATTTCTCTGTTTTAAATGGCCCCCAGGTGTAGTGCTTTGTGCTGTCTCAAGTGCTTAAGCACAAGAAGACTGGGATGTGCCTCAGGGAGAAAATACAGGTTAGAGAAGTTTCACTCAGGCACGAGTTATAGTGCCGTTGGCTGTGAGGTCAATGTTAACGAATCAGCACTATACATTAAGTGAGGTGTCTTTAAACAGAAACACATAAAACAAGGCGATGTCTTGATGGCTTGACAAAAACGTGACCAGAGGCTGGCAGGAAGCTAACCCTGTATTTCCCCCCAGGAGCGATGGTTCAGTATTTGCTAATTCCGTGTTCCCAGAGACCACAGAACCTTACCAGGAATGATACGAATCGCCTGTGCTTGGTTGAACTTTTTCACTGCCTGCCTTCTCCACCACCAAGTTGGCCCTCCCAGGACAGGCACTTGTCTTGTTCAGCTGCACCCCTGTGCCTGGAACAGGGTCTGGCACCCAGTAGGGGCTCACATATGTATGTGGACTAAGTCCTCGCAATCCCCCTCTCCACCCACCTGTCGCCCCTACCCCAGGACTCCAAACAAGTCCCCGGAGACCCGAAAGCAAAGGGGGCCGGGGGGGCGTCAGTACAGTTTTAAAAAAAAGGATCGTTTTTTAATTTACAAGAGTTCTAAATGTACAGAATTCTCCTTTAAAAAAATCGTTATACACAATAAATACAGTACAAAAAAATTTATCTTACAGTACTAGTTTTGTCTCCAAGATTTCGAAATCTGGCGTGGGTGGCTGGCGGCAGGAAGAACAGAGGGAAGACTGGCTGGGGAGGGGGTGGGAGGAAGACCCCGGTTTCCTGTTTTGGAGGTGCTCGGATTTCAGTCGAGGGACTGGAGGCTTCTCAATCTCTCGTTCTCATTCGAGCGCACACAGAGGGACATAGGACACGGAGCGGGACGCACACACATGGATGGGACACAGCTGCCCGCGGGCACAGCGCTCCCAGCTGGGGGTCCCGGGATGCAGGCTCACGCCGCCCCTCCCGTGCGTTTCCTTTCTCGGCCTGTGGGGGGCGGTGGGGAGAGGCTGAGCGCAGCTCGCAAGGACCCTGCCGGCTCTGAGCGCCCTCCACGCAGGGATACGTGAAGCCACACGGACAGGCCCGGTACCCGGAGACGCGTGAGCAGTGGGGACAGCCAGGAAGCCCTCATCCCTGGCAAAAGCGCACGTGTCCCCCGGTGGTGGGGGCGGGGGGCGGAGTGTGCAGGAAATGGGAAGAAATAGCAAACGACACACCAGGATTACCCCCTCCTTTGGCAGGGGGACAGTTTACATTACAGCCCCTCCCCGAAATCCACGACCCCCACCCAACAACCCGGCTGAAGCAGGAGGTGGGGGGCGAGGCCTTTGTGACTCAAATAACTTAGGCAAGAAAAACTCAAGGGGTCCCCGGCTCGTGTCCCCCAGGAGGCTGAGGTCGGACGCCCGGCTGCCCCCCTCCCCCCTCCCCGCGGCGTCCCTGCGGAGCGAGGGGACAGGGAAGGGAAGACCAGCCCGGTGTTATCTGTTCAACGTCCTGGTGCCGAGGCCACCGTTGTGACTGGAGGGCGGGTAGGCCTCCGGCCTGTGCAGGGGCGTCGGGGAGGCAGACGTGACCGCCGCCGGGGCGGCGTGTGGGTACGGGGGTGCGGGCGTCCGGCCGGGGGCCTGTTGGAGGTTCAGGATGCTGTCGATGGCGCTCTGGAGGTGTTCCGTGAGCGTGTCGTCCTGCGGGCTGTCGCTGGAGAAGCTGGCCTGGTCCACGTCGGGCGACTCAGACTTGCGCCGCTTGGCCGGGGGCAGCGGGGGCGCCTCCCAGCCGGGCTCCCGGCTGCCGCTGCCCTGCCCGGCGCCGGCCGCGGGGTCGGCCGGGGCGCCCTTCAGCATGCGCTGGTACAGCTCGTCCTCCACCGCCGCCAGCTCGCGGATGAGCCCGCTGGTGGCCTCGTCCACTTTGGTGGGCAGCGGGGCCGGGCTGCCACCCCGGGCTCTGCCCGCCGCCGCCCCCTCGGCCGCCCCGCCGCCCGGGGCCTCCACGTTCTCGCGGTAGGTCTTGCGGAGCGGCAGGCGGGGGCAGTGGGGGGCCGGCGCTGGCGGCTTGCGGTCGGCGGCGGCCGGCGGCGGCGGGTGGTCCACTGTGCCGTTCATCTGGCCGGTGGCGGGGGGCGGCGGCGGGGGCCGGGGCGGGGGCTCGGCCGCCTTGAGGGCGGCGGGGGGTGGCGGCGGGGTCTGGTGCACCGGGTCCAGGGCTGTGTTGTGCACGACCTTGCTGAGTCCGGCTTCCTGTTTGATCTTGAGCTTGAGGCCGATGCGGCTCCGGGCCTCATAGGTCTTGATGGGCGGGCGGTTGCGGGAGGGCATCGGGCCGTCCTCGTCGGCGTCCAGGGAGGAGGCAGCGGAGGACAGGGAGGAGGAGGACGCCCGGGCCCAGCTCACGGAAGGGGAGCCGCCCGCCCCACCGTGCCGGATCACCAGCTTGGTGGGCAGGTGCAGAGGGGGTTGGGTCGGGGCCCCAGACGCCGAGGACGGTGATGGGCCGTGGCTGGGGAGCCGGTGTCCCTCGGAGGAGGCGGCGATGGGGAGGCCGAGGGAGCGCGAGGAAGACACATACTCATCTGCAGGAGAAGGGGGCCAAGAAAACCCAGGGGGTTAGGGAAAGCACGAGGCGCCTGCAGAGCAGAGCTGAGAGAAGCCAGCGTACACTGAGCGCCTACTACCTGCCAGGCCCGGGGCTAAGCCCTTGACTCATCAAGTCCTGAGGACATACTGCTAGGTAGGACCCTTTCCCCAATTCCCAAGTCCCCCCAGTGTGCAAGCACAGGTCAGCACCGGGGAGTGGACGCCACCTTAACTTCTGCAACCCAGGCACCTTGCTTGCTTCACCCCAGTCCTGGCTCTGCTCCCCTGCTTTTCTATCCCCCGGGGATGGCAGAATGTTCCCTCCATCCAGGCCAGGATCGAGGAAATGAAATGGACACACGGTGATGGAGGAGGAGGAAGATGAGCTCAGCTTTCTGTGGTTTCAGAGCCGGGAGCAGCCGGCAGGAAGGCGGGGCTCGGGCGCCGCCCAGTGGTGGGGTGAGGTAAGGCCACGCACCCTGCTCCCGCCCCAAGTCTAATTCGGCGGCTCTGGCACTGGGCACTACGCGGGTAGGAGTCGGGGACTCCGCCTCTCTCCCCTCTCACCAGGCTTCTCCTTGGCCAGCTGCTTGTCCAAGGCCAGCGTGGTCTTTTCCTCCTGAATGAACATTCGGTCGATCATTACCATCTCCGCTGAGGGGCTCACCCTCTGAGGGGGGAGAGAAGAGAAGATGGGCAAGTGGAGAGGTGAGGTGGGGGAGGGGACGCGAGCAACCGGCATGGATGGGAACACATTCCAAACTGTCCTTGTGATCCCACCCAGCCCCCCTCCCTCCTTCTTGCTCAGAGGGGGTGAGGGGAAAGGGCAGGGTCCCCCAGGGAGGAAGGTGACGGCCACCCTACCCGGGACTCCTCCAAGAGCAGGAGGCGGTATTTATTGAGCATGGCCTGGGTGCGTTTCAGCAGCTGCGTGGAGACCGTCTCAAACTCCTCGTCCACTGTGGAGGAAGAGAAGGGGTCCGGAGGCCCAGAGGTTGGGGACCTAGGGACCCGCAGATGTGCACGGAGCTGGGCGCATCCTGACCCACAGTCAAGGGCGCGTGCAGAGTTGCACTAGCATCTGCTCCTCGGCACCCTCTGCAATCCTCGCCTCCCACCTCCACACGCCGGGGACAGGGTGGGGAGAGTCCCAGGGGAGGCCTCACCTTTGTGGTAGTCGTTGGGGGAGGGGAGGGCACCCTGGTAGACGTGGTAGGGCAGGAGGCGATGCAGGGCGTCCTCAAAGGAAGGGAAGGCCGTCTTGTAGTCAGGGTGCAGGACGGAGCCCTGATGTTTGTGCAAATGCTCCAGGAAGCTGGGGGGTGGGGAGGACACCACACACACACACACACACACACACATACACACACACACAGAGCTGGTGGTGAGGCCAGGAGGCAGCAGATCCTGGACCCTGAGCCCCAGGCCACAAGGCAGAAAACGACGGGACAGGGAAAGGAACGCTGGGGGAGTATGTGTTATCGGGTGCTGAATGTGCCTGTTCTGCCTCAGTGCATCTCTGCGGACAACCAAAGGCAGTAGGCGCTATCATTATGCCCATTTTACAGATGAGGAAACTGGGGTCCACAAAGGTGAAGTCCCTGACCCAAAGCACCTACAGCGAGGAAGAGGCAGCGCTGGGAGTCAGAGGCCAGAGCTTGTTACTCAGCCTCCATGCAATACCGTCTCCTGCCACCTGGGGTCAGCATGTCCCCGCTCTGCCTCTGACCCAGCAGCAGGCCTGGGGAGGCTGGCAGGGAGGTTGGGACACTGGTTGGTTGGTTGATAAGATCCTGTTCTCTCAATGGGCTGTTTTCTAGCCCAGCACGTAAACATTATGTATGAATGTACATAATACACCAGACATAATGTCCCACCAGACATGCTTGGCTGTACCCTGTGCTCTAGACCAGCAGCCCCCGCACACCACGGGGGCAGGACCTGGTCTGGCTGGTGTTTCCAGAATCTAGCACAGGACTGGGCACTGTATGAGGACATGACCAACACTCTCGGTGGAAGTAGGGCAGAAGAGAGGGACAGAACGCAGGCAAGCCGCCCATCCACCCAAACAGCCATCGGATCAGCCACGCACCAGTCTGATTACCATCCATCCATCTATTCACCCAGGCCCCCATTCATCCTACCACCCGCCCAAACGCTCATCACCCATCCCCTGATACGAAGCACTGCCTGCCCCAGGCCTGTCTGAGATGCTGGGGGTGCCGAGGTGACCAAGCCACGCCGAATCCCTCCCTCCTGAAGCCAGCAGCCTAGCTGCCTCATGAATACTCCTCATACCGCCTCACCGAATCCTCACCCATCACCGTATTATCACTACTATTCCCACCCCACTTTCTAGAGGGGGAAGCTGAGGGTCTTCAGGGAAATGGCACTGCCCAAACCACAGGGCTAATGAGAGGTGGAGGGACAGCACGGGGTGGGAAGGCACAAGGGCCGGGCACTGAACTCACCAGGCTTCTTTGCTGGGCTGAAGGATAGGTGGTTTCTTCAGGCTGCTCAACTTGCTCTCATACTGCGGGGTGGGGGGATGGGGGTGGGGAGGAAGAGGCCAATGAGAGGTACTGCGACGGAGGAGCCTTCCCTTGGCAGCCTGACCCTCTCTACCCCCCAGCCCGGGACTAAGATGGGAGGGGGCCGATGTCGCCCGAGATGGGGTCCTGGTCCCAGCTGCGGGATGCTCTGCCCATCACATTCAACCTGCGGGGAAGACCCGGGCTGGATCCAGGAGCGGGACACGGTGAGGAGAGGGTGACGGGCAGGCTCGAGCCCTCGGCGCCCTCCGCCTGGGTCCCCTCCAGCCCCTTATCCGGCCTGGGTCTCTCGGCCTCCGCCTGGTGTCTCCCTCCCTGCCCACCAAATGGCCCTTGAATCCCTCGTCCTTGTCCAGCATCTGGTTTGCACAGACTCTTCTCATTTTGCCTAAATCTCTCTCTTGACTTCCCTTGCTCATGCCCGGTCTTCCCTCTCATGCTCTTTCGAATCTTGGTCTCCGCCTCCGTCTCCCCCCCCCCCCGACCCCGCACACTCCCTGTCTCGCCCCTCCAGTCTGGGTACCACTATCCTAGTTCTCCCCCCAACCTCCCCCCCATCTCCGCCGTCTCTGTTTGACTCAGTGTCTCACTGCCCACCCCGCCCTGCCCCTCCGTCTAGGGCCTCACCCCACCTGTCCCGAGCCCATGCAGCCCCTCCTCCTACAGTCTCAACCTCTCACCTGCTCCAGTCCCCAGTGACCGTCTGGGTTCTCACTCAAGCCATCTCTCTATCATCACCCTGTCATTTTGGTGTCCGGGAGGGGTCTCTGTCCAACTGTCTCGGTCTCTCGTGTGTCCCCCCAGCCCAGACCGTCCTGGTGTCTCGCCCATCGCAAGGCTGTGTCTCATCTGCCCATCTCTGTCTGCCGGCCAGCACCCCCTGCCCCTCCAGCCCCCGTCCCGGTTTCCCGGTGATGTCACTCGGGCCCTAGCCCTCCACTCTGGTAGCCCCTTACCTGCAGCCCGGAGGACTTCCCTGGCCCAGATGCAGCGGCCTTGGCCACAGTCAGGGTCGGGAGGTTGCTGGCAAAGGCTTTGCTCTCGGCGGGAAGCAGAGGAGGGAGGCCTGGGGGCGAGGTGGGGCAGACAGGGCTCAGGGGTCACTGGCACGAAGGCGCGCGCCTCCAAACGCGTGACCCTTCACCCCTCACTCCTCTGCTTCTTTGGCCTCGGTGGCTGTGTCAGCCCTGGAGGGAGTGCCCCCTGGAGGGACATCTGGAGAGACAGCCCTTCCTCCTCCACCTTCCCTGTCCCGGGAGGTCTGGGTGACCCCTTGGGCTCAGGCCCCCAGCCTCTGCCCTAGCCCGTCCTCCCCGGCCCTCAGCCCCCCGTCCACCCACCTTCGGGCCCCCCAGCTCTCGTGCATGGGCCACCTCTCCCCTACCTGCAGTGGCCATGGGCGCCGGGGCCGGGGCATGGCTGGGGGCGGTGGAGGTCCCAGATGGGGCCTGCCCGCTGACCAGCCCGGAGGCGGTGGGGCTGCCGAGGGGCCCCAGGCTGGCGGAGGTCTGCGGGGCGGCGGGGGCACCCACAGCCTTGCTCTGGAGAATGATTCCGGACGGCACCTGAGGAGGGCGACAGGTGGCTGGGGGGCACACGCTAGGAGTGGGGGCGGCCAGGAACCAGGGCTGGGGGTGAAGACAAAGCCATGAAGTGCCAGGGGTTCCGATGGGACTGAAGGGGAGGGCGGGGCGGGCGGGGGGCCAGTCCCTGCCTCCGATTACCTGGTGAAATCTCTCGAGAAGAGCCTTCGGCTGGGGCAGCGCCGGGAAGGGGGTGGCCACCATCTGGAAGGTCCGAGGAGGCGGTGGGGGGGGCGCTGCGGGCTCGGGGACCAGGTGGAGGGTCGGAGGGGGCGTGGGGGACTTGTGGGGCCCCTGGCCAGGGGGGAACTGGAGCTGGAAGTCGGGCGGCGTGGGGGCTGGCAGCCTGGAGGACGTCTCGGAGGAGGAGGCCACGACAGAGGAGGTGGAGGCTGGGGCCAGCGGCCCCTCCAAGGGCTGGGACGGGGGTCGCAGAGGGGGCTGCGGTGGGCCTGGGGCAGTGGGGGCCGGCGTGCTCGCAGGTGGGGGCACGCCCAGCTGGTTCTGGATGACAAAGATGCTAGGCAGAGTGGGGGGGGCCTGGGGCGGAGGGCAAGGGTGCAGGGCGGGCTCTGAGGGTGGGCGGGACAAGCTCTGGGGCTGCGAAGGTGGGCGAGAGTGGGGTCGGGAGGGCGGGCGGGAAGGGGGCCGTGGAGGGTGTGGGGAGGGCAGGTGAGGGCTGTCTCCCAGAGGGGCCTGGTGAGGTAGTGATGGGGATGAGGAGGGGCCTGGGCCCTTCAGCGGAGCTGCTGCTGGGATCTGGGCAGGGGAGGGAGGGAGAGGGGAGGGGGCGGGGGTCAGAACCAGCCTTGGCTCCCGTTGCCCCAAGACACTGGGGACCCTGGCCGCTCCCACCAGAAACCCCCCCTTCTTAGCCACCCCTAGTCCTGAAAGGACCCCACCGCCCTTCCCGCCTCACTTCTGAACTGCCCACCTCACCGCTCCACCCGTCCCCCCCAAGCCCTGCACACGTCCACCTACCTCATTCCCTCAACCCGTCCCCCACCTTCCCCCACACCGTCTGTCCCCACTTCCCCCTTCCATCCGTCCCCCCCATGCCCCCACACCTCTGCCCTCCGATCTCACCCCCCTCCCCATGTGCCCCCCCGCAAGTCCCCCCAGATGAAGGCGAGCTCTGCAGGCTTTGGGGGTAGCAGCGTAGGAAGCAGTGGCGGCGGCGGGGGCACCACACCAGCTGCCCAGCGGGTAGGCGGGGGGCCGGGGAGCAGGAGCACAGCAGCAAGGGGGAGGGAGGCGGCCAGGCGAGGGCAGCGTTCGAGCCGCCGGCCCTGGCCCGACCGTCCAGCTAACCCAGGAGAACAGATACCAGCACAGACACTGTGGCTGTGTACCGGGGCGGGGGGCTGATGGCCGAGGAGGGCACGGCTGGGGACTAGGGCATCCAGGGAGGCCGGGGTAGGGACTGAAACTGAGGGTCAGGGTCAGGCCCCTCTGGGCACCAGCCCATGAGTTACTGGTCCCCTTCTAAGTGTCCGTGGCCGCTGCCTCCGTGTGCCTGTGTGGCCGTGGCTGCACGCCTACCTGGGAGCCATGTGAGCCTGCAGGTATGGGCGCGTGTGTGTGTGTGCGCGCGCATGTGCACACGCATGTGTCAGACTTGCACACGCAATCCGGGCACTAGTTCTGTAACACGTACAGTGACCTCGCCTACAACACACCTCGGCCAGAGCGCCTTAGCCCTCTGCACTCTCTTCCCTCTGAGGTCACCTCCCCAAGAACCATAACCTCGGCAGCTACTGTTGAACCAGCGAGCACCAGCCAGGTACCTGACACTGAGCTGGTGGTGCCTTTCTGCTCACTGTACCCCAGTGACGGTGCACACTGATCCAGCGCGTACGGCTGGGAACTTGTACCCACTTGTGTGGTCTCTCCATGGTCCTGAGAGCTGTGATGATATTGGACCCATTTCACAGATGAGAAATTGAGGCCAGGGAGCCAAAATTACTGGTCGAGTCTCAGACAGGTGCTCATCATCTCCCTGGCTTATCTACACCACCCAGTGAGTGACTTCCAAGCTGAGCAAGGAGGACTCATGCTCAGAGGGCTCAGGGGACTTTGCCCAAGGCCACCCATGGCTGCCACGCTCCAAAGCTCGGGCTCTTTGCTTCAAGCCTCCAAAGTGGGCCAACTGACAATTCCGGAGTCATGGCTTGCTTTAAGCCTCCAAGCTTGGCCCTGAATAACTTCTGGCAATTCAAAGTTAAAAAACCAACTAACCTATCAACCACTCTATATGTCCCCAAAGGCTTGCCACCTCTAAGGAGGTATCAGAAGCTTGGACCTTGGCCCTCAAGGGGCTGGTGAGATTGTCACCTGGACAACCCTCTGGAAGGCGGTTTGATCTGGTGGTTTTGAAAGACCCTCGAGTTGACCTGGTAATCCCCCCCTCCAGGAATCTGTGATAAGGAGCATTCAGGCGCATGCCCACAGGGCTGGCCACTGTGGGACTATTTACAATAGAGAAAGTAGGAGAAGAAACCCAATGGCAGCAGCAGGTGAGTAGCTAAAGTGAGTAAGGGTGAAGGGAGCCGGCCCACTCGACACCTCCCCCCCACCCCCCCAAGCACAGGCTTCCGAGGGCTTGAAGTGGCAACACAGACGTGCCAGATGCTAAGTGAGATAAGGAGAATGACCCATGACACGCTCACTGGACAACTGGCTAGACCGCATTATGGACACTGGATTTGATAACAGTATTGTCTCACGGCTAGATCTGCGGAATTTGATAGCTCTGCTGTGATCGAATAAGAGAATGCTCTTATTCTCAAGGGCTGAAATACTATGCTAAAATATTAAGGGGTAAAGAAGCATGATGTCTACAATTTACTCTCAAATGAGTCAGGAAGAAAAAAAATGTATACATGCCGAGAGGGCTACAGCTAAAGCGAACGCAGCCAGATATTTATAGTGGGTAAATGTGGCGGGGCAGGCAGCTTCTGAGACGGCCCCCAGCGATCCCCGCCTCCTTGGATTCAGTCTCCCACATTGTATCAGGGTTGGTCTCTGGTCAAAAGTGGCCAAAAGAACTCAGGAGAAGTGACCACACGTCACTTCCAAGATTAGGTTATATTATAAAAAAAGACTGTGGCTTCTATCCTGGGTGCTCTCTTGCTCTCTTTCTGTTGGATGAGGCACTTGGGGGAAGCCAACTGTAAGAGCATGTGATGAGCTGCCCTTCGGAGAGGCCTCAGCCTCAGTTCGTCTCTACATAGGCCCTCCCTCCTGCCAGCAGTGGCACGAGTGCACCCTCTTGGAAGCAGATTCTCCAGCCGGGTCAAGCCTTCATATCACCGCAGTCCTGGTTGATACCTTGACCATAATCTCCTAAGACATCACGAGCCAGAACCTTCCAGTTAATCTGCTTCCAATTCCTGATCCTTGGAAACTACATGAGATAAGTTAATGTCTGTTGTTTCAAGCTGCTACATTTGGGGGGGGGGTAATTTGTTACACAGCAATAGATGACTAATACATCTGGTCAGAGAGTAAAGAACTCTCATGAGTATTATTCCCATGTACTAGTCTTATAAATTTGCTGTATGTTTGAAATGATTTTAAAATGAAAAGTTCAGGGAATTCCCTGGCAGTCCAGTGGTTAAGACTGCACGCTTTTACTGCCAAGGGCACGGGTTCAATCCCTGGTCAGCGAACTAAGATCCCGCAAGCCGCATGGTGCAGCCAAAAAAGAAAAAGAAAAAAAGAAAGAAAGAAAAAAGTTTAAAAGTAACCGAAAAAGTCTAAAAATTAAAAAAAGAATCTCATCCTCATGAAAGATAAATACTCACACACTCCCCCCAAACCAAGTCAAAAACCAAATGACACACTGGGGGAAATAGTTGCAACTCATAGCCTAGACAAAGCTCATCTCTCTCACATACAAAGAGCCTCTAGAAATCACAAAGAATAACAAGCAGTGAGAAAAAGGGGGCAAAGGAGATGATCAGACAGTGTGCAGAAAAAGAAACACAAGAGGCTGAAATATTTCAAGACATGTTCAACCTCACTTGTAGTAAGAGAGACGCAAATCAAAACACCCTATGGAACCATGTTCAGGCATCGCATTAGGAATAAGCCGTGTGTCTCATAAAGACACCCGTGCATTGCCTTTGGGGGTCTAAACTGGCACCATTTGCTACAGCCTCAGAGGAATGCAATTCAGCAGCAGCTGTGCAAATTCTAAGTGCACCTGTGCTCTGAACCAGCAAACAGGCTTCCAGGAAGTGACCAGAGAGATATGCCTGCACATGTGGGAAATGACAGGTGGCTGAGTTGTTTACTGCAGCTCTGCGTGGAGGACCAAAGCCTGGACGTGGTCTATCGTGCATCAGGACAGCACTTCCGGGGATGAATGCTCGTCTATCCCTATCTGTACAGAGGAATACTTCTCCACTGTAACAAAGGACCAAGGCAACTCCCCACGCGCTGCCCAAGTAAGTGGATAATGTGCTACCTGCTGGAGAGAGAGAAATGTAAACCCATATTTGCACGAGGCTGTATATGCACAGAGCTGGAAGGAGATACAAAAAATAAGTGCCGAGGCTATGGGGAAGGGCCGGGGGCTGGGAATGCAGGCATGGGTTGGGATGCTTCTCCCCGTACTTTAAAAATGCTTTCATGATTGAACCATGTGACTATAATACCTAATGTCAAAAACGACAAATGTTTTAAACGGATGGGAAGAAAAAAAAGCAAGGCGAAAAGGAAACGTCATACCAAAAATGTTACCAGTGGCTTCTGCATGCTGGTATTATGGGTGATTTGTTTTTCTTCTTGGTTCTTTTCTGTATTTTCTAAATTCTCTGAAGAAGCATGAAATTATTTTTATAATCATTTTTTTTTTAAGCTCCCACATGAGTGGACTGTTTACGGAGAGATTCCAACTGCCCATGAGGAGATGGGAAGATGCTCGATTGACGCAGAGAATTAGAGAGAAGCACAGGAGGAGGAGTGCATTTTTCCGCCTGGCCAGCAGTGAGTCGGCTGCTGATCTGGGGTTGAGGAAGCTGTGGGAGAAGGCCTTCACCGGCACAGACCTCACAGAGGAGCAACCGGTTTGGTCCATAACATGCTTGGGAAGCACTTACAGTCAACCCTCTGTATCCACGGGGATTGATTCCAGGACTGCCTCGGATACCAAAATCCAAGGACGCTCAAGTCCCTTGTATAAATGGCACAGTGTTTGCATATAACCTATGCACATCCTCTCGTATATTTTAAATCATCTCTAGATTACTTGTAATATCTAATACAATGTAAATGCTATGTAAATAGTTGTCTGAGCGCAGCAAATTCAATTTTGCTTTTTCTGGAATATTTTTCCCCAAGTATTTCTGATCCGCGGTTGGCTGAATCCGGGGATGCAGAACCTGTGGATATGGAGGGCCGACTGTATACCCTCTGATCCAGCAATTCTATTTCTAGAAATTTACCCCTACGGGTATTCTCATGCATGTGCGAAGCCTGATACAAGAATATGTATGGGGGCTTCCCTGGTGGCGCAGTGGTTAAGAATCCGCCTGCCAAGGCAGGGGACACAGGTTCGAGCCCTGGTCCGGGAAGATCCCACATGCCGTGGAGCAACTAAGCCTGTGCACCACAACTACTGAGCCTGCGCTATAGAGCCCCTGAGCCACAACTACTGAGCCCGTGTGCCACAGCTACTGAGCCCATGTGCCACAGCTACTGAAGCCCACATGCCTAGAGCCCGTGCTCTGCAACAAGAGAAGTCACCACAATGAGAAGCTCACACACCACAACAAAGAGTAGCCCCTGCTCGCTGCAACTAGAGAAACACGTGTGCAGCAACAAAGACCCAACACAGCCAAAAATAAATAAATAAATAAAATAATTAAAAAAAAAAAAAGAATATGTATGGGAGTGTGGTTTGTTACCAATTCCACGGGAAACCACCTTAACTATTCATGAATGGGGGACTGAATAAATGAAGCCTTGCGTGTCTACGTAATGAAGTAAAGACATCAAAAGGGTTGGCAAACTATGGCCCAGAGGCCAGATCTGGCCTGCCACCCGCTTAGCCAACCATTTCGTATGGCCCGCAAGCTAAGAATAGTTTTTACATTTTTAAATGGTTGAAAAGAAGTCAAAAGAAGAAGAATATTTTCTGACTCGGGACGCTGACAGGGGATTCACATTTCAGTGTCCATAAATAAGGTTTTATTGGAACACGCCCATGCTCATTCATTTATCTAGAATCTAGATCTAGAGCTGCTGCTAGGCTATAATGACAGAGACTTGCAAAGCCTAAAATGTTTCCTATTGGCCCTTCATGGAAAATTCACCCGGCTTCTTTCACGCTTGCAGGACTTTCAACATGCCCGGCCCTGTTCAAGCACTTTACATACATTAACTTATTTATCCCTCACAACAGCCTATGAAGTAGATGCCGTTATCATCATCCTCATTTGACAGGTCAGGAAATTGAGGCACAGAGCGGTAAGGGACTTGGCGGAGGTCACAGAGCCTGTAAGTGGCAGGGTCGGGAGTCGAGTCCCTGTTCCTAACTTCCCCTAACAACAATTCTCCGGGACCGTGGTTTTCAAGGCACACCTAGTGCCCATCGGTAATGGCTCTCCCTTTGCTCTCGCCGTGGAGTGCTCAGCACCGGGCGGGAGCTCGTATGTGTGGCTGGGTTCCTTCCTCCATTCATTTATTTTACAAATGCTCACCAAGCATCTGCTGCAGGCCAGGCACTGTTCTGGGCGCTGGGGAGACAGCAGGACCTGAACGCACACAACTCTCTGCCTCGTGGACTTTACGTTATAGTGAAGAGTATACGTCACAGAGAGGCACTTACGTTACAGTGAAGACAGGAAACAGGGGAAACAGGCAGCCTGGTCAGAGGGTGGTCAGTGCTATGGAGAAATGCAAAGCAGGGAAGGTGGCAAGGGAGGGCCGGGAGGAGTCAGGAAGGTGACCAACTTGTCCTGGTCTGTCTGGGACCGTCTCAGTTGTAAAACTGAAAGTCCCGTCTCCCGAGATCCTCCTCGGTACTGGGTAAACTGGGCTGGTTGGTCACCCAAGGAGCGAGTCTAGACAAGTACCTGCAGGGTATGCAACATTAAAGTGGCAGAGTACACAGGTGCCCTGGCCTGGCTCTCAACCACAGCACTCGGAAAAAGGGCTCCTACCAGCCCCACGTTCCAGCTGAGGACGGGAGCTCGCGAGGCTCGGAGAGGGGACTGCCCTTGGCCCCAGGGACCCAGGCCCGGTCCGACCACTCTAGAAACAGTGCTTCCAACCTGAGTCTCTCATGGGCTAGGCGGCCCCTCGCCCCTCCCCTACTCCTGGCTGGTTTTCCTCTCTGGGTAGAGATGACCTGAGGACATCCTGGCCCCATGTCCCTCTGGACTGACCCATAAACACAATAGCTAAAATAATAATAATAATAGCAAATATTTATGGAATGCTTACTCTGTGCAAAGCACATATTAACCGGTTTACTTGTCCTAACAGACCTATAAAGAAACTATTATTCCCATTTTCCAGATAAGGAAATCAAGGCTCGGCAGTTACAGGGACTCGCCCAGGGTTAGCACAAGGCCTGACACATACGTAGTGCACCCCCTTCCCTAAACAACTGTTGATGGAATGAAGAAACTAGTTGCTTCAAGTCACATGGTGAGTAGCAGAGCCTGAGAATGAAATCATGGCTGTTTAAGGCCAAGGCCCAGCTGATTTCTGCCTTCCTGGACCTCGCTCATGTTACTCCCTCCTCTTCCTGCCTACCCTAATCCACCTACCCACTGGTCCTTTTCGAACGAGTACAACATCCATCCCTCCAGAATAAAAGGTGGCCCACCCTAACCTCTCAAATGCTGATGTGCTAATGACTCATATGAGACAAAGGCTAATTTCTCTAATATGTAAAGAGTTTCTACAAATCAACAAGAAAATGACCAGTACCCCAAGTTTGAAAATGACCAAGGATATGAACAGACAATTCCATAGAAAGGAAAACACAAACAGCTCTAAATCTATAAAAACCCGCCCCGCCTCATTTACTGTAAAACAAAATGCATATTAAAACAAGACACCATTTTCACCTATCTGATCGGCCAAGTTCAATATTGCTGAGGGTGGGGGCAAAAAGGCACAGATCATATATTGCTGATAATCTGTTAAACAAATTTATACTCCAGAGCAATTTGGCAATATCTGTCAAAACTACAAATACATTTGCTCTTAAACCTAGCAATTTCCTTTTAAAGAACTTATCCTACAAAGAGACATACGTACAGAGTTCTTCTTTGCAACCATGCTCATCCACAGCTAAAGACCAAAAGTGACCTAAATTCCCAACAACTGGTTAAATAAATAATAGTACCTCCACACAATGGAATACTATGCAATCATGTAAAAGAATGCAGTACAGTCTCCAAGATGAACTTTTAAATGATAAAAGGTGCAGAATGCATGCAGAGTACGCTATCACTTTTGTAAAAATGGAAGGGAAGGAATCCAGTTGTCATTTTGCTTGTCTATGCATGGGAAAGGAGTGCAAGAAACTGCCTTGGGAGGGAAAGCAGGAGAGGGGGCTTTAGATCTAGACCTCTTGGTATCTTCCTTAAAATGTGAGCTACCTGAATATTAGTTATCCAGATAGGAAAATGATCATTCTAGGACCTAATCCATTTCCTGCTGTGTGGATCTTGTGTCCCTGACTAGAGTGTGGTCTCAAGCATCCATGACTGTCAGGAGACCCTCGGGAAACACCTGGGGAGCCAAGGAGAGCACCGCTTCCCAAGCCAGCGAGACAGAGAGGCAGGCAGGGCAGCCAGGGAGCGAGCGGAGGGAGCGGGGAGGGGGGGCGAGGGGCAGGGCTGGTCTGCGCTGGGACAGAGGCTGCTGGGGTTCGTCTACCTGGGGGGCCGGCGCCGGGGAGGCCTGGCTGTCGGGGGCCTGAGGGCCAAGGCCAGCTCCTTTGGTGACGGGGGTGGTCAGGGCTGGGTCTTGGGCGGGAGGCGGGGCGCTGACTATGACCGAGGCGGGCACGGAGAGGTGGGGGCCCTCTGTGGAGAGGGGCTGCTGGCTCCTCTCCTGAAACAGGCAGCCCGCACAGGGTCAGAGGCCATCCCCACGGACCCGCGGCCTCCCCACCCTGACACCCCGCCCCCACTGATGCACCAGGGGAGCGGGTGGTGGGAACCAAGGCCAGGGCGCTGGGAGGGAGCCCCAGGGTCCAGGAGGCCGCAACCCGGGGCAGCTCCGTCCCCTCAGTCCCGTGAGTCATCTTCCAGCTCCACCCCAATGTCCATCTCTCCTGCCCCGTCTGTTCGTCCACGTCTCAGCCCCTCTCCCTGTGTGACCCCTCTCCCACCCTCCAGCAAGTGGGCAGTCTGTCAGCCAGTCACTCTCCTTGTCTGTCTCTGTGTCAGTCAGTTGGCCCTGTCACCCTCAGGCCTCCTCCTCGGGGACCTGGAGCCGGGGGACCATCTCCGAGACGCTGTCCTTAACCCACAGGACCCTCCCACTCGCTGCTTCAACCACACCCGGTTCCAGCTCTTGGCCCCTCTCCACGCAGACCCCCTGCCCCTGCCTTTGCCCTTGCCGTCCCCTCCCCTGCCCGGCGGCCCTGGTTACCTGGGGCAGGAACATCTGCAGGGAGTCCTGAGTGAGGATGGCCGTGGCGGCGGCAGAGGGCGGCTGCCCCAGGACAATCTTCTCCGGGCTGGACGCCAGGCCTGGGCTGGGCTGGGGGGTGGAGGCCTGAGCTGGGGCGGCCTGCGGGGCGGGGCCCTGTGCGGGCTGCTGCTGTTGCTGTGCCTGCGGCTGCTGGAGGCCCAGAGGCAGCGGCGTGCTGACCGCGGGGGACGCCTGGGGCGCCGTCTGCACCGCGAGGACAGGCGCGGCCTCCCCGGCGGCGGCGGCAGGGGTGGCGGGCTGCACCAGACCGTCGGGGGCGTTGAGCATAGCCACGGCGCTGGGGGGCAGAGTGACCCCCTGGAGGACGGTAGTGGCGGCGGGGCCGGTGGGTGCCGGCTGGCTCTGTGTGGGCAGGCTGCCCGCGGCCAGCGACACGGGCATCTGGAAGAGCGCTGGCTGGCCCACCTGGATGGGGGCGGCCGAGAGGATGTGGGCTGCGCTGTGGGCCCCGGAGTGGGGGGCCAGCACGGGGCCCAGGCTCAGCGGGCCCGCCAGGTTCTGGTTGGTGAGGATGGGGTTGGCAATGAGCTGTCCGCCCGCATGCGGGGCTGCGGCCGCCAGGATCTGCCCGCCCACGTTGGCCGGCAGGGCCGAGAGCGGCTGGGGGAGCTGGACTGCCGACGTGCCGGGCAGCAAGAACTGGTTCTGGCCCGGCAGCATGTGCTGGGCGGGAATGACGATGCTGCTGCCCTGATTCAGGAGGTGCACGCTCATGGGCTTGCTCAGGGCCCCGGGCGGCTGCGGCGGGGCCGCGCCCGTGGTGGTGGCGGGCGGCTGCTTGAAGACGTTCGCCTGCAGGGCGGGCGCCGGGAAGCCCGACAGCACCACGTTCTGGCCGGCCTTGCCCGCCGCCATGAAAGTCAGGTTCTGGGGGGCCTTGGGCTGCTGCGGGAGGCCCCCTGCCTCGCCCTGGATGGTGAGCGTGGCGCCCGCGGGGCCGAACGGCTTGGGTGTCAGCTGGTAGAGCTTGGGGGGCAGCACGCCGGCAGGCTTGGGCTGGATGGGCGTGGGCGTGCGGTGCAGGATCACGTTGGGCGCCGGAACCAGTGGCGACGTGCCGAGGCCCGGGGCCACCGCCAGCGGCTGTCCCGAGGGCGCCCCGCTGGCCGCGGCCGTGGCGGCTCCCGCCCCTCCGAACACCGAGTTCCCGTTGAGCGTGGTGGCCACGGCGGCAGAGAGGTTCTTCTGGATGACCAGGCCAGCCCCCTGCGGCGAGACGCCGGCCGATGCCAGGGTCACTGGCTCTGAAGGGCCAGCTGCCGAGGCCAGATAACCGCTGACGGGCACCTGCTTGGCCAGGAGCTGGGAGGTGGGCGGGTTGAGTGCCATGACGGGCTGGCCCACCACCTGGATGGGAGCCAGGCCGAGAGTAGCCGCCGCGGCGCCCCCGGGGCTGCCGTTGGGCAGGCCCTGAAGGCCTGGGATGGGCTGAAGGGTCACGTTGCCCAGGCCCACGGGCTGCAGGAAGGGCTGGACACTGAGGGCTTTGCTGACCACGTCCTGGGGCGGCACCAGGGCCTGGTGGGTCAGCACGGTGGGCGGGGCCTGCAGCCCCAGCAGGTCAGCGCCACCCGGGAAGAGGGCCTGGGGCCCCGCGGCCACGGCGGCAGCCCCTCCGGCCCCCGCTGGGCCAGCCCCGCCATCCGCAGGCTGCAGGGTGGGCAGCTGGAAGGGGCCCAGGTCCAGCTCGGCCTCGGCTTCGAGCGTCTGCTCAGTGATGTTGGCCTCCTGCAGGCTCTGCTGGAGGATGTCACAGGGCTGGTCGGCGCCCCCGCCGCCCCCGCCGCCGCCCCCCGCCGCCGGTGAGCCCAGGATATCATCTTCCAGGAAGTCGAGGTCCACGCTGGGGGCTGGCTGGCTGGGCTCTGGGTTCAAGTGGTTGCCAGAAGCTTCTTGCACGTGGAGCTGGAGGCAGGTAAGGTGTGAAGGAGAGAGCCGAGGTTAGCAAGGGGCCGGGCTCAGGGCACCACGGAAGCAAAGGGCACTCGGTGTCAGGGCGGCAGGGATAGGAAGAACCTTCCACCTAGAAGCGGCTGGACCCGGGTTCAAATCCCAGCTTTGCCAGGGCTGGGCTGGGCAACCCGGGGCTTGCTTAATCCAGCCTGTTTCCCCATCTGCGCAGAATGTAATAAAAACCATTTTCTAAACAGCCATACAGGCCCGTAATACTTATCTGCAATTCCAAAACCCGAAAGGCTCTGAAAACCACAAATGTTTTGATAACTTTAGGCTGTAAATCCTGAACGGAACTCAGGTGATGCTCTGAGGGAAAGGCGTAATTCATCCACGCAACGTGACTCACCTTAAGTTCGACCACAGAAAAGTGAGTGTGTTATGTTGCATGCAGCACACACATATTCTGCGTCACCTTTCCAGTATCTGAAAAACCCTGAGTTCCAAAACAAGCCTGGCCCCAAAGGTTTCAGATAAAAGATCGTGGTTCTGTTGAAGGCAGCAGCGGCAGCAGCTACCGGATGGGAGCCTTACTTGGTGCCCAGCGCAATGTGAGCCTGATTGATTGATTGATTGATATTTGTTTGCTTGCTTGCTGCGCTGGGTTTTCGTTGCGGTGCGCGGGCTTCTCATTGCAGTGGCTTCTCCTGTTGCGCAGCGCAGGCTCTAGATGGGCGGGCTCCAGCAGCTGTGGCACACAGGCTCAGTAGCTGTGGCGCACGGGCCCAGCCGCTCCGCGGCATGTGGGATCTTCCCAGACCAGGGCCCGAACCCGTGTCCTCTGCATCGGCAGGCGGACTCGTAACCACTGCGCCACCAAGGAAGTCCCGAGCCTGATGTTTCTTAAATGCTTTCCGGGATGGCAACCCAGGACACGAGTGTGTAATCGATACATGCATGCATTTTTGAGCAAATATTCCACAAGTAATAATTATGCCAACGGCATGGAAAACCCACTGATACTTGACCAGGTAATGGATCAAAGCCTGTACTTCGGGGGCTTCCCTGGTGGCGCAGTGGTTAAGAATCCGCCTGCCAACGCAGGGGACACGGGTTCGAGCCCTGGTCCGGGAAGATCCCACATGCCGCGGAGCAACTAAGCCCATGCGCCACTACTGAGCTTGTGCTCTAGAGCCCGCGAGCCACAACTACTGAGCCCGCGCACCACAACTACTGAAGCCCGCGCGCCTAGAGCCCGTGCTCCGCAACAAGAGAAGCCACCACAATGAGAAGCCCGCACACCGCAACGAAGAGTAGCCCCCACTCGCCGCAACTAGAGAAAGCCCACGCACAGCAACGAAGACCCAACGCAGCCAAAAATAAATAAATAAAATAAATAAAATTTTAAAAAAACAACAAACAACACCTGTAGTTTGAAAGATTCTGAGTTAATCCAAGTGGAAGGCTCAGAGCAGTACCCGGCTCCTAGCTGGCATGTGAGAAACATCATCTATCGTTGTTACTGTCATTATTACTGCCCATGTTGTTGTTGTTAGTAACAGCCCGGTGAGGTGGCCACTGCTCTCTCCTTGCCTCCCAGACCGGGGAAAGGAGTCACCCTGCTGCTGAGTGGAGGGCACTGCCTGGCAGGATGGGGCTCTGGCTCAGCCCCCAACCAAGGCCCAGGCAGTTCTGAGTTCCTAACCGCTAAATGGCCATAACCAAGCCCGCCTCCTAGGACAGTCGTGACGTTCACTGACGTCACATACAGGAGGTGCTGAGAACCTGACCAGGGACGTTATGGGTATTGAAAGAGGACGGCAGGGGTAAGAATAATGCATATTGTTACTGGTCTATAAATGTAATATCATGAACATAATGTTTATTTGTTGGGTTCTGGATTTAGTCATTTATATTATGCCAGATAAATTATTTGGAATGTTACTATGGTTGTTGTGAGGACTAAATGAAAATTACTGTAAAGGGCCTGGCATATGATAGGTATTCGGTAACTGATAGTTATGTTGATGAAGAGGGAGGAGGGGGGAGCGGGAGGGAGAGAGAAGAGGGGGGAGGAGGAAAAAGGAGGGGGAGGGATGGGGAGCGAAGTGGGGAGGGGAGAGGCCACAGAAGAGGAAGAAGAGGGAGGGACGACTGGCATTGAGTAATGGGCTCGGCACACAGTAGGTGCTCAATAAAAGTCCACTGTGTTCCTCGCTCTGGGCTTTGCTCATCACCCCTGCCTTCATCTTCCAGGTGGAGACTGAGGTCCACAAGAGTCGATCCCCTTCCCCCAGGTCACACACCCCACGGCTGAGCCGGGACAGGACCCCCAAGCCCCCCTGCACTGCTCCTCAGGAGAACCACCCCGTCCTGCCCGCCGTGAACTCCAGAGCCAGCCTCTGCCTCTGTACCAGCTCTGTAGCAGCTGACCTCCAAGGCCAGGGACTCAGGACCGCACCTCCCTCTCTGAGGGGCCTGAGGCACAGCTGGGGGTCCAGCAGCTCCGGCCTCACCTCCACCCCACACTGCTCCTCAGTGACTGCCCCCTGCCCCGCTCCCGGCAAAGTGCCTCAGGGGACGAGTGTGACCCCTTCTCCCCTCCCCCACTGGCTGCCACCACAGGCGACTTGTGTGATGCCTGGAGCCCACGGCCCTCCCCAAGCCCCCCGGGCCACTTACCCCAGGACCTTCATAGAAGGCACTTTGGGCCTCCCCGGGATTATCCAGGAGGTCATCACTGTCAAGCTGCAACAAGACCCGCCCCCACCCAAGGTCAAAGGTCAGCTGGGCAGTGGGCCGGCCCACCTCTAGAACAAAAACCAATTTAGGGTTACATGGGACAAAAAGACGAAGACGAGGTGGGGGGGGTTGGGGGGGAGATTCGAGGGGTACAGGAAACTCTGCCTCCAGAAAAGATGCCCCAAATAAAGGAGCTTGGCTGCAAGATTAAAACGCAAGGCAACCCCAGCACTGAGTCCCAGGCTCTCCCGACACGCCTGCCTTGAACTCTAGAATCCTGCCTCCGTGGCTTTGCTCAAGCGTCTTTGGTAACACATCTGGCAGGGCCTGTCACATTTGTCACCTCCTCCCGACAACTGTCCGTCCCTTCCTACTAAGTCACTCCTTCCACTGCCCAGCCCAAGCACCCGGCACACCCTGCCACCTGGGCGCCTAATGTGCGTGCTGTTCCCATGTCTGGGAGCACAGGGACCTGTCTCGTTCCCGTAGACATGGGCAACGCCTAGAACAGACCCTGAGCACCCAATGAATGTCTGTCCACAGCCAAGCCTCCCCAGTTTCTCTGTCCAGCTGATCTTTTTCCAGAACCCCAGACTGGTGTATCCAATAGCCGCCCTTGGACTTCTGGAATCCACCTCGAACTCCCAGTCTCAGAGAACGGTACCACCACCCACTCAGTTGCTCAGGTCAAGTCCCGGAGGCATTCTGGATGCTCTTTCTTCCTCACCATCAAATCCACCAGCAAGTCTAGTGATTCTCCCTCCCAGACAGATCCCAGAGCCAGCGCCTGGCACCTCCTCCCGCACCTGCCCTGGGGCCCAGGCCACCATCCTCCCATTGCACTCGCCTCCGCTCCACAAATTGTTTGATACATCCCCTCTCAAGGAGCAGAGCTCCGTTCCCTCCCTGTGAGTGTGGGCGGGCTTAGTGACTCGCTTCTAGTAAATGCAGTATGATGGAAGTGACAGTGTGTGACTTTGGAGACTAGGTCATAAAAGGCACTGAGCTTCCTCCTGGCTCTGTCCCTTGGCTCACTTGCTCTGGGGGAACCAGCTGCCATGCTGTGAGGACTCAAGCAATCCTATGGGGAGGTCCACATGGTGAGGAGCTGAGGCCTCCAGCCAACAGCCACAGCAGTGAGTCATTGTGGAAGCACAGCCTCCCGCCTCAGACAAGCCCTCAGATGACAGCGGCTCCAGGCAACATCCTGACTGCTACTCAGGGGAGACACTGAGCTAGACGCCCAGCTAAGCCACTCCCCAGTTCCTGACCCTCAGAGACTGAGAGCTCTAACAAATGTTGTTTTAAGTCACGAAGTGTTGGGATAACTTGTTATGCAGCTGTAGGTGACTGATACAGCTCCTCATGGCTCAACAGACATCCACTCTCCCCCACTTTGTTCCATTCTCTGGAGTGCAAACAGATTGTGACATTCTCCTGCTTAGTAACCCATTAGAACTGCCTGTCATGTTCAGAATAAAGTCTGAACTCCTCGATCAAGGTCCTCCAAGCCCTGCATGACCTGGTGATTTTTGTCCACTCCAGTCTTACCACCTTCTAGTTTCCCCTTCATTCCGGCCCCACTGGCCTTCTTTCTCAAACTTTCCAACCTTCCTACCTGTCCTTCCCCTGCCCAGAGCGCCATGGGCACCTCCCTTTGATCCTTCAGGTTCACACCAGCTAAAGAAGCCCCTGCCTCCGCCTCCCATTCATTTTCTTTTAAACCTCTTTTGTTGTGCAAGTGACATTATTATTTCTTATGCTGCTCTGCATGGTGCTTCCCACCATCACCTTTATTAGCTCTCGGTTGCTTTGTTTACCAAGGAAATGTGTATGGAGTGAGGGCAGGGATTTGCCATCTCTTTCACTCTCTGCCATAACCCTGGGGCCCGGCTCATGGAAGGCAAGGGGCAGATGTCTACTGAATCGGGGGCGGGGGGGGGGGAGTGTCTCTCAGCTCCCAATTCCACAGGCCCCTGCCCTGGGGATGCTTCTCCCTGCCCAAGCACTCACCTTCTCAGATCCATGTAAGAAGTCATTGAGGGCCTGAGGGTCACTGAAAGAGAGAAAGGGAGAGACATTTGAGGAGATGAGGGACAGGGGAGGGGAGGGAGAGGGTGGGGGAGGATGGGGTGGGGTGGGGAGCCCATTACTCACCAAATCACGTCTAGTAAGCATCTCCCATCCTCATCATCCATCGCCACTGGACGGGGCGGGGCGGGAAGAGGGCAAGGGAGACAAGTTAGATGTCGGCAGTGTGCCAGGACCCTCCCTGCAAGGACCATTCCCTGGGGCCAAGACCCCTGGAGGGGTCAGGGTTTCTGTCCCCTTAAGTCTAGGGGCATGGGTAGGGGTGGGGCAGGTGCCCTCCGTACCAGAACCTCCTGATCAGAGACAGACAGCTGCCTTTTCCTCCTCCCTCTCTCTCCCCAGCATCTGATGACGATGGTGGTGACATCAACCCAGACTGAGTCCTGATCACATGCAGGCTCCGTGCTAAGTGCTTCACACACATGTAACTCATTTAATCCCCACAGCATCCCTCGAGGTGGGTCCTGCCACCCCCGCTTTGCAGATGAGTAAAAGGAAGAGCGGAGGCCATGGTTCTCTGTCTCCCAGCTAGCAGGTGGCAGAGCCAGGCCTGAACCCAGAAGTCTGGCCCCAAGCCTGTGCTCCTGTCCTACACGTGACCGGGGGAAGGAGGGAGGGAGGGGAGGTGGCATGGCGGGGCCCAGGTTCGGGGTCCCCCTGGAAGACGCATGCAGCGTGGTTCTCAAGGAAGGGAAGAGAGAGGGAGAGGGGCCAGGAGGGCGGGCGCTCTGAGTCAGAGGAGCCGCCAGAGCCGGGCTGAGCCTGTCAGAATGATGAGGATGAGGACGGCTAACATTTGTCTCGTGCTTACCATGTGCCAGGCACTGTCCCGAGCGTTTCACAAATGTTAGCTTGTTCAGCCCCCATGGGAAAGGGATGCCGTGTGCCCCATTTTACAAGTGAGAAAACAAGCTCTCTGTGTTTGCCCACCCACCCCCCGCGCCAACCACCACTGCGCCAGACACCCCACCAAGCTTCCATGCACCCATCTTTCCAAACTTCCGCCCAACCACCCATCTTTCTCGTCTTCCAAATACACAAACTGACCCATCCTTCCATCCGCTCCTCCTTTTTTACTTTTTTTGGGCCGCACTGAGAGGCTTGCGGGATCTCAGTTCTCCGATCAGGGATTGAACCCGGGCCCGGGCAGGGAAAGCACTGAGTCCTAACCACTGGACCGCCAGGGAAGTCCCCACCCGCCTATGCTTCCATCAGCCCAGGCATCCTTCCCTCCCAACCACGCAGACAAGACACGATGAGAAATCACACACTATCCCGCTCCAGGGCCGTGGAGTTCGTACCCTCTCTTTTCCTTCTTGGTAGGGGGAGGGGGATGGTCCTGAACTCACTGAGGACACGGTGACTGTCGTGCCCCCCCCACCCCCGCCAAACACACACAAAATCGTACTTGTGCTCTCAGCTGGGTCACAACCCCTAACCCCCAACGGCATTCTCTGAACTTCCTGATCGCCACTACAGCCCCTATTACCCTCGACGGCTCTGTGACAATCTCAGGGAGGGACCCCACATGGTTAGTTCAGGGTCTTCTCTGAACAGTACCTTGGAGAGTCTGATGAAAGCAAAAGACCCTCTTGCCAGAAACGTGCATGTGGGCCAGAAATGTTACACATTCTTTCCCAGAGGGAAGCGTGTCATGGGACACACACACACGTATGCACACACGTACACACTTCATGGGCCCTCGGTTAACAAGCCCAGTCTAGAACAGAAACACACGGCCAGGAAGCCTCACACACCAATCGCCCTCGCCTCTAGAGCTGGCCCCGGGGACTGTCCCCAGAGACGCCCTTCCAAGGCCCTTGCTGCATCGGTGCAGAAAGATAACACACTCTCTCCGGCTTCATATCTCCGCCCACACCCACTGTCTTCCCGTGTCACCAGCTCTGTGGCCTACGAGCCCCTGCCCTTCCCAACCAGCCTAAGGTGGGCAAGGCCTGGCCAGGGAATGACAAGGCAGGATCTGCAGAGAATCTGGAGAAGACGGAAAGCGGGGAGGGAGATCCTGCCTGCAGATGGCATGGAGGTTGGGGGAATGGCCCGAATGGCCCAGGGGGCCCAGGCTGGAGAGGGCGGGGCTGAAGGATGTGGCTGAACCAGGCTCTTCCAAGAAGGAGCGTCCCTTCCGGGGAGGTGGACGGGGGAGCGCGGCCCCTCCGGGAATGCGCGGGATGCTTGGCTGGTTACCTGCGCTACAAACGAATCATGAAGGGAAGGAGGGGGCGTCCACTCCAGGTCTACGCAGGGCCCCCAGCTGGGGACTTGGGCAGTGTCCTTTCGGGGGCCAGCTGTGGAGAGAGAATGAGAGAGAGGCTGTGAGTGGGACAGTCAGTGAAAAGGAGAAAGATGTAGCCAGAGAGACGAGAGGTCAAATACAAGTTTAAAACCACAGGAAACAACACTGTATGTTATCACATATATATATGCAGACACACCGCACTATACCTATATATTGTGTGTGTATATATATACACACACACACACACACACACACACACATCATGCAACAGCATATAACGTCATATGATATAATCCATCAGCACTTCAATCTAGCAAAATACAGTCAGATCTTGTCATCTGAGGTGCTTATGTCCCCTATAAGGTCACCGCGAATTTGCGATTATGGCCGCTGAGCCGCGGCCCCTGGGGAAAGACAGGGTTAGCTTCCTGCCAGCCTCTGGTCCCATTCTCATCAACCCATCAATAAATCCCCTTGGTTTATGTGTGTTTCTGTTAAAAGACACCTTGTTTGGGACTTCCCTGGTGGCGCAGTGGTTAAGAATCCGCCTGCCAAAGCAGGGGACACGGGTTCGAGCCCTGGTCCGGGAAGATCCCACATGCCGCGGAGCAACAAGCCCGTGCGCCACAACTACTGAGCCCACGCGCCTAGAGCCCGTGCTCCGCAACAAGAGAAGCCACCGCAATGAGAAGCCCGCGCACCGCAATGAAGAGTAGCCCCTGCTCGCCGCAACTAGAGAAATCCCACGCACAGCAATGAAGACCCAATGCAGCCATAAATATTAAATAAATAAATAAATTTATTAAAAAAATAATAAAAACAATAAAGACACCTTGTTTAATATAAATCGTTGATTCGCTCACACTGAGCTCAAGGCCAACAGCGCTATAATTCATGCCTGAGGGCAGGTCATCTCACACGCGCGATTTCTCCATTGGGCACATTGCAGCCTTCCTGTGCCTACGAACATGGGGCGGCCCTTCAGCACTACACGGGAGGGGCCGTCTTTAACAGCAAAACCACCAACAGAAAGCACAAAACAACAGGGCACTAAAGAGGATGCTTGTTTATAGCTCTCGGGCCGAACGGAGAGGCAGAGAGGGTCGCCGCCTTCAACCTCAGCTGGGAGCACGTGCATCGGGAGACTCAAATAGACTCATGGCTCTGCACACGTCTGCAAGTGACCAGGAAAGCGCCGTGAGTATTGATTTGGGGGTTATCAATGTCAGCAAATAGGCGGATTCACAAATATGGAATCCACGAATAACAAGGATTGACCTGATGACAATAATGATGGTGGTTGTGATGATGGTGATGGCTGCTGGTTTTAAGTACTCTGCACGTATTAGCCTGTTCACCACCTTTGAATCCCTATGAAGCAGGTGCTTTTCGCAGCCCCATTCCACAGATGAGGAAGGCGAGGCTCAGGACGGTGAGCCATACGCCCTAGATCCTGCCAGCGGTCAGCGGTCAGGCTGGGGTCTGAGCCAAGGTAGGCTGACTCCAGAGTCCCCGCCCTTAACCACTATCCCACAGACGGTCCTCTCATCATATTGTTTCTCTTTTAAATGTGAAGCAAACACGGCCACAGCGTCAAGATAAGACGAAGCTGGGTGACAGCCTTTGTTAGCATTTTGTGAATGCTTGGGATAGCTCAGATCCAAAAAGGCGATAAAGCAAGCAGATGGAAGAGAGAGGAGGAACGGGAGCTGCTTCTCCTTTTTATGGAGAGCCCCAGGCCCCGGAGAGATCTAGAAAGCAACTGTCACAAGACCCTGGAACACGGGATCCTGGCCCATCTAGATTCCAGGTACGCTGCCCTGGACCAGGGTGATCGCAAGCGCCCAAGGTGGCTTCATGAGAGCCGCCAGCTCCACGTGGGCTCTCCCCTCCTCCCTGCCCCAAGCTTTGGGCGTGGCCCAAGTTCTGTAAACCTCGGACCAGAAGTAGAGCCAGGAGGTGGGTGTCTCCTGAACAGGGCTCTCCAAATGGGATCTGCGGGTGAATGTCCAGTGGGAGGCTCCAGCCGGTGAGAATCTGTTACCCATGTGTTTTCATTCAGATGGTAACAGCAGAGCAATGGACGAGGGGGACTTTCTGGGGAGAGGGCAAGGTTCTCCATGGTGATGGGGTGTCCGTTACATGGGGGTTTAAAAATTCACAGCTCAGACTTGTGTATGTCAACACATGTCAATTTAACGCATGTTAATTTTACCTTTAAAAAACTGTACAAAATAAATAATCAGCATGGAGTTGTAGTCGGGGGTGGGGGTGCTGGGGAGAGCTAACAGACATGGCAAATGTTGGTAACTGTTAGAGCTGGGTGATGGCTACCTGGGGGCTTCAGTACACCATTCTAGTTAATTTACATCTTCTTGAAAGTTTCCATAATAAAAAGAAAACCATTTGTCAATGATCAGCAGGTCCGGGGTTCCTCTGAGGTGGGTCCCCCGTTCAGGTGCCAGGGTTGGCATCTATGTCGCCTATCAGGTTGATGCCAAGAGGCCCAGCATGGGGTGACAGTTTGGGGTTGGAGTCAGCAGTTCAAATCCCCACTTCCCCACACATGGGCTGAAGTCGGGCAAGTGACTTCACCGCTCTAGGCTTCAGTGTCCTCATCTGTAAAATGGGCACAATCATGGTTCTTATTTTCGCGTAGGGCAGTGGAGAGGCTCTTAGGCCTTTAATCCTCAGGTGCAGTAAAGTATTTTGTAAGCGATAGATACTGTTACACAATCGTTTTAGCTGCCATTGTGAACCTTACCTAGTGTGGCAACTCCCAAAGCTTTCTGGCCACACCACAGTCAGGTTGGACAAAAGTCCCCAGGCCCCAGCTTTTCCACCTGGTGCTTTTTGCCACATTTGGCTCTTGAGCACATTTTGAAGGGTTTACACCCAAGGCAATAGAAACAAAAGCAAAAATAAACAAATGGGACCTAATCAAACTTATACGCTTTTGCACAGCAAAGGAAACCATAAACAAAAGGAAAATACAGCCTACAGCCTGGGAGAAGATATTTGCAAATGATGTGACTGACAAGGGCTTAATTTCCAAAATATACAAGCAGCTCATACAACTCAATAACAACAAAACAAACAACCCAATCAAAAAGTGGGCAGAACACCTAAACGGTCATTTCTCCAAAGAAGACATACAAATGGCCAACAGGCACATGAAAAGATGCTCAACATTGCTAATTATTAGAGAAATGCAAATCAAAACTACAATGAGGTATCACCTCACACCAGTCAGAATGGCCATCATTAAAAAGTCTACAAATAATAAATGCTGGAGACGGTGTGGGGAAAAGGGAACCTTCCTACACTGTTGGTGGGAATGGAAATTGGTGCAGCCACTATGGAAAACAGTATGGAGGTTCCTTAAAAAACTAAAAATGGAGTTATCATATGGAAGAGTTTACATATCATTTGATTATGCACATGGTCCAACTTAAACTGCCAGGTACCAAGTCTCCTTGGGTCCTACCAAACCCCTGTTGCTACCCCATTTGTCAGGTGAGACAAACGAGGCTAAATAGAGTGGTGAATGGGAAACCATGGGCCACACACAACCAGTGATACAGGCCCCCTGCCCACCCATGCACAGGGTTACCCAGGATCCTGCAGCTTTCAACTCGGCAGACAGAGGGAGCCTTGAAGGACACAAATGAACCCACTAAGAATGGAAAGACAGAATTTGAATGCTGTCTGGATATTTGATGATACTAAGAAATTGTGATTAAGATTCTAGGTATAACAATGGCATCGTGTTTTTGTTTTTCAGGTTTTTTTCCTTTAGAGTCCTTACCTTTTAGAAATACATCTTAAAATACGTAGGGGTGAAATGATAAAATGTCTGTGATTTACTGCAAAATAATCCAGTTCTGGGAGTTCAGGGACATACTGACCTGCGCTGTCCAATACGGAAGCCACGAGCCATGTGTGACTACGCGCATTTAAGTTCAAGCTAATGAAATGAAATTAGGGCAAATGACTTGAGTAGTTAGTTGTCCAAAGAAGATATACAAACGGCCATACGCACAGGAAAAGATGATCAACACCACCAATCATTAGGGAAATGCAATCAAAACCACAGATGCTGCCTCACCCCCATTAGAATGGCGACTATCAAAAACCAAAAATTGGGCTTCCCTGGTGGCGCAGTGGTTGAGAGTCTGCCTGCCAATGCAGGGGACACGGGTTCGAGCCCTGGTCTGGGAAGATCCCACATGCCGCGGAGCAGCTGGGCCCGTGAGCCACAACTACTGAGCCTGCGCATCTGGAGCCTGTGCTCCGCAACAAGAGAGGCCGCGATAGTGAGAGGTCCGCGCACCGCCATGAAGAGTGGCCCCCGCTTGCCGCAACTAGAGAAAGCCCTTGCACAGAAACAAAGACCCAACACAGCCAAAAAATAAATAAAAATAAAATAAAACCCCAAAATTAACAAGTCTTGCCGAGGACCTGGAGAAACTGGAACCCTCGTGCTCTGTTAGTTAGTGGGAACGTAAAATGTTGCAGCTGCTGTGAAAAACACTTTGGCGGTTCCTCAAAAAATTAAAAATAGAATTAGCATATGACCCAGCAAGTCCACTTCTGGATATATACACAAAAGAATTGAAAGCAGGGTCTTGAAGACATATTTATACACCCACGTTCACAGCAACACTATTCACAAGAGCCAAAAGGTAGAAACAACCCAAGTGTCCATCAACAGATGAATGGATAAGCCAAATGTGGTGTCCATTTACAATGGAATATCATTCAGGGAGGAAATTCTGATACAAGCAACAGCAATGGATGACCTTACGCTAAGTGAAGTGAGCCAGTGACAAAAAGACAAAGATGCCATCTGATTCCACTTATGACGGAGAGACAGGAAGTCGAATGGCAGTTGCCAGGGACTGGGGGCAGGGGAGGAGAAACCGGGAGTTATTGTTTAGTGGGTGCAGAGTTTCAGTTCTGCAAGATGCTACAAGTTCTGGAGAAGGATGGGGGTGAAGGTTGCACAACCATGCAAACACACTTAATGTCGCTGAATCGTACACTTCGAAATGGCTGAGATGGTAAGTTTTGTTATGTATGTTTTACCACAATAAACCAATGGGAAAAAAAGGGAACAATGAGGAATATGAAAGTTTTAAATAAAAAAGATTTACCTTAAAAGTATAAAGGAAATTAAACATTTAGTTCGCGGTCACAGTGGCCACATTTCGTGGGCTTGACAGCCACACGTGGCTGATGGCTACCACACAGGACACCGCAGATCTAGAACATTCCCACGGTGGCAGAAAGCTCTCTTGGACAGCGCTGGTCTGTCAGAGTGGCAGAAAACTAAAAATTGGCAAAGAGTTGGTTGATGGGGTCCATGTTTCACTATTCTACTTTGTGCACATTTGCAGTTTTCCAAAATGAAAATTTTTTACTTTGAAAATACTTGAACATCAAAAAATCATACGTCTCTCTGATTTTTTATTGTCTGTCTCCCCCACCAAAATGTCAACCCCCCCCAAGGACAGGGATTTTTGTCTGTTTTGTTCCCTGTGGGACACCCAGAGCCTGCACAGAGCATGGCAAACGGTAGGGGGTCACTAAATATTTGTGGGGTGAACAAATGAATTTGCACAGGGGGTTAAGCAAATCCAATCATTCGTTCAAAGAGCAGCCTGGTGAGAAAGGCATTTACCAATCGCCCGCTCTGTGTCCAGCATGGGGGAGAGCTGAGGATACCGTAATGAACAAAAGCAGACCCAGTCCTTGACTTTGGGGAAGATCATGACTAGTGGTTCTCAACCAGGGGTGACATTAGACACCCCTCTCCTTCCTCGACACACACATACTCAAAAAGCTTTTGAAAAAGTGACCAGGGGAGGTGGGGGACACACAATTAGCATGCAAAGCTGCAACCCCAAATTACACACAGTGGAGTGGACGTCTTGCGCTCCTTCAGAGCAGAAGCTTTAAAAGCCATTGCATGGTTCTGCCCAAGTCCTGGCATGACATGGATACGTGGACAGAGCCACAGCCAATGCAGGAAGCTCGGACACATGAGTGAGAGAGGAGCCTTTGCTGTTGTCAGCCACTGAGATCTAGGGCTCACTCGTTACTGCAGATCACTCAGCCGAAGCTGACTGATACATCTCGGAAGAGCCCACCCTGCCCCAGTGCTTCCTTGGTATCAGGCCCTGTGCTAACCCCATACCTATCGATTCCTCCCAGTCCCTGGGGAGGCAGGAGGAACGTTTCCCACAGCGCAGGAAACTGAGGCTCCCAGGGGTCAGGACACTTGCCCCAAACCACACTATGGGGCCAGAATTTGAACTCAGACCCTGTGATTCTGAAGAACCTCATTCTCCACCACTGGGCTATAAAAAGCAGGAAAAGCTGGGCTTGCGAAACCACAACCAGCTCAAGAGAACAGCCATGATGCAACAATGACAAAGTGTCCTTCCAGAAAATCGTGTGAATTCCTCCGGCACTTGGAATGCCATTGGAGTTTTGCGTTGTCATCAGGAGTTGTGCAGAAGCCAGGCTGCTGAGCAGGATACAGAATTAAAAGTCCCCACAAAGCTCCAGAAACAGGCTAATTTTAATTTAGATTTAATTTAATGCTAGTAACCCTCAGGTTATTTGCAAGTCATAAAAATGAAAGTCGACGGAACTCTACCATTTGCTGATGGGAAGTGATAGGTGGAGAAGAGGATGTGGCAAAGTCTAGCTGTTGCTTTTCCAAACACCATTTCCCCACCCCTCCTCGCCTTGCTCACAGAAGCCTTGCTCACAGAAGCCTGATGCTGCTCGGGGTAACCCCTGCCAATTCCAAGATGTAAACAAACGCTGTTCTGAGTCAGTCAGTCTTTTTCAAACTATGGGTCACGCCTTTGAAGGTTGTGAAATCATATTAGCAGGTTGCGACAAGTAATTTTTTTTTAAGTTAAAGAGTATAGGGTCAAATGGAATGGAATAGAATAGAAAATATTAAAAGGCATCACACAGGGTAAGCAAAAGGATCAGTTTGTGATACTGGTTTCAATTATGTGTGTCTCTGTGTGTACATATTTCCTACTGTGGGTTGTGGCCAAAATAGCTTTAAAATAATTGGACGAGGCCAGTGGCACTGCTATCCCCTTTATCAGCCATTCACTTTCCCAGGCTTCCTAGCAGCTAGGCCAGCCATAGTTTTGCAAATAAGTAAAAGCCAAAGTGTACAGAGTTGGGTTCTGCTCAATGAATCTTTTGGGGAAGACAGAATTTGGGAAAGTTTTTCTTCCAGAATATAAAGACAGAGCTTCTCTAGGGAGAAAGTCTTTTGCTTCCTGCTTCCAGCTTTGAGTACAGTTGAGAAGACTGGAGTTGTGGCAGCCATTTTGCAATCAAGAGGCAATAAATCTGAGGCTGATAAGCCTACCTACAGAGGATAACTGATGAGAGGAGAGAAAAAGACTAGGTTCTTAACAACTCCTCATGGGTTGCCTGCCTCCAGACTTCTTAATCCTTACAGTTTAAGCCACTGTTAGGTTTTCCGTTATTTGCAGTCAAACACAACCTGACACAAACGAGTTGGCATTTCTAGACATCCTTGCAGCCCATCACAAGGACTCTCAAAGCCTTCCGTGGGTCAAGGACTGTACTCTGTGAATCTGCTGATCGAGAAGAGAGGCCCAGCAAAATGGGAGAGGGATGATGGTAAGGGGATCTGAAAAAAAGACCACTGGGGCCAAAAACTCTTCTTCTCCCTAGTCCCACTGTTTACAGCTCCTCCTATTCATTATCCAACCCTTGAACTTGGGCTGGCCTTTTGACTTGCCTTGGCCAACAGAATGTGGTGGAAGTGATGGTGTGCGTTTCTGAGCCTACTCTTTGCCCAGCTGCCATGTGACAAAGTCCAGGCTAGCCTTTTGGAGGACAAGAGACACATGCCCATCACCTCTATCATCCCAGCTCACAGCCAGCCAAGCCCTAGAAGCAGAGCTGCCTAGCTGACCTACAGCTGACCACACCCAGGTAAGAGAGAAGTAACCAGAGGTACCCAAGGCCAAATTCCAACCATTAGAATCACAGTTGTGTTTTAATCCACTGAGGCGCATCGTGTTTTCCAAAGATGGCTGAAATAACGTCTCCAACCTCCCATGATCTACCAAAGCGCGATCTTGCCAGTCCCCTTGAATTGAGGAAACTTTGTGACTACTTCAACCAGGACAGTGCAACAGAAGTGCCACTATGTGACTTCTGAAGCTAGGTCATAAAAGTCAATTCAGTTTCTGCCATGTCCACCAGGACATTTACCCTGGAAGGCTTAAGCCACCTTAATAGAATTCTGACCGCTCTGAGGCCACCATGCTATGGGGAAGCCTAAGCTAGACACATGGAGAGACCATGAGTAGACGCTCTGGTTGATGGTCTTATCTTCAAGTCATCCCAGCCCAGGCGCCAAGCATGGCATATGAACAAGCCCTCAGCCCCTAGCCTGCAAGTCTTCCCAGGCAAGACCGCAGACATCATGGAGCAGAGACCCACTATGTCAAATTCCATGTCAAATTCTTGGCCCATAAAACCTGTGAGCATAATACAATTGTTCCATTAAGCTGCTACATTTTGGGGTAATTTGTTAAACAGCAACAGTAACCAGAACAGCCTCTAAAGTTGGCGGTTATTTGTTATGTGGCAGCAGCTAGCTGATACAGCCCTCTCTAGAGACTAAGTACCAGCTTTAACCTCACACCTCTGACTCACCCAACTCTTTCTTTTTTTTTTTTAAATTAATTAATTAATTTATTTTTGGCTGCATTGGGTCTTCATTGCTGCGTGCAGGCTTTCTCTAGTTGCAGCAACGGGGGCTATTCTTCGTTGTGGTGCGCGTGCTTCTCACTGCGGTGGCTTCTCTTGTTGCGGAGCACGGGCTCTAGGTGCACGGGCTTCAGTAGTTGTGGCACGCGGGCTCAGTAGTTGCGGCTCACGGGCTCTAGAGTACAGGCTCATTAGTTGTGGCACACGGGCTTAGTTGCTCCGCAGCACGTGGGATCTTCCCGGACCAGGGGTCGAACCCATGTTCCCTGCGTTGGCAGGCGGATTCTTAACCACTGCGCCACCAGGGAAGTCCCTCACCCAAGTCTTACCCATTCCACCTCCCAAATCTCTCCACTTTATCTCCTCCTCTCCATGACCACTATTCCTGCCCAGATCCAGGCTTCGCCATCTCTCTTTTCATCTATCCATCCACCCAGCCTTTTGGGGAGAGAGAAAGAAAGAGCTATTTGGGGAGCAATTAAAATCGACACCACCTTTATTTTCAGTGACCTTTAGAGTTCTAAAATCACTGAATTAGTTTAACAACATAAAAGCGTGCCCTATAAAACTTGGATTGCTCATAAAGCAACTGGTGTCTAGCTCCTAAAAGCCTTGTTTACACAGGTAGTCACACACTAGAAATGTTTGGTATGTTCTCTCTTTTCCCTTTTTGCCATTCACCGCTGTTCTAAATGAAGCTATAAAGCCACAGACTTGCCAAGAAAATCAGGCATCTGAAAAGGTTTTTGAATTTTTTCTTAATACTAGTGTATAAAAAACGGGGAAACTCTGAGGAGTGAAACAGGTAACGGGGTCGGGGTGAAGGGAACAAAAGCAGCGATTACACCTGACCAGACACACAGGGCTGCCCAGGGCATCAAGCAAAAGAGAACACTTCAAGTTCAGGAAAAAATGGAGTTAAGAGAAGCGAAGGGGAAAGAAAAGCCCCTACAACATTCCACACATGCTTTAGACCACTTGTTCCTAAACGTGGGCAGGCACCAGAGTCACCTGGAAGGCTTTTAAAATAAAGAATGAAAGAATGGATTTCAGAATCAGCAGGGTGGGGGCAGGGGCGGGGGGTGGGGGGGCTGAAATTTTGCATTTCTAACAAGTTCCCAGGTGATACTGCTGCTGCTGGTCCAAGGACCACTGCTCTGGAAGCTTTTGTCTCTTTAGTTTTCCTTCTGGGGCTCTTGCTCTTGTATAGAACACAAGCCACCAGTTCCTAGCCAGTGTCCAGGCCCCTGACAATGTGGCCTCGCAGGGTCCTCTCCGAGGCTCAGGAGGGTCCAACAGCCAGTCTCAGTCTGATATCCTTTTAAACAGAACTTGGATTTGGTTCCATTCAGCAGTGTACCCTCCTAAGAGGATGACTCACAGTGAGTATAGGCCTTTTGCCCCTTTGCCAGAAACTTCCTTTCTCAGCCTCCTTTGCAGCCAAGTGTGGACCTGGGAAGATTTTTACATTTGGATAAAAAAGACAGAGCCTTACATTGGGAAGATTATTTGCCCCTACTCTCTCGTGCTTGAGAGAATGATGTGAAGCATGGTGACAACGGCCAGTGCTACAGCAGCCATTTTGCACTCCTGAGGGGGAAGGCCCAGTGAATCAGAGACAGACCCAGCAGCCTGGCAATATTGAGCTGCCAAATATCCCTGGAATGGCCTTCAACTAGATGTTTTGTTCCAGAAGAGAACTAAAAGCCTGAATTAACTAAGGTTAAACATATACCTACTCTATGACCCAGAAATTCCACTCCAAGGTATTGACTTAACGGATGTGAAAAGTATGTCTACAAAAACATTTGTACAGAAATTTTCATAGCAGCATTATTCACAAAAGCCCCAAATTGGAAACAGCACAGTGTCCATCGACTGGTAGATGGAGAAACAAACTATGTTATATCCATGCACTTGAATACAGCTTAATAATGAAAGGGAATGAACTACTGATACAGGCAAGGTCATGGATGAATCTCAAATCCACCATGCTGAGGAAAGGAAGCCAGACACAAAAGACCATTCACTGTGTGATCCCCTTGAAGTAAAGTTCTAGTGAAACTGATGGGGAAAAAAATCAGAGGTGTGATTGCCTTAAGGGGGCAGCAGGAGGGGAAGAGGGCTAAGTACTGACCAGGAAGGTCCACGAGGAAATCTTCTGGGATGATGGAAATGGTCTGTAGCTAGATCCAGGTGATGGTTACATAGGTAATATTTGCCAAAATTCATCAAGCAGTGCACCTAAGGTTTGTGCCTTTTATTATACTTAATTTGTATCCCAGTAAAGCATAGCTTAAAAAAACAAAAAACAAAAAAACCTACACAATCGATTCTTGTTATTCGTGGTAGTTATGTTCTACAAAGTTGCCACAAACACTGAATTACAGAATAAGGAACTATTGCTCCTGGGGGAAATACAGGTTCTTATGAGCCTCTGGTCCCAACATTTTCATCAACCGATCAATACATAACCTTGTTTTCACGTGTGTTTCTGTTTAAAGACACCTGATTTAATATATACTGCTGATTCATTCGCAGTGAACCCATAACCAACGGCGCTGTAACTCACACCTGAACGAAGCTCATCTGAGACACATCACAGCCTTCTGGAACTTAGGAACACTAGCCAACACTTCAGCACAATGTTTGGGGGGCATTTTAAACAGCTAAATCAGCAACAAAAAAGCCCCCAAAATGTGAAAAACGTGGCACTAAACAGACCAAGAAAAAGCCACTTGGCTACGGTATAAGAGTTGAAACAAGAAGACAGAGGGTCACCCTGGTCGATCTCAGCTGGGAACAGGCACACAGGACAACTCAAATTTTGCACTTGCTCTGCACATGTCTGTAAATGACTGGGAAAGCACCCGGTGTGCTGATCTGGGGGTTACAAAGAAATTTTAGCAGGTAGATGAATTCACAAATATGGCATGTGGGAACGAGAATCAACTGTACAGGGAAATATTGGTCAAGATTATAGCACATATATTTACCCTTTACCCAGAGATTTTACTCATGGGCCTGATCCTACAGGTACAACCTGACATATCCAAAATTATACATTTAGGAGGTTTTTAGGGCAAGGTGTGTGTCTACCAGCGAGATATTGGAAGTAATCCACTGGCCATCAGTGGAAAACAGGTTAAATAAACTGGGTCCATCTAAATGGGAATACTATGCAGCTGTAAAAATGAATGAAGAATACAAATGGCCACCTATATGGGAAAAGAATCTGAAAAAGAATAGATATATGTATATATATAACTGAATCACTTTGCTGTATACCTGAAATTAACACAACATTGTAAATCAACTATACTCCAAAGTAAAATTTAAAAAAAATTTTTTTAGAAAGAATACAAATGGCCAACAAGCCCATGAAGAGATGCTCAACATCATTAGCCACCAGGGAAATGCAAATCAAAACCACAAGTGGAGACTGCTTCACCCAGTAGGATGGCTACAATCAAAATGACAGACAATAATGAGTGCTGGTGAGGATGTGTAGAAATCAGAACCCTCGTACACTGCTGGTGGGAATGGAAAATGGCGGGCCCTCAGTGGAAGGTAGTCTGGGAAACTCCCCAAACAGTTAAACACTGTTACCATGTGACCCAGCAATTTCACTCCTACATATATACCCAAGAGAAATGAATACATGCATTCACACAAAAACTTGTATACAAATGTCCATAGCAGCATTATTCATAATAGCCAAAAGGTTGAAATAGTCCAAATGTCCACCAATGGATGCACAGATCCACAAAACGTGGTCTCTCAGTATGGTGGGATATTACTCAGACATCAAAAGGAATGAGGTACTTATATACCACAGTACAACATGGATGATCCTTGAAAGCATCATGCTGAGTGAAAGAAGCCAGACACAAAGGACCATATATTGTATGATCCCATTTTATGAACTGTCCAGAATAGACAAATCCACAGAGACAGAAAGATTAGTGGTTGCCAGAGGCTGTGAAGAGGGAGGAATTTGAAGTGGCTGCTCTCGGGCACAAAATTTTTTTTGGGGGGGGGAGGGTGATAAAAATGTTCTGAAACTAGATAGTGGTGATGGTTGCACATTATATAATCTTGAATATATAACCTGTGAATATACTAGAAAGCGCTGAATTGTACACTTTAGATGGGTGAATTTCATGGTATGTGAATTATATGTTAATAAAGATGTTATTTTTAAAAAAGGAACAAGGATGTTCTCCATATACTGACAGAGAAAGTTCTCCACGACTATGGCTCTGTGCGAAAGTAAAATGCAGAACAGTGTGTATAAAACGTTACCGTCTGCTTAAAGACAGTGGGGAGGAGATACAAGAATATATATTCTAGTAAATCAACTATACATCCATTAAAAAAAAAAAAAGACTATATATCCGAAATACCTTTCTAGGTCTAAAGAACTTCCAGAAGGATCTCTACAGCACTAAACCCACTGATGAACTAGGAGGGGGACCCAGCAGATGGGACAAAGATGGGACGGAGACACTCTGCTGCAAATTTTTCAAAAATAGTTTTTGGTTTTTCAGCCCATGTCCTAACCATTCCAAAAAGCAAAAGTTTTTTTAAAATTTTTTTGGCCATGCCCCGAGGCTTGAGGTATCTTCGTTCCCTGACCAGGGATTGAACACGGGCCACAGTAGTGAAGGCTCCAAGTCCTAACCACTGGACCACCAGGGAATTCCCCAAAAAGTAAATTTTTAAAAATGTGTTAAAAAAAATAAGAGGACAGTTTCCGCCATCACTCATCAGCGTAAACTGTTACTTGCAGCCAAATGCACACAAACTAAAAAGCTATTCAGTGGTAAAAGGAAGCACTGGGATTTGAACCCATACTTCGGGACACCAAATCCTTGGACTGCCTTCCAGGACACCCCACTGCCTCATTTCCAGTGTCCGTGAAAATGCTGCAAAACTGGGCATCTGCTGGCACGACCTCCCTTCCCTCTACCCTTTCCCGGCGGAAACTCTTTTCTTCCTGAACTTGTCAGGAGCCTTCCCTAATCATGGCCCGATTTCTCTCACATGATACTTGAGGCAGAACCACTGGGGAGTCCTGAGAAGTGGGAGCCTAAGGTCTACCCCACCAGGGCCAGGGAGTTGGGTGGGCAGGTCCTGAGCCAGCCATGGGTTTGTGGTCCTGGTTTCAAGATGCCACACTTCGTCCTGTTTCTTAACAAATGCCCCCCACCCTCCTCCAGGGCTTACTTAAAAGCAGCATCGTCCGTCCAACCCTGTCTGTGCTCACCGCCTGGAGGGCTGCAGGGGAGTCGCTAACCGGCCTCCGGCTTCCTCTCGGGTCCCTTCTAAACTCAGCTCCCCACTCGGGCCAAAGAGATCCATTTGATTTGAGGTCACGTGGTTTCCCCTTCCCAGGACTCTCCACTGCCCCACTCAACAAAACAGTGCTGGGGAGACAGCGGCAAGGACAACAGACATCCCTACTCTCCTGGTCACGTTCTAGGGCAGGAGTCAGACCACGAACAAAGACATGGTGCTGAGAGGAGGAAAGCAAGGAGGCGGGAGAAAGGTGCTGTGGGGAGGGGGCGGGGAGGGCTGCGGGTGCATTTTTAGCGAAAGTGGTTGGGGCCGCCTCACAGAGAAAGGGGAGTCTGAGCTGATGTGCAGGAGGTAAGGGAAGGAGCGATTCAGACACCCAGGGAAGGGTGGTCCAGGAAGAAGGAACAGCAGATGCAAAGGTCCTGTGGCAGAAACATGCTGGGGATGCTTGAGCACCAGCAAGGAGGTGAAGCGGGGTTGAGGAGACAATGAGGGTCAGCCACAGAGGGCCTGGTGGGCCGTGGTGAGGACTTGGGCTTTTATTCTGGGTGAGTCCAGGGACGTGACCTGACTTGGGTTTTCACAGGACCCCTCCGGCTGCTGAGTGGAGAACGAATTGCAGGAGGCAAGGATGGGAGCAGGGAGCCCAGAGAGGAGGCAATGGTGGCAGGGGAAGAGGCGAAAAGTGGTTGGAGTCTGGATTTGATGGCAAAGCAACAGGGTCTGCAGACGGATTGACCAGAAGGTGTAGGGGAAAGAGCAGAGTCAAGGGCCCGCTGGAATTTGAGACAGACAGCAGGGCAGAGCAGCTAAAAGTGGGCAGCCAGGCAGGATGTGAAGTGCACACGCACCCTTACACCAGCTCTCTTGGTTGATCTAGCACCTGCTCCAGCTAAGGCCATTTCTCCCTAAGGTATTCTGATGGTCCCAAAGCTACTAATTATCTTATTAGGAGAGGGGTTGGCCTCCCACCCAGGACAAAGCAGGGAGGGCTGCTGCTCAGAGCCTCAGAGACAGAGAAAAATAGCTGCGATATGCAAGGTCTTCAAATCTTCCTCACCCAGCAGCTCTTTGTGTGTCTTGTTTCAGAATCTGGCCTTTCCCCAAAGTCTAAACTGAGATTGACAGTTTACATCTGACTTTGAATCCTTAAGCCATCTGGGGGTATATGGTGTAAGGTAGGGATCCCATTTCATCTCTTTCCAAATGAATGACTAGTTTTTGGTCCCCAGCTTGGTTTATTAAGTCTCTCCCTTCCCCATCAATGTGACCACTGGCCCCTTCGGCCTCAGACCAGATGTCCATACCTTGCCTGGCTCTCATCCTGGGCTCTCTGTTCTTTTCCATTGGTAAAATGTCAATTTCTATTTATTCCCTAATCTCGGAGATAAAACATATTCAGCTGGACAGGTAATCGATATACGGATTGATGCTGGACAGAAGGTGATGGATGGTCCAGGCAGCAAGGTGCCTCAGAAGGGTACAAGGTCCCAAAGCAGAGACCGGGATGTCCCTTTGCTTGACAATACATTCTCGAGTAACTTGACTTACATATCACGTTATCAACTTTTAATGAAACTATCCTCACAAAAAGAGACAGAGGGCATAAGAAAGTACTCACAAAGAAACCAAAAGATTAAAAATAATAATCTACAGAAACAAAAGGTCACATATTGTATGATTCCATTTCTAAGAAATGTCCAGAAAAGGTAAATCCATAGAGACAGAAAGCAAATTAGTGGTTGCCAGGGGCTGGGGGGAGGAGAAACGAAGAGAAACTGCTTAATGGGTATAAGGTTTCCTTTTGGGCAAACGAAATTATCCTAGATAGGTGGGTTGGCAGGAAACTAGATAGAGGTGATGGTTGCATAACATTATTAGTGTACTAAAAGCCACTGAACTGTGCACTTCAAAATGGTTAACTTTTTTTAATTGAAGTATAGTTGATTTACAATGTTGTGTTAGTTTCAGGTGTACAGCAAAGTGATTCAGAGATATATATATATATATATATATATATATATATATATATATATATAAATAATTTTTCAGTTGCTTTTTCCCTTCTAGGTTATTACAAAATATTGAGTATAGTTCCCTGTGCTACACAGTAGGTCCTTGTTGTTTATCTCTTTTATATATAGTAGTGTGTATCTGTTAATCCCAAACTCCTAATTTATCCATTCCCCCTCAAAATGGTTAATTTTTATGCTATGTGAATGTTATCTCAAAAAAAGAAAACACAGTTAATGTAAGCAGAAAATAAAGACGATGGTCCTATTCCTATTGTAAGCTGTTCCTATTGTAAGCTCTTTTTAAGCCACATTAAAAAGTAAAAACATCAGTGATGTTTTCAGCAGAACTCGCAAAAAGTTGACTGAAACTTTAATTATCAAGAACATCATTCAAAAGAGAGACTTTAGGTTTTATCATTAGTAATGACTATTGATAAATATAATGCTATTTAAAATGTTTGATTTTTTAAAATCTTCCTCACCTGTTTTTAATGTACATTTTAATGTATTTTTTTAATAATGTACCAAAGTGGAGTCATGTACGTATATAGTTTATAAAAAACAGGTGACGGTTAAGGCCTGGACTTTGGAACCAGACCTTCTGGGTTCAAATGCCACTTAATTGATGTGTGACCTCAGATGAGTCACTTCAGCCTCCCTTTCCCTACAGTTTCTTTCTCTATAAAATGGGATTAAAAGTAGTGCCCACCTCAGAGGGTTGTGAGGATTAAAATGAATGGATGCATGTAAATAGATATGCATTAGGCACATGCTTACCATTTTTACTGCCAGGAGTGTAGAATCAAAAGTATTGTGGCCTCCGCCAGGCGATCAAGTCAACATCAGCCATAATAAGTCAAGTGGATACTATGTACCTTTGATGTGATAAGATGGGAAGGGCACTTTATCTCTGTGGTCTTCCTCCCAAACCCCTAACCCCTTGTCTAATCACGAGAAAGACATCAGACAAATCCCAAGAGAGGCACATTCTCCAAAATCCCTGGCCAGTAGGCCCCCAAAATGTCGAGGTCATCAAAAGTAAGGAAAGTCTGAGAAACTGTCACAGCCAAGAGAGGTCTAAGGAGACATGACGACGCAATGTAATGTGGTGTGCTGGGTGGAGTACTGGAACAGAAAAAGGACATTAGGGGGAAACTAAGGAAATCTGAATCAATTCTGGAGTTGGGTGGATAGCAATGTTGGTTTTTGGCTGTGACAAACAGCAACCAGGTTCTGTCCTCTCTGTCCCCCTGATTCTGCCCTGGTTCTCCTACAATCTCATCCCCACATGGTGACCAAAGGGATCATGTTAGAACGCAAGTCCGCTCACGTCCCTCCTCTGCTCGGCGCTCTCCCACGGCTCCTGCCTCACTCAGAATCAAAGTCCAAGTTCTTACTGTGACCATCTGCCCCCATCCCACCTCTGTCCTCACCTCTCACCCTCTCCCTTCTTCGCTCCCCTCCACCCACACCAGCCTGCTCCATATTCCTCCGATGCACCAGGCACACACCTGCCTCAGGACCTTTGCACCAGATCGGTGAGGCTCAACCCGATTCCCCACCCCCTCACCCAGCACTTCCACCTCCCTCTCCTGCTTTGCTTTACTTCAAAGCTCTGATTACCATTTCACGTGTGACTCTGATTTATCTTATCTATTGCCTGACTCTGCGAGGAGGGGGTGAGCCCAGGTTTCGGTCTGTTTTGTTCCCTCTGTGTGAACATGGACTGAATGACAGAGGGGGACCGTTCTCAGTGGTCACAGCTGATGCTGAACAGAGCAGGTGTGTGACCAGGTTTGGGGGAGGGCGTGGTGGGCAGGGGGGACCCATCACAGGCTGACCAGGGACCCATCGGGCAGGGCTCACAGTGGGGGACCGGCCACCGGGATGAGAGCAAGGCCCAGGGGCCCAGGGGGAACCTGTCAGGGGCAGATGGGAGAGGAGGTGAAAGGTCACAGGTGGGGGAGGGGTGAAATTGGGCCTCAGCACAGAAAGCTGCTCAGAGAAGGGGGAACTGAGCAGAGGTGCCGATGGGGCCGATGCCATAGAGAGCGTCTCAGAGACAGTCAGACACGGAGAGAGAGAGGAGGTGGGCGCATCTTCCCAGGACAGTGGGGGGATGCTCCACAGGACTTATCCACCCGCCCCACCCTGCACACCAACCCAGGAGGCAAATTAATCCAATCAGTCTACACCAGCGGCTCCTGCCCAAAACGCCAGGAGCCACCCCAACATGGAAGACAATAAAAACTCCAGGCAAGTGTGCAGAATGTGTACAGACACCACCCCGATGAACCCCGTCAGGCTGGTCAGGGACCCTCCACAGGGGCAGGACCCCCAGACCATGCCCGCATCCCCACTGACCTCGTGGACGGCTCGTTCACAGGCGCTGTGGAAGAGAACATCTCTCAAGTCCACAGAGCAAGAGTTACAGAGCCAACACCAGCAGCAGGGACTGCCATGATGGCTTTCAACCCTCACTCAGAAAGGAGGGTTCTAGAACATGCGATGGGGGGCACACCTCCGTCAAGAAGGGAGGGGAGCCTACAGATAATTTCTACCTGGCATCACACAGGGCCTGGGGCTACTCTAATTCCGTCCTTATGAATAATGGGGCAGATGTAGAACATTCTAGAATGTTCACAGCACCCTTGAACTGGAAACAACCCAGATGCCCATCAACAGAAGAATGCATGAATACGCTGCAGTCCATCACATAATGGAATACTACACAGCGATGAAAAAGGAACAAACTACTGGTATATACAACATGGAATCATCTCATAAACACCATGTTGAGTGAAAGAAAGCACCACTGTACGGTTTCATGTAAAAGTACACACCCACTTTTAACTATGGAGTTAGAATCAGGATGGTGGTTCCCTGGGGGTTGGAGGGGTAGGGGGCAGATGGAGGGGCCAGAAAGGGTTGGGGCATCTTTTGGGAGGGGGTCATGTTCTGGGGGTTTTTTAATTTTTTGTTTTTAAATCTGGGAGCCAGTTACATGGGTGTGTCCAATGTGCAAAAAATTCATCCAACTGGACATTTATGATGTGTGCTCTTTTCTCCATGTTGTAATTCAACAAAAAGTTCCCCCAAAGGGGGAGAAGACAGAAGAATACAAAAGAATAACTGTCACCCTCATCTATTACTGGTAGAACGTAACATGGTGTGATCGTGTGGGAAACAGTCTGGCAGCTCCTCGAAGGGTTAAACAGAGTTACCCTATGACCCAGCAATTACACTCCTGGGTACACTACCCAGGAAACATGAAAATATGTATGCACTGAAAAACATGTACACAAATGTTCACAGCAGCATTATTCATAATAGCCAAAAGGTAAAAGCAATCCAAATGCCCATTAACTGATGGATGGAGAAACAAAATGTGGTCCATCCACACAATGGAATATTACTCAGCCATGAAAAGGAATGAAGCACTGACACATGCTACAGCATGGATGAACAGAGAGACCATCAGGCCAAGTGAAAGAAGCCAGGCACAAAAGACCACATATTATATGATTCTGTTTATATGAAATGTCCAGAACAGACAAATCCATAGAGACAGAAAGTAGATCAGTGGTTGCCAGGCCTGGGATGGATGGGAGTGGCGGGGGAGGGTGATGGCTCAGGGGCACAGCGTTTATTTTGGGGGTGATGAAAATGTTTTAAATTGAAATGGTGATGGTTACACATCTCTGCAAATGTACCATAAACCAGAGTTGTACATTTTAAATGGGTGAATTGTATGATACGTGAATTGAAGCTCAATAAAGCTGTTTAAAAAAAAGTGAGAGTGTTAGTTGATCATTGCTAGGCGGAAGACACGTTTTCTACTCTTCTGTATGAACACTCTATTTCAAAATTAAAAAAAAAGAAAACTAGCAAACATGTACTGACCACACCCAGGCACTTGATTATTCCCATTTTACAGAATGAAAATTGAGGCAACACCCCCCTGAGCATGCCCCAGGTCACAAAGTAGGTCTGCCTGGAAGCCGGGCTTTTGGTTGTTCAGTGGCTGGGTCCTCCCGATACCCTGCTTGTTCTAGGGGGCAGAAGCAGGAGAGACTGGTTTTGGAGGGTGGCTGGGACAGACCTTCCAGCCCTCTCCCCTGCACATTTGCTTCAGCAAATGCCTCCTACTGCTTTGCTGAAATCATTCCTTCATTCAATTCAAAGATCAATAAATATTTCCCGAACCCACATTATGCCTGAATTTCTTCAGCAGCCTCCTCAACAGTCTCCCCACCCCCACTCCCAGTCTAGGGATCTGGTTTGACCCTGAGTCACCTCCTGTCCCTCCTCTGCCCTGAATCCGAGCAGAGTTCTTATCTCACTCGGAGTTAAAGCAAAGTCCTCACGGAGGCCCACCAGGCCGCATAGGAACTGGCCCTGTTCCCACTGCCCTCATTCCCTGCCCTCCCTCCTTTTTCCGCTCAGCTCCAGCGACATGGGCCTCCCTCAACCTTCCTCTCCCTTGCCTGTCCGTCCAGGGCCACCTGGCAGGGGACTGTTCCCAGTTTCTTTTGGGGGGGGAATGAAAATGTTCAAAAATTGATTGTGGTGATGGTTATACAATTCTGTGAATATACGAAGAGCCACTGGTGAATTGGAGGGTGTGCGAATTACATCCCATAAAGCCATTTAAAGAGAAGCACCAGAGGAGGCATAAGGTGGGAACAGGCGTAAGGTGGGAACAGGCATAAGGTGGGAACAGGCATAAGGTGGGATGCCAGGGTGCTTGCAGAAGAGACAGGGTGGTCTTGAGAGGTATCTGGATTGGGACGTAGGCTGGTGGGGGGAACCACCACAGCAGCACATCAGCTGGGGCCTCAGTTAGCTGCCCGCCACTTGGAAAGCCAGCAGGATCTCTGCAAAGACCCCAGTGTGGTGACTGCGTCAACTTTACAGAACACACCTACTGCAAATAACGAGAATGGACTCACATGTTGCGAGAAAATGTTCACAACACATATATCACACCAGGGCATATATTCAGAATATATAAAGAAATCCTACAACACAATAAGAAGACCAACAACCTAATTTAAAAACGAGCGAAAGGAGACCTACAAATGGCGCAGAAGCCAATGAGATATTCGACATCTTTAGTCATGAGGGAAATTTCAATTAAGACCATAATGAGACACCACTACATACCCATTTGAAAATTTAAAAGACTGATAACAGCAAGTGGTGGTGCGGATGTGGAGCAACTGGAACTCTTATGCACGGCTGGGGGTAATGTTAAATGTTTCGGCCACTTTGGAAAATGGCTTGACAGTTTCTAATAAAGTTAAACACATCCTTATCCAACCCAGCCATTCCACGCCTAGGTATTTACCCAAAAGAAAGGACGGCACATGTCACACAATGATTAGTACCCGAATGTTCACAGCAGCTTCATGTGTAATGGCCAAACACTGCAAACAGCCCAAAGGTACACCCACAGCCAAAGGGATAAACAGATCGCAATGTATTATATCTGCACAATGGAATTACTGCACAGCAACAAAAAGAAACGAACCACTAAGATGCGCAACACAGATGAACCTCAAAATCACTGTGCTGAGTGGCAGAAGCCAGACACCAAAGAACACAGGCTGTGTGATTCTATTTACATCAAACGCTGGAAAATGTTCTGTGCCTTGACTGGGAAGGCGGTTACACAATGGTACGGATTTGTCAAAATGCATCCAATAAGTACCATTAAAATGGATGTATCACTTGGGGGGGAGGGATAAATTAGGAATTTGGGATTAACAGATACACACTACTATATATAAAACAGATGCACAAGAAGGACCTACTGTATAGCACAGGGAACTACACTCAATATCTTGTAATAACCTATAATGCAAAAGAACCTGAAAAAGAATATATATATGGGGCTTCCCTGGTGGCGCAGTGGTTAAGAATCCGCCTGCCAATGCAGGGGACACACACAGGTGAAGCCCTGGTCCGGGAAGACCCCACATGCTGTGGAGCAACTAAGCCTGTGTGGCACAACTTCTGAGTCTGTGGTCTAGAGCCCGCAAGGCACAACTACTGAAGCCAGTGAGCCACAACTACTGAAGCCTGCGCGCCTAGAGCCTGTGCTCCGCAACAAGAGAAGTCACCAAAATGAGAAGCCCGCGCGCAGCAACGAAGACCCAATGCAGCCAAAAATAAATAAATAAATAAATAAATGAATAAATAAAAGAATATATATATGTATAACTGAATCACTTTGCTGTACACCTGAAACATGGTAAATCAACTACATTTCAATTTTAAAAATTAAATTAAAAAAAATTTTAAATGGGTGTATCACATTAAATATAAATTACACCTTAATGAAGTTCATTACAAAACAAAAACAAAAACAGACTCTAACTCCAGACTGCCTGGTTCAAACTGTGACTCCACAAGTTACCAGCTGTGAAGTGGGGCAAGTATCTTCACTTCCCTGCCTCAGGACCTTTGCACTTGCTGTTCTCGGTCAGGAACACCCTTCCTGCAGATAGCTACGGGGCTTCCCCCTCACCTTCTTTAGGTCTTTGCTCAAATATCACATTTTCAGCGAGGGCAGGTTAAAATGACCACTCGCACCACCAGCCCTCTCCACCCACTTTCCCTTTTTCTCCACTGCATTCAGTACCTTCTGATGAGTCCTACCATGGGTCTCCCCCACCAGCCAGTCAGTCCCCAGACGGCAGGGATTTTTGTCTTGTTCATGCTATATCCCCCCCTCCTAGAATAGTGCCTGGCACACAATAGGCACTTAGTAAATAACTGCTGAATAAGTGAGCTAAGGGATACATGTTACTCCCATTTTGGGATGTGAATTGCAAAATGCTCATTTTGCAATTCACATCCCAAAATGGGAGTAACATGTATCCCTTAGCTATAAGCTAAAAGATATCAATACAAGCAAGTGTAGCCAGATCTTGATCTATGGAACCTGGGGATAAGTAAGGAGGGTTCATTATGCAGTTCTGTCTAATTTTGTATACAGTTGGAAATTTTCATTAATAAAAGTATCTAGTAAAGGAAAGAAGGAGAAAGCACAAGAGAAGATGGAAAGAAATGGGCTTCACCACTAACCTCAAGGATCTGAAGCTCAGAGAGGCAAAGGCACTGGCCCCAAGTCACACAGCAAGTAAGGGGTGGAGCGTGGGTCCCCACTGGGCAGGCTGACACCACCAACCACCTACACTGCACGCTGCATGCTGCCCCAGGGAAGGGCATGAGCCCAGACCACCATGAAGCCCAGATTTTATCCCCTGAATGAGAGGCAGCAAGAAGGATTGGTGGTCTCTACACAAAGACTACTCAGTCAAGACAGAGAAAGCAGGGGCAGAGAAAACAGGCAGGGGAGAGGGAAGGAGAGTGTTTGGGGGAAAATTAAAGACAAGGCAGTGAAAAACAGTGGTCCCATCCGCCAAGTGGAAACAGAGATGAGAATTTAGATGCACACCCCCACCCCATTTAAAGATGCTCAACATCATTAGCCATTAGAGAAATGCAAGTCAAAACCATAATGGGGGACTTCCCTGGTGGCGCGGTGGTTAAGAATCTGCCTGCCAATGCAGGGGACACGGGTTCGAGCCCTGGTTCGGGAAGATCCCACATGCCGCGGAGCTACTGAGCCCGTGCGCCACAACTACTGAGTCTGCGCTCTACAGCCCACATGCCACAACTACTGAAGCCCACGCACCTAGAGCCCGTGCTCTGCAACAAGAGAAGCCACGGCAATGAGAAGCCTGTGCACCACAACGAAGAGTAGCCCCTGCTCACTGCAACTAGAGAAAGCCCATGCGCAGCGACAAAGACCCAATGCAGCCAAAAATAAATAAAAAATTTTAAAAAAACAAAACATAATGGGATACCACCTCACACCCAGTAGGATGGTTATGTTAGAAAAGAGAAATTGGAATCCTCATGCATTACTGGTGGGAAAGTAAACTGGTGCAGCTGCTGGGGGAGAAAGTCTGGCAGTACCTCAATAACTGAACACAGAATTATCATTTAACCCAGGAATTCCACTCCTAGGTATAGACCCAAGAGAATTAACATACATCCACACAAAGACTTGTGCACAAATGCCCATACCAGCATATTCACAAGAGACAAAAAAGTGGCAACAACCCAAATGTCTATCAATGGATAAATAAACCTGGTATATTCATATAATAGAATATTAATCAGCCAGAAAAAAGAATGAAGCACTGATCCATGCTACGACATGGACGAACCTTGAAAACATTATACTCAGTGAAAGATGCCAAGTACAAAAGACCACACACATACTGTATGATTCCATTCATGTGAAATGTCCAGAACAGGCAAAGCTATAGAAACAGAAAGTAGATTAATGGTGATCAGGGGTTTGTAGTGGGGAAGGAGGGCTGGGGGAAATGAGGAGACTTCTCATGGAAATGGGATTTCTTTTGAGGGTGATGAAAACATTCCAGAATCAGATAACGGTGATGGTTGTACAACCTTGTAAATATACTAAAAACCACTGAACTATATACTTTCAAAGAGTGAATTTTATGGTATGTGAATCACATCTCCATAAAAAAAAGTAATTAAAAAAAGCACATCCCTTGATGATACCAAATGACCGTAATTTTTTACTAGGTTTGACAATGTCATTGTGGCTATGTAAGAAAGTGCTTAGTTTTGCTTTTTAAATACACACTTGAGTTTGCAGAATTAAAATGGCAGGAGATCTGGGATTTGCTTTAAAATACTGATACTTCAACAGCAACAAAAAAGATATCAATACAAGCAAGTGTGGCCAGATCTTGATCTATGGAACCTGGGGATAAGTAAGGAGGGTTCATTATGCAGTTCTGTCTAATTTTGTATACAGTTGGAAATTTTCATTAATAAATTTTTTTTTTCTTCTGCACACCCTTTGTCCCAGCAATTCCACCTCTGGGCTTTTAACTTGCCCTGTACTCACATTACTCACATTCATGCAAATCAACAGTTGTACACACGGTACCTCACTGTAGTCTTGTTTGTGATAGCCTAGAACTAACCTAAGTGTCCAGCAGATGGGGACTGGTTCAGCAAGTCAGGGCCCTCCAATGGAATAAATACCATGCAGCTGAGAAAGACACAGAACTTGACAAGTTAGAACCTCCAGGATATATCATTAAAAGCTAAAGGCAAAGGGCAGAACAGTGTTAGAATAACTTGTCATTAGTGCCTTAAAAAATGGGGGGGTGGGGCGTGAAGAGAGAGGGAGGGAGGGAAGGAGGGCGAAGGAGAGAGAGAGAGAGGGAGAGATGCTTACACATGCACAGAATGTCTGTTTGAAAAGAGGCCCCCAAACTATAACCATTTACCTCTGGGAAGAGGATGTGGGTACAGATAGCTGGGAGTTGGGAGAGGGAGGGAGACTTTTCACTAGAAATCTCTGATATTATTCGAGTTTTCTACTGAGTTTTCTACTTGCGCGCGTTGTTCCTATTTAAAAAAAGAAAAAAAAAATTTTTTTAAGCCCCAAAGGAAAGCTGTTTCCTACATGTGGCCCTGTCCCCACACACGTCCCCTGGGGCCGGATTAGAAGGATCAGGTTCCTCCTCTGTTCCCTCGCAGGGGTGGGAGGCCAGGCAGGGCTGAGGCTTCCCTGCTGGGAGAGCAGAACCACCCTGTGGGACTGCCCAGGGCTCCCTGGAAATGATTTCCAGACTCCTGAGCCCTTGGCTGAGGCTGGGGGAGGGGGAGATAACAACACAGGAAGAACAGGAAGACTAGGAAGAGAAAGGAAAAGAGGAAGGGGAGGAGGGGGAGGGAGAGAGGGAAGGGGAAACCTGTGTACCTGTAAGCACACAAAGGAAGAACAGGCCTGGGCAGGGGGTGGCTGGAAATGCCATCTTCCACCTCGACTGAAGAAACAGCCACCAAGCAGCTTTATTCATAGTTGACAAAAAGTGGAAACAACCCAAATGTCCACCAACTGACAAGTGGATAAACCAGATGTGGTACATTTGTACAACGGAATATTATTCAGCCATAAAAAAGGAATGAAGCACTGATCCATGCTACAACGTGGATGAACCTTGGAAACAATACATGAAATGAAAGCAGCCAGACACAAAAGACCACATCTTGCACGATTCCATTTGTACGAATGTTCAGAAAAGGCAAATCCCCAAAGACAGAGTAGATTAATGGTTGCCAGGGATTAGGGGAAAATATACAGGGTTTCCTTTTGGGTGATGAAATTGTTCTAGAACTAGATTGTGAGGATGGTTGCACAACTCTGTAAATGTACTAAACCCCACTGAATTGTATGCTTAAAGGGGAGAAATTAATGGTATGCAAATATCTCAATGTTTAAAAAGAAAAAAAAAAAAAAAAAGGAATGAAGCTCTGACACACGCTACAACATGGATGAACCTTGAAAACACACTGCATGAAAGCCAGACCCAAAAGGCCACATAGTGTAGGGTTCTACTTATAGAAAATGTCCAGAACAGGCAAATTCATGAGACAGAAAGCAGGTTAGGGGTTGCCAGGGGCTGGATGGAAGGGGGAATGGGGAGCAACTGTTAAGGATACGGGGTTTCCATTTGGGGGGATGAAAATGTTCCGGAACTAGATTGTGGGGATGGCTGCACAACTCTGGGAATGTACCAGAAAACCACTGAACTGTATGCTTTAAATGGGGGAATTTTATGGTATGTGAATTATATCTCAATAAAGCTGCTCAAAATTTTAAGCAAGGAAAAACGGAAGGAAGGGAGGAAGGGAGAGAGGGAGGGAGGGAGGGAGGGAGAGAGGGAGAGAGGGAGGGAGGGAGGGAGGGAGGGAGGAAGAGAGGGAGGGAAGGAGGGAGGGAGGGAGGGAGGAAAGAGAGGGAGGGAGGGAGGGAGGAAGAGAGGGAGGGAGGGAGGGAGGAAGAGAGGGAGGGAGGGAGGGAGAGAGGGAGGGAGGGAGGGAGGGAGGGAGAGAGGGAGGGAGGGAGGGAGGGAGGAAGAGAGGGAGGGAAGGAGGGAGGGAGGGAGGGAGGAAGAGAGGGAGGGAGGGAGGGAGAGAGGGAGGGAGGGAGGGAGAGAGGGAGGGAGGGAGAGCGGGAGGAACGAACTGGTCACATGGCCCATCCCCACCCCCACCCCCACCCCCACCCGGACCATGACTCCCAACCTGCACTTACCAGGCTGCACATCCTCCCAGAACGTGTTCCCTCAGCACGGCCCCCGCCCCCCAAACGCACGGGGCAGCGCCCGGACCCCCGCCTCCAGTCCTGGCTGAATTTCCTGGGTGCCCTACATGACCCAGGTGGGAGACCCCCAGCGCGTCCCTGGGTCACTTCCCTCTGTACCCACTACTGGCCCTGGGATGGGGGCGCCACGTGTGAGAGGTGAGATGAAGCTTTAGCCTCTCATGCCATCCACCACACCCCGCCCCCCAACCCCACCAAAGCCAAAAATGGGCAAGAAAACACAGAAACCACAAAGGCATGTGAAATGTGCTGGGTTTGTAGAATTTTCTAAGTGTGTAAAGTGCTAATTTCGGAGGCAGAAATACCTTTATACTTCAAAACACAAAACCAAGCAAACAAAGAAACCTTTAGACTTCAACAAAAAGTGAACACACACACACACACACACAGAGCAAATCAGGCCAGAGGGACCTGGGGGAGCCCCCCTCTGTCCCGCCACGCTCTGCAGTGCCTTGGGAGGTTAAGTTGGTTAAGAGGTGAGATTTAGGACTGTTATTTCAGCAGGGGGGACAGAAAAACCCACACAGTTCCTAAGCGATTCTTTTATGAAATAATAATCTATAGACATATGTTCTCATGTCAAGCAACCAAGCTATTGATTCCACAGAATTCCTGGGAACAGCTTTCCCAGCTCGGTTCTCTCCCTCCCACCTGACCCCCACCCAGACCCTCTCTTACAACACCCTGCGGACAATTCACCTTCCCAAAATGCTGATGAGAGGAAGCTGCTTTCCCACTGGGCAGGGAGAAAAAAAACACAAAACCAAGACATTTGCATTCATTCACTCAACAAATATTCAGTGAACACCTACTATGCCCCAGGCCCTGGGAGACCCCTCATAGAGCTAAATTCTCGTGGAAGAAGCAAACCATAAATTGGTAAACAAAGTCATCTACGACGTGATATTGGCTAGTGGCAAGTGGCCAGGAGGAGCTCAAAAGGCAGGATAAGGGAATGATGGGGAAGGGGAGGATTTAGTTTTAAAACAGGGTGGTCAATACATGTGACACTGAAGCAGAGAGTGAAATGAAGGGAGCCATGCAAATAGATGGGGGAAAGCATCCTAGGCTGAGGGAACAGTGAGTGCAAAGGCCCTAAGGCAGGAATGTGCCTGATAGGCACCAAGAACAACTAGATCATTGTGAGGTGGGTGGAGGGCACTGGAAAGGATGTCAGAGAAGTAGCTGGGGGGGTGGGGCAGTAAGCATGGGAAGCGAGTAGATTTTGTTCTAAGTGTTCTAACCTTCCAGAATTGCCCCAATGCCTCCAACGCGCTTCTGGAACTGGGCTTGGGACACATGGGGAATTGAGGTGGTACTCTCTCGGGAGTGTAGAAGTTGCCCATACGGTTCCTCACATTTCTACTTTCATTTTCAGCGCTTTTCAAATTGTGAGTTGGAATATTTGAGCAGTGATGAAATCAGTATAGTGAGTCTCAATCATCACTGAAACAAATGAAGGAAAAAGAACAGAGTAAAATTGAAAAAACATATTGAATGACTCAAAGGTGGTTCAGCTAAGTGTTCCACAAAACTTTGTTTCAGGTGTGTGTGTGTGTGTATTCCCTCCTGGATCATGGTGTGAAATATATGTCTTATCAGAGACTGCAGGTCCAAAGGTCAGGAAAACAGCTAATCCAGATGCCCCCTCCCATAGATCTGAGACCTTCCCACTCATTCCACTGGCCACCCGGGCATCTACAAATACACACCCACTATAGTGAAGACTGCTGTATGTTTCCCCCAACCATTTTCTTTCCCTGGACTACATTTCCCAGCATCCCTTGTAGCTGGGCGTGGTCACACGACTGAATTCTGGCCAACAGAACGTAGGTGGAAGGAAGTGACATTCGTACTTTCCAGGCCTGGCACAAAAGACATCCCTCCACACTTCTTCACCTACAGTGGATTCCACAGACTTAGGGGAGGGCAAAGCCACGCTAGGGAAGGAGTCTGGTTCTCTCAATGAGTTCACATGAGGCTGCCCCACCAGAAGCACCCCCGCTGGTCTATAACATGTGTGAGAAAAATGCTTTGAAGCCACTTAGTACACTGAAGCCACTGAGAATAAAGGGCTTATTTGTTACAGCAGCTAGCATGACCTGTGTTAACTTACACACCCCCCAAATGAAGGTTGGTTAACTCAGCAGCCTGCTGAACGAAGAATCTTTTGCTGAAGTTCCAGAGAGGAGAGGAGAGGAAACTGAGTCTCTGGACGCCTCACAGTACAACAGGTGTGCCCAACTCAGAAAAGCCTAGTGAAGCATCAGGGCCACGTTCAAGGCCAGAGATTTACGCATCCACAAAATGCGTTCTAAGCCACGTCAAGTTCATATTTTGAAAAGAAACATAAGCTCCATGGGAATTCCCTGGCGGTCCAGTGGTTAGGACTCAGCCCTTTCACTGCCTGGGGGGCCCAGGTTCAATCCCTGGTCGGGGAACTAAAATCCCGCAAGCTGCGTGGCGTGGTCAAAAAAAAAAAAAAGAAAAGAAAAGAAACATAAGCTCCATGATGAAGGGTCCAAGTTGCATCTCGAGCCCAAGACCACACCAATAACAAAGCCCTCATTTAGAAATCACCATTACCATAAACGGGGTACCGGGCTTCCATGACAACCATGCACGGTGGGTACCTCTATCCCTACCTTACCAATGAGGAAAGCTGAAGCCTACAGCTAACCTGACGACAGGAACTGCGGTTCACCACAGGCCACCACAGTGCTTAATTCTACATGACCCTGGAGGTGGGGGCCTGGAATAGATCAATGAGGGTGAGGACGCTGCCTGCCTCATCTACCACAGTGCCCGGCACATGGCAGGAATGCAGGAAATGTGTATGTTCATGTTGCATTCATGTACAAACAGCTGCTCTTCTCCCTTTTTACAGATGAGGCAATGAGGCCCAGAGAGGGCAAGTCACTGACTCAAGGTTACCCAGCAAATGAGGGAACCACATTTCAGGTAAAGTTCAGACCCCCACCCCCACCAAAGCACTCACTGTGTCTCTTCCGCCAGCCTGTTCCCTAGTGTCCCTACACTAACCCAGGGCCTGATCACACCAGCTTTTAAGCCTCGGGGCCCTTTTCCTGCTCTTCCCAACTTCCTCTCCTCTCCCCGATTAACAAACTTTCTTTTGGCTCATTCACATCCTCCCGGGTTCCTCATTCACGAAATATTCATCCATTCAGCAATTAAGGCCTGGGATATGTGCTGCGTGCCAGGCTCTGTTCTAGAAGCTGGAGGGATGGCTGTGAACAAAACAAGAGATCCCTGTTCACGTGGAGCTGACATTTTTGAGGAGGGTCAGGAGGGAAATAAAGAAAGAACAATATAACAGATTATACTAAGTATTTACAAATATTTAATTTACATGTATTTAGCTTTTATTTATTGAATAAATACTTAATAGATATTAGAATATATATGTCATGTATAGAATTATTTATCAATATTTAAAATACAAATGTTATAAAAGATTATGACATGTACAATCAATATAAATGTAAAATAAATATTGTGTCAGAAGTTGCTAAGTGCTGTGGAGGAAAAGCAATGAAAAAGAAGGACAAGGTATTTGTAATTTTAACTAGAGTAATAAAGGCAGGCTTGATTGAGGAGGGGGAGGGAGGGAATCATGGAGCAGAGGAATAGCAACCGCAAAGGCCCTGAGGTGGATGCGTGTCTGAGTCTAGGAAGGAGGCCAGTGAGGCTGAACGGAGTGAGTAAGGGGGAGAGTAGTTAGTGGGACATGAGGTTAGATAGATAGATAGAAAGCCAGGGGTCAGATCATGAACTAAAAATAATATCAGCTAAAAGGCAGAAACAACCCACGTGCCCATCGCCTGAGGGACGTAGAAACAAAATGCGGTACAGCCACTCACTGGAGTGTTATTCAGTCTTGGAAAGGAATGAAATTCTGATACATGCTACCTTATCGATGAACCTTGGCAACATTATGCTAAGTGAAATAACTCAGACTCAAAAGGACAAATATGGTATGATTCCATTTCAATGAGACCATACGGGACCTCCCTGGCGGTCCAGTGGATAAGACTCTGCGCTTCCACTGCAGGGGGCATGGGTTCCATCCCTGGTCGGGGAGCTAAGATCCCACATGCCGCAGGGTGCAGCCAAAAGATAAAAAAATAAAATAAAATAAAATTTTTTTTAAATGAGGTGCATAAAATAGGCAAATTCATGGAAACAGAAAGTAGATGAGAGGTTACGAGGGGCTGGTGGGAGGGGAGAACGGGGAGTTATTGTTTAATGGGTACTGAGTTTCTGTTTGGAATGACGAAAAAGTTCTGGAAATGGATACAGGTGATGGTTGCACAACACCGTAAATGTAGTTAGTGCCACTGAACTGGACACTTAAAAATGGTGAAAATGATAAATTTTATGGTATGCACATTTTCCCACAATTAAAAAGCAATAACAGGGGCTTTCCTAGTGGCGCAGTGGTTGAGAGTCTGCCTGCTAATGCAGGGGACACGGGTTCGAGCCCTGGTCTGGGAAGAGCCCACATGCCACGGAGCGACTGGGCCCGTGAGCCACAACTACTGAGCCTGCGCGTCTGGAGCCTATGCTCCGCAACAGGAGAGGCCACGGTGGTGGGAGGCCCGCACACCGCGATGAAGAATGGCCCCCACTTGCCGCAACTGGAGAAAGCCCTCGCACAGAGACGAAGACCCAACACAGCCAAATAAATAAATAAATAAATAAAAATTTTTTTTTAAAAAAGCAATAACAGCTAACATGTTGCATTAGACATATCAGGCACTGTCCTCAAAGCTTTACGTATGTTCATTCATTCACCCCTCCGACAACCCAATAGGGGAGGTGCCTTCTAAACCAGTGCTGCCCCCCAGAAAGGCGATGCAAGCTACATATGTCATTCTAAATTTTCAAGTGGAAAGAAGAGGTGAATTTAACATATGCTAATTTCAAGAATACATTTTATGTAATATAATATATACAAACATGATCATTTCAACGTGTCATCAATATAAAAATAGTATTAATGGGGAGTTGACTGTTTTCCCCCTTCCTTCGAAGTCTTTGAAACCCAGTGTGGTTTTTTTTTTTTTGACACTCACAGCTACCCAGTGGTCAGTGCACTCATGAGCAGAGTTCTTGGGCTTTTACTCTGAGCTACGGGAGCGGAGCGCGGGAGGGCTCTGAGCGGAGAAGGGCCGTGAGCTGACTCAGGTTACAACAGGGTCCGGTTGGCTGAGTGAGGGAAATAGCCGGTGCGGGGCAGGGGATGGAGGGAGCCCCGGGAGGAGGAGACTGAGATGGTCCAGGCGGGAGGTGATGGTGGCTGGACCGGGGTGGGTGCAGCGGGGGTGGGGAGACAGGCCAGAAGGTGGAGATCTTCCACAGGCAGAGCTCACAGGCTACACTGCTGGACTGACGGGGTGCAGAAGACAGAAGGAAAAGGGGCATCCGCACAACAATGTGACTAAAAAGGGCCTAAGATGGTAAGTTTTATGTCATGCGTTGTTTATCACAATAAGAAAAATTAAAATTGGGAGTTCCCTGGTGGTCCAGTGGTTAGGACTCGGCGTTTTCACTGCTGCAGCCTGGGTCTGATCCCAGGTTGGGGAACTAAGATCCCACAAGCCGAGCAGCAGCCATAAATAAATAAATAAAATTTTAAAAGAGAGAGAAAAAAAGAGTCAAGGATGATGCCAAAGTACCTGACCCAGGCCACTGGGAGGATGGACCGAGATGGTGACGAACTGGAGGGGGCAGGCTTTACTTTTGTTTGTTTGTTTGGGGGGTGGGGGTGAGGGGTCCGACGTGTTAAGTTTGAGGTGCCTCTGAGACAACCCAGTGGAGGGCTCGGCAGAGCGGACGGGCTGGAGACAAAAGTGAATAAAATCTGCCCTTAATTCCTCTCCTGCCCGTTTCCAGGGCCTGGCTTCTCTCTTGGTTCCCTTGACACCGTGTCCAGCCGTGCAAGGAGCATGCTATCACAGGGCAGGCCCCAGTCTGGCCCATCATCACGTTCCCCCTTCCTCCTTCATCACCAGTCGCGGCCCAGCACAGCCTCCAGGCTCCCAGCTTTCGGGGAACAGGCTTCCAGAAGCCTCCCTGCCCACTCCTACCACCCACGCGGCTTCCTCGCCTTTGGAGCCCATCAGGGCTCGACGTGTCTGCTCATTCTGCATCGTCTGGCGAGGAGCGCGGAATCTGAAGAGGAAACACCATCCAGCGTCGCCAAACAGTACAGGCAACATGCACCCTGCGGGGTGGGCAAGCGCGAGACACAATACATATTCTAAGAGGTCCAAGAGCCTTTATTCAAAACCCTTGAGGGGAGATGCTTTCCGAAAAGCAGATTCTTTTTCAGACTCTGCCAGGTGCTGGGACACGCACCTGTCTACGACGGAACACCCACGACCAGCTCGGAGACGCCACCCAGTAATCAAACGCTAATATTTCTGCAGCCAAATGTATGAATATTCCCATGACAAGCAAAGACAGACTACAAATAGCTTGGCTTCGGGTCAGGTCCTGCTGCCTGTTGAGTCACTGCGGGCGAGCTGCCGTTATCATTACTGATGGAGGTGGTGTTACTGTGATAGCGCGCCTTGCTCGCTGGTTGATCTAAGAAGGGAAGAGTCTTCGTGCTAAGCCCAAGGCTCCCCCAAGGCCTGGAAGCAGGGAGCCCCTGAGCTCAGGTCAGACAAACCTGGCTTCAAATCCCTGCTCTGCAATTTCCTGACCCCGAGCAACTGACGTCATTTCTCCAGGGGGTCTCAGTCCTGGGGGGGTGGGTCTGGAAGGATCTGGCTGTTGCCTATAAGCCTTAAATCAAGGCCTATAAGCCTTAAATCAACAACAATGACAGCAACAACAACAGCAATAATAATAATAGTGGCTAACCTTGATGGAACCCTCCTCTGGTCCAGGAGGGCCCTGAGCTCCGTGTGGCCACCATCTCATTGCCTGACCCTCATCGCTCTCCTGAGAAGCAGCTTCTACTCTTATTTATCCTCTTCTAACAGAGGCCTGGCGCAGCTGGCCTGAAGAAGGAGACAGCTGGGGCTCCGAGTCCAAGTCTATCTGCCACAGGGCCTAAACGTGTCCAAAGCATGGATCACGCCTGTCCCTAGGTCAGGCCGACCCGTTCTGGATGCTGATCCCCTCCCAACGGGGATAAGTCAGTCAAACAACAACCCGTGTGCTGTCTGCTTCCTGCTGAACGCTCCCAAACAAGCCCCAAGGGGGAGGTACTATTATTTGACTCCTTAGCTGTACCTCGGTACGTCCCACGTGGATGGGGAGCCCACACGTGCCGTCTCCAGGCCAATACAGTCCACGTCTTGGTCCAGCCAGAGCTCACACCAGGGCTGTGCCAGGCCTCCTTCTGCCACCTAGAATAGCCTCTGGCCTCTCCTTTTTTGGTTCCTCTGAAAGCTTCATCTTCCTTTGAGCTCAGAGGCCACTCCAGAGACTGCCCTGCGTTTCCAGGACCAAGAGTTATTTAAGTAGCAGGACTTGGGCTGATTCTCGCCAGCATCTCTAGGGCCTGGCCTGGCACCAAGCAGCCACTCAGTAAATTCTGGCTGCTGTTTGCAAGGGATGAGAACAGTGAGGCCTTTCTGGAATGCCATTTGCCAGGGCCTCCTCAAACCTTAGCACACGCTTCCCTTTGCCTTAGCAAGTCCTCTTCCAGGAATCTGGCCAGTAGAAACGCTCTTGCACAAGCAACTGCAGGTGTGGATACAAAAATGTCAGGTCAGGTCACTCCCCTGCTCAAAAGCCTGCCATGGCTCCCATCTCACTCAGGATCAGAGCCCAGGTCCCGGTCAAAGACGCAGAATGGAAACTCTAGGGTAATAAAGAGGTAGCATGAATCAGCTCTTAATGGAGATAAGGTGGAAGGCCAAATTACTCAATTAATCTAAAGGAGGCAGGAAACGAGAGAATAAGGAACAGAGAACACCAGAGATAAACCAAAAATGAACAGCAAGATAGAGGATTTCAACGCAGCCACACCAGTAATGAGGGCAAATACGAACAGTCTAACCCTGCACCGTCCACTCAGAGAGGCCTCATGGGACTGCCCAGCCCTGGGAACAGAGCTAGTCCAACAAGATGTTCTGAGTGGAAAACACACACACTGGATTTCAAAAAGTCAGTGAGGGGCAGAAGGGGGGAAACACTCTACAACATGTGTTGGCAAGGATGTGGAGAAATCGGAACGCTTGTGCGTTACTGGTGGGAATGTGAAACGGTGCGGCCACCGTGGACAACAGTGATTCCTCAAAAAGTTAAAAAGAGAATTACCAGATGACCAAGCGACTCCACTCCTAGGTATATATCCGAAAGCACTGAAGGCAGACTCAGATACTTGTATGCCGATGTTTATAGCAGCGCTACTCGCAATATCCAAAAGGTGGAAATAACCCAAGTGTCTGTCTGTTATTGGATGGATAAACACAGTGTGGTCTATTCAGACAATGGAATAGTATTCGGCCTTAAAAAGGAAGGAAATTCTGATAGATGCTACGAATGTGATGACTATCCCTGAAGACATTATGGTAAGTGAAATAAGCCAGACACAGAAGGATAAATACTGTATGATTCCACTTACATGAGGAAGAAGTGGTCAGATTCACAGAGAAAGAAAGTAGAATGGAGGTTACCAGTAGGTGGTGGGAGAGGGGGATGGGGAATGACTGTTTAAGGGGAACAGAGTTTCTGTTTGGAAGGATGAACAAGTTCTGGAAATGGATAGCGGTGATGGCTACACAACATTGCAAATATACTCAATGCCACTGAATTGTGCACTTAAAAATGGTGAAAATGGGAAATTTTATGTCACGTGCATTTTACCACAATAAAAAAGACTGTAAAATATCTCATTAGTGACTTCTAGATTGATTACATGTTGAAATAATAGTATTCTGTATAGAACAGGTTGCATAAAATACATTCACATTAATTTTCCCTATTTCTTTCTCCTGTGTCTACTAGAAAATTATAAGTAACGTACAAGTGGCTAGGATTTTCTTACTGGACGGCACTGGTCTCAACATTCCAGTCATCAAAAGGATATAGACTATTTGCTGTCTGCAAGAGACACACTTTAAATGTAAGCACACTTTAAATGTAAAGACATATATAGGCTCACAGTAAAAATTGGAACCAAAAAAAAAAATCCATAGAGTAGAGGTTAAATAAATTATGGAATACTACTTCTCCTTTAGTTTGCTAAAAGAATGGGTTCTGGGCGGAGGGGGGAGGGACGGACGAATTGGGAGTCTGGGATTAGCAGATGCAAACTATTATATACAGAATGGATAAACAACAAGGTCCTGGGACTTCCCCGGCGGTCCAGTGGTTAAGACTCTGCGCTTCCAGTGCAGGGGATGTGGGTTTGATCCCTGGTCGGGGAACTAATATCCCACATGCTGCACAGTGCAGCCAAAAAAAAAAAAAAAACTTAAAAAAACTTAAAAAACAAACAAACAAAAACAACAACAACAAAAAAAACAAGGTCCTGGGGACTTCCTTAGTGGTCCAGTGATGAAGAATCTGCCTTCCAATGCAGAGGACGTGGGTTCGATCCCTGGTCAGGGAGCTAGGATCCCACATGCCTTGGGGCAACTAAGCCCACACACCACACCTAAGCCCGCGCGCCGCAACTACTGAGCCCACGTGCTCTGGAGCCCGCGCGTGCCACAACTGGAGAGAAGCCCATGCACCGCAGTGAAGATCCTGTGTGCCACAACTAAGACCCGACACAGCCAAAAATAAATAAATCAATTAATTAAATAGATATTTTTAAAAAACAAGGTCCTACTGTATAGCACAGGAAACTGTACTCAATGTTCTGTAATAAACCATAATGGAAAAGGCTATGAAAAATAATGTAAATATATCCGTATAACTGAATCACTTTGCTGTACAGCAGAAATTAACACAACATTGTAAATCAACTATACTTCAATTAAAAAAAAAAAAGAGTGGAGTTCTAGATTGCTGCCATGGAAATAATTCTAAGACATTTGTTCAAGTTAAAATGCAAGGTGTAGAATAATTCATGTGGTACGTGTGATCAAGAAGAAAAAAATGTATGCACAGAATAAAGGGGTAGAAAGAACGCATCCAAACTCCTCACAGAGGGCTCCTCTGGAGAGGGCAGGACAAGGGGACAGTTTCATCGTGTTATATATGACTTTTTTCCGTGTCTAATTAATTCATACAGATCTGCCCTCAAATTGGCAAACCTCAAAGAGTTAAGGAATCTGATCTTAGCCTCGGCATCCAGTGCAGGGCCCTTGAAGCAACTCGGAAATCGTCCGGAAACCACTCTACCCCTTGCTACTCAAAGGAGCGGCCTCAGGGTCTCCTGGGAGCCTGCTAGACATGCAGAGTCTCAGGCCCGCCACAGACCCGCTGAATCAGACCTCACATTTGAACAGGCTCCCCAAGGGATTCGTGTGCACGTTCAAGTTGGAGAAACTGTTGACCTGCAACACAGCCCAATCTGTCTGCACAGATTTAGTAGGTACAGACTGAAGGCCGGTCAGTGATAATAATAGCAACCACCGTGATAATAACAGCAACCAGCACTTACAACGGGCTTATTAAGTGCCAGGCAGTACCTTATCTCAATGAAACTCCACAGACATCCCACCATGTCGCAGATCATCTCGATCTACAACCCCATATCTGCAATTCCAACCTCCAAAAATCTCTAAAAACCATCCCCTTTTTTTCCCCTTTACTCATTGTGGGGCAAAAGCTAACCTGCAATGACCATCCTTATGTATCCTCCTTAGTGTAAAACAGCCACAGATATATTAGCAGCACGAATAGTATTTGCTGCAGAAATCTTTAGCCTATTTGGGGAAGGGGAGCTGCCCTGCCTGGCTGAGGGCTGGCTGTTCCACCTCATCCAGCCTGCGCTGCGGTCTGAAATATTCTGAATGTTGACACACCTTGGAAGCCAGTTACTGCCGGAAATTTGCAGCACATCTGTTGACATGTGACGTCATCTATGAAACCTCCAAGAGGAAGGCACCAGGCCCCCCCTCACTGATGGGGAAACTGAGGCTGCGAGAGGTGGTGGGCCCCTGCTCCAAGTCCCGCAGCTGCCTCCAGGCCAGATCGGCCTCCGGGGTCCTGACCCCTTCCTTACAGGTCTCCCCGTCAGTCACCCACCCGGCTCGCTCACAAACTCACAAACACATCCGAGGAAGCCGGAGGGCGCCACGGTTATGTTAATGAAGACACCACAGAGGGTAAAAAGGGAAAGAGGAGGGTGGGACGGCACCCTGCTGAGCCAGGGCCTCCACTGGCTAAGCTGAGACCCAAGCTGGATCCCAGGGCAAAAGGCAGAGTGGAGGGGGGCGGGGCAAAGGCAGCTTCCTGACTGTGGGCTTTCAGTCCTGGTCCCTGTAACAAGCAAACAGTGAGGCTTTATGGCGAAAAGCCTGGGCTTTGGGGCCAGACTGCAACCCCCGGGGTGGGGTGGGGGATCCCCAGTTTACCCTTTAGCAGATGTGTGACTCTGGGCAAGTCACTTAACTGCCCAGTGCCTCAGTTTCCTCATCTGTAAAATGGGGATGCTCACTGCACCTACCTCCTAAGGTCCTAACGTGAGTAACTGAGTCAGGACTTGTGAGGGCCCCAGACTGGTGCCCATGGCCGCACGGGCTGTTATTATTATTGTTGCTATGGTCATGAGCTGTGGAAAGCTCCTAACTGGATCCACAACACCCCTGAAATCCTCCGCCAAAGGTTGGGATGTACAGTCAAGCGTGCGTTTCTCTGAGGAAAAGGTCGGAGGCCTCTGAGCAGAGACCTGAGCCCTCCTTCCCCCACACTAAGGACCACCTCGTGCTCTTAAGACCTTGCCCTGGAAGAGATAAAAGGCGGCTGCCTCTCCCAGCTGGGGCAGGACGGCCAAAGCTCTCGCCCTCCCAACAGCTGGCAATACCACCGGCCTCCCACTCTCCTGCCCCCCGCCTCTTGACACCCCCTCCTGTCTCCAAGCAGGTTTGCACTGGCCTCCTGAACTCCTTCCCAACTGCACAAACATCTTTCTTCTGCCTTCACACCCCTCTCTTCCTCACCTCCTGACCCGTAAGGAAACTTCACTCTTGAGCCCAACCCAGCACACCCCCTCCTCCCTCTTCTTCTAGAATCTTCCTTCGCTCCTTTCCTTTTCTCTAAGCCTGCTCAGATCCTAAAAATCTCTAAGCCTGGCCCCTCATTCATGCAGTGAATACTGAGCCTGGACGCATTCCCAGTCAGATCCGGGGGATGAATCCTCACACAGAAATAAACTGCGTGACATGGAGGAAGTTGGACAGGGTCGTCAAGGAAGGCTTCCCAGAGGAGGCGGTATTTAAGCAGAGGCCTGCAGGACAGGACGAGGAGCCCGGAGACAGGAAGGAATGGGAAAATATCACGGCAAGCAGAGGCAAGGGCAAAGGTGGGGAGGCAGGAACAAGCTGGGTGTGGGAAGAAAGCAAGGTGAAAGGGCAGGAGATGAGGTCAGGGAGATAAGCCCAGGCCAGACTCATGGGGCTCTGTGGGGGGAGGTGAGGGTTAGACTTTCACCTGAGGGCACTAGGGAGCCATAAAGGGTAGCAAGATTTTTTTTTCCATCTCTGGCTGCCAAGAGCTCCATCTGCCTGCCTGCCTTCCGTCCATCCATCCATCCATCCATCCATGAAGCCATCCTTCTCTCATGACTCCTCACCATATTCCAGTCTGGCTTCCGCCCCTACAAACCCATCAAACCCAGGAAATCTTTGCTTCCAGAACAGCCGCATCCAACCCAGGAAGCCTGTCCTCAAGTCCGTGGAAGTTAAGCCTTTCTAAAAACTCTCCCACTTTGTTCCTGAGATACTGATTGTGCCCGATCCTGCCCCTCCTCCCTCTTTCTCTGTTTTGGCCAAAGAAGCTCCTACCCCTCCCTACACGTGGGTGGCCGCCTAAGTTGATTCTCCACCCTCTCCTGTCCTCTCCCTGGGGAATCATCCCCATCCCTGGGACTTCAGCGATCACTCCGTGTCACCGTCTCTCACTCGTGATGCCTCCAGTTCATTCATTCATTCCGTCTGCACCTCACCGCCAGCCGAGAGGGTGCTGGGGCTTTACTCTCTGGGGTTCGTGTTCCCCAAACTATAGACACCACTACAGCATCTCAAGAAACGGCACCTGCATCCACTCAGTCGCTCAGGCCAGTGACTTTGGATCATCCTGGCCTCCCTCCTTCTCTTACCTCCCATCAACAAAACCAAAGCACCCCAGATCTCAGCCCCAGTGTCCTGGGCCCTCTTTCCCCGTGAAGCTTCAACTGGCCTTTGTGCAAAGCATCCCAGGTTTCTCTCTGCTGGAAATGGCGTGGAGCCCAAAGTCTGCCCCCAGAAGCCCTCTCCTCCAGGAAGCCTGCCCTGATGCACCAACATACCCCAGAAGCAATGCCTCCTCCTGGCCTCCACCAGCCCAGCTGACACTCCTGAGACAACTGATCTCACCTTGCAGGGAGAATGGGTGTGTTTTGGGCTTACCCCCCTCCCCTGTCCCCAGTGCAGAGCTCTGAGGCCCGGCACAAGGGAGGCCTGCTATGTGGGTCTGAATTAACCAGTACGATGCGCCTGGATTCAAATCCCTGCTCTGCCAGCAGCTAGCTGTGTAACCTTGGACAAGGCACTTCACCTCTCGCTGTAACAGGGAGAGGAAGGCAACCCGGGGGTCTGGCCCTGGGGAAACTTCTAAGCAAACCATGATAATAACTGCACCGCACGGAGTCCCACAGCCAGGAGAAGCAACAGACAAATGGCCAAGTAACAACACAGGAGGCCTGAAAGCGGGTGCTGGGCGAAAAAGACTCAGAAGGAGAAATACAGCAGGATCCTCTGTAGAAAGCCAAAATCCACCACACCAAGCAAACAATTTGCCAGGGCACAGAACAATTTGCCAGGGCACTGGGCCAGGGAAGGGAATGGGAATACAAGGGAATTTTATACAGATATATATATATATATATATATATATGCACTTGCATATATGTGTATATAATATATACATTTACTATATGCCTATTATACTGCTAAGTTTAAATTTACCACTAAATTATTACATAAAGTATAATAATACATAACATATATTAATGTATGTGTGTGAGTATATATATTTTACTGTTCATTTGCTTAAAGCAGACTTCTGTTAGGAACTCCCTTAAATAAATCTCCCTGTTCTGCTACAGAGTCTGGCCGGGGGCTCTTCAGGCCCAGAAGTTGGCTCAGCGTCCCCTGTGACCAATGCAGACACGGCTCCCTGCCCCTTAAAGGTCGCAAAGAAAAAATAGGACTGCGGAAGGGGGACGGGCTCGGGGAGGGGCAAGGGCCGGGCAGATGTCAGGGAATTCTGCTGGGCCAGCTAAGGAGACAGAAATCCGACAAAGAAAAACAACTCCTCACGAAACAGCTTTGAGACTTCAGGTGGCAAAGCACGGGCAGCCCAGAAGGGCCGCAGAAACCAGAAGGCAAAGACGGAGCAGAAGTTTCCCGGACATTTTTATCAACTTCGAGACCTGAGTCTTTCCCCATTTTAGCATCTCGGTAAAAGGAGGCGTAACTTACAGCCAATGGCTTGTGTGAACACAGCACGCGTGGCTTCCGGTCGTGGCTGAACTGAGGAGGGCAGCACCTGAGCGCCCCCCTCCAGCCTCAGTCTCCCTGCTGGGCAGCGGGCAGGCCCCAGTCCTGACCTGCCCCGTGGGCCCTGATTCACTCCCTCTCTGAAGACACTTAGGGAGCGAGTACTGGGCAGTGGGGAGGTGGCTAGGGCAGGATGGGCAATGTCCGTGCACCAAGTGTCAAGTGCAGTTGGGAGACCCATGGCTGCCTGCCCTGGGTGAGGGGCCTGCCGGTGGAGCTTTGCCGCTGCAGGCAGAGCCCTGCAGCTTTGAGGGCTGGGCTTCCTGAGCCAAGGAACCACTCAGGGGTCGGGCTTGATAAAAGTGGGGGGGGGGGCAATGAAGGCAGCTGAGGCTGGCTGGGGGCCTCTCAAGCCCCACCCACCAGGACTCCCAGGAGATGCGTGGCACCCTGAGATTGGCATTTTTGGTGCTTTGGAAGCAGGTGGGTCACACTTTTTAAGAAACAGAAGAGCGACTCCAAGCACAGGCTCTCTGCTCCCTTTCTCCATGCCTGTGACATGTCCATCCTTCAGTCAGTCAGCGAGTCAGTCAACAAACACCTACAGGATTCCTACCGCACACCAGGAGCTGAGAACACGGGGTACATCATTTCCCTCCTTCTGTAGTTTAGAGAATCTGGTGAGAAAGCCAGGCCTGAAGAACAGCTCACGGGATACCTACATCCCAATGGGGCTACGAGGGGTGGAGCAGTGAAGTGGGAGAGCATCCCTAGGCCAGAGGCCGAGGCTGGGAAGGGCACCCAGGGGAGGGGCGAATGGGATGATGAGACTTCAAGAGGGGACGGGGTGGGGGGGGGCAGATTTCTCTCTGCCGAGAGAAAGGAGGTGAAGCCTTCCCAAGGACCCCTGCTCAGTGATAAAAAGGCTAAATCTCCAAACAGTGATGCTGAGCTGAGGTGCTCAACCCAAAGGACCACACAAGTCCGCGAGATTCAAGAAGAGGCAAGGCAGGTCCACAACAGGATAAACGAGCAGCGGGCCAGTGACCTGCTGCTCTGGGAGGGGGTGTTGACTGTGAAGGGGCACAAAGGAACTTTTTGGCTGCGATGTGAACGCTCTGGATCTCGATGGGGTGTGGATTACACAGGCTGCTATGGTTTGGCAAGACTCGTGGAGAAGCACCCTTAATCTCTGTGTATTTCATTGTATGCCAATTACACTCAGTGAGAGGATGGGGGAGAAATACATACATACATACATACACACACAAACACACACAAAACTTTCTGTGAAAGGGGATGCACGTCCACAAAAGCGGGAGGGCACGGTGCACGTTCTGGGGAGAGAAGTGAGGCCACCGTGGCCAGAGCCTGCTAAGCCGAGGGGAGCCTGGCCTGAGAGGGTAAAAAGCTGAGAGCTCTTCCGGGGGCCCCCGTCACCTAGCCTGGAGGGCTTGGTGTTCGAGGATGGGTGAGGTGCCTTGAAGGACAGGGGGGAGGTTACAGTCTAGCCAACTATCACAAGCACCCCGTGAGCATCTGTGAGCATCGGCCTGCCCAGTACCACATAGTGGACGAGAGGCCGGGCGGCATCCATCCTCTGGAAAGGGGGCTCCAGGGACCTTCGATCTGCAGGTGTCCTGGCGGAATGGACCGCCCTTCACCTCCAAGCTGCGGAGGCCACCGGGGCTCCCTCCAGGGCCCCAGGGGTCATTAACGAGGGTCCCACAGCCATAGAGATGTTCCTCCCTCACTCCGCACCCAAGGCTGCCAGGATGGGACATAAGGGACACAGGAGGCTGGTGGGGGGGAGTTACCTAGAAGTCAACAGCCCCCTCCAGCCCCTCGAAGGACAAGAAACACTTTGAAGGAGAATTACAGAGGATGGAGTGACCAAAAGGAGGGGATTAAGGCAGCCAGGCCTGGTCAGGGGCTCCAGGGATATAACCCTTCCTCTGACACTCCTATCCCTGGAAGTGATAACTAACTACAGTGACAATGGTGACTGCTACCTTCTGCAGAGCGCTTACTCTGAGCCAGGCACTTGCAAAACACTTTTCCACTCAGGACCTGATTTAACTGATGCAAAAGCTCTTGAAAGAAGCATCGATTTATGATTCCTGTACTTCTGGTTCTCTAATCTGGAATTAGAGAAAGGAAGTAACTTGCCCCCAAGTCACAAGGTTAGAAGGGGCAGAAAGAGGACTCGAACCCGGGCGGCTGACCCAGTAACCCCTCACTGCCGGGGTCATCTGTCCATCCCCCTGCCACTGGCCCACCTTCTCTGACTGTGATTTCTGCACAGAGTATCAGAACCCACATCCAGGCATAAATCCCCAAGCCCATGTGATCAGAAACAGCCACCCACCAAGGTGCAAAGCCTGGGGTGGCCAAAACACGATGGCAACACAGATCAAGGACAACCTGACCAAAGTTTACTGCCTGCAGCCTCGATTTCCCCAATCTATGAAATGGGCCTAATGTCTCTTCCATCACAGAACAGGATAGAACCCGGAGGTGATGAAACAGATTCTGGATACCAAAAATAATAACACCATTAGTAAAGAGAATGATACAGTTGAACTGACATGATATCTGGAATTTGCTTAAACGTACTCCAGCAGAAAAGGGAAAAGAAAGTGCAGGGTGGCGCAGGGGATGGGGGGGGGTGGCGCGAGGAGGGATCAGCGGAAAATTGGCGAAGCTGGCGATGGGTACACAGGGGTTGATTATTTTATTCTCTCAACTCTTGGTGGGTACTTCAAAATTTCCATGATAAAAAGTTAAAATAGTAACAAGCAAAGTGAATTTTCACCGCACTCCTGCAAGTCAGGGCCTGTCTTAAAAGCTTTCTACATCTTCACTCATTTAAGCTTCACAAAGACCCCATGAGTTCTGTTACAGATGAGGAAACTGAGGCCCAAAGGGTATTTGATTGCCTTGGAACCTTCCCTCTGATTAAAATGCCAACATTGACTGCCCGGGGTTTCAGGGGAAGGAGGCAAGGACGCGGGTATCTAATTCCACGGGAGATTTCTCTCCATCATCATCATCATCATCATCATCATTACCATCATCACCACCATCACAGCCACTGACATTTTCTGAGCACTTGTGATATGTCAGGCACTGTGTTAAGCACTGAACATCCGTGAGCATACAGGTAGGTCTCCCATCACAGCCGTTCTTCCAGATGAGGAAAGCGAGACCCGGAGCAGGACAGCCCTGTCTGTCCCCAGGGCCATGCCGCCGCAGCAGCCTGCCCTGTGCCCTCCGCTGCTGTGCGGTTTAGAATGCCAACAATGTTCCCTATGTGCCTTTCAGGAAGACAATGGAGAGCTTTCAGAGTGGCGAAGTCAGCGTGGGGCCCATAGGAGAACAGTAATCATAGTGAAAATAACAGCAACATCAGATGCTGCTTCCTGAACGGCTACTGCACGCCCGGCTGGGGAGGGCAGTGCCTCCTTCGGCCCTCCCAGCCCACCTGCCAGGGAGCCATCATGGGCCCATTTTACAGACAAGGAAATCGAGACCCAGAAAAAGATCGCTTGCCCAAGGTCACGCTGCAGGTAAGTGGAAAAGCCAGCATTCCCTCCCCTGCCTGCCAGTAAGGGGGCTCACAGCCCAGAATTAAGGGGTTCCTGACCCCAGGAGACAGAACTGCCATAGAATGACAGATGACACCTCCACTGAATGACTCAGCTAGGCTACCCATGCACCTTGATGGGTATTATTTAATCCTCACAACAGCCTTTCCAAAAGTAGGTACTGAGGTGAACCCATTTAACAGAGGGGGCAACTGAGGCCCAGAGCCAGCAAGCCCCCTGCCTGCATCCATTCAGCCAGCAAGCGGCAGAGACGGGATTCGAATCAACAGCGCCCACACCCTTGACCTCCACACCAAGTGGCAAGCACATGGTGCAGGCCACGGGCAGGAAGGAAGGGGCAAGGAGGTCACAAGAGGCAAAGACAATGGATGGATGGGTGGGATGACTTGAATAGGAGGGGAAACGATTTCCTTCAAGATACAGCTCCACAGGTGCCTCCTAAGAGTGACCGAATGACAAATCGCAGGCTCTTGACCCAGCAATCCCGCCTCCAGGAGTTTATCCCGCTGGCATACCCACTTCCCAGTAAGACAAATGGATGCATGCCCCCTGGCTCTGCACGCTGAAACTTTAGGAAACACCTCCATATCCATGTTGAGTCAAGGAGGATTTGCCCACACTGAGGAATACAACGCAGCTGAGAAAAAGCCAAAGAAACCTCTCCATGTACTGTGCACATCTCCGAGGGAGATGAAGTGAAAAAAGCAACGTGCATAACGATGGGAAGAGGGTGCTAACATCTGTGCAAAATAAATATTTTTTAAGACATACACATGTATATAAATGTGTGCGCACAGAACATCAGGATTGAGGCCGTGCTCTGGGGAGGTGAGTTGGGGGACCAGGGATGCCCCGGAGGGTAAAGAGGGAGACTTACTATGTTTGGGGTTTTGAATTTGTCCCATGTGGACGTATCACTTAGAAAAAAAGAGAAAGAGAGAAAGAAGTTGCTTCCCCCTTGGAGCCTTTGCAAACCACCCAGACAGAAGGCATCAAAGTCCCCCAGCAGCCTTGAAGACAACACTTCTCTCTAGCCTCCTCCCGGATTGGGTCCCAATATCATAACCGGGCCCCAGGGCCGTGGCACACAGTAGGCCCTCAGGAAGTTTAATCGGGAACAATTAAAGACAGACAGGCCCTCTCTCCAGCTTCTCCTGCCAACAGATCCCCCGCCACCATGAATACCTGCAAACTCAGGACACAAAACTAATTGTCGCCAAACTAGAAATGTCTTAGAAAACCTTCTCTTTTCCCGTTGGGGGATCTTGCATGCCACTGAGACACAAAGGCTTCAGTCAATGGGGATAAAACTCTAATGGTGGTACCCCAGGCAGCGGAGAAGTCTAGGGAAGGAAGGAGGAGGGAATCCTTGGGGACCAGTCAACCAAACATTTCCCATGTGTCTCTAGTGTGACACATCCTACGCTGGGGAGCCAACTAAGACAGGCCCTCCGCCCTCAGAGAGCGGGGACAAACTTGGATATGACCCGGTGAAAAAGGGGGGCAAGTCATTCTGATTGGGGGGAGAGCGTTTTACATCATGGATGTAAAACAGGCAACTTGCTGTTTCCACTAAGAGTCAGGGAGCCTGGTGGGGGAAAGACCCCGGAGAGACAGAGGCAAGAGAACCATGCCCCCCACCCTTCTCCCCTGCAGGGCGGGAGAGGGAGAAAGGCAGCCCCTCACTGCTTTCCAGGCCCAGGCCGGCTAGAAAGGAATGCCATGTTTTCCTGTTTCCAATTAACTTCCCCCCACCAGCAGCCCTCTGCATTCTTGAGACCAGGAGTCAAGACAGCCACGGGGGAGAGCTGGGAGGGCGGGCGGGAACTCTGATGGTGGCTGGACCTGGGGCTCAAAGGTGACCCCCCCAGGACCCCGGGGTACCCCCACACCCCCCAGGACCCTCCTGCCAGGCCCCCTGGGCTTGGCGCTGACCCCTGGACCCTTTCACAACCTCTCAGAGGGGAGAGGGGGAAGACCCCACATCCCCAGGGAAGGTTGGGGAAGGCCCCTGAGGCCTCTGGGAAGGAAGCGGGCAAAAAAGGGGGGCAGGGCATAGGCCTGTTACTCTTGGGCCTCACGCTTCCCCCCTTTTCCACCCCCACCCTGCCCCCCAAAAATCAGTTCCAACTTTCAGGAAGCACTCACCCTAGAGAGACCTACAGCCCCTCCCCTCCTGCCCCCACCCCACAGGAATTATGATTACCTATGATGCCTGTCACCTCAGGAAGGTATTTGTAGGGTGTCCCTCCAAGTGTTAGCCCCTCTCCAATCACACCCCCCGTCCCTGAAGTCTGGGCTGGAGTCCCCTCTCAGCCATGGAACAGGTTTCCACTGGACTCAGTTTCCTCATCTGTAAAATGGCAAGATCGCCCGTATTGCCCCCCTCACTGGGTAAGCTGGGCCCTCCCCAGCCCTTCCCCCTCATCTCCCCCCCACCACCGGCCAAATGTGTATTCGGCACCCGCAAGTGCTGAAGGGGTGGGGTCCCAGAGAGCTGGAGGCGGAGTGTCACCAAAGTGGAACTCCTTACAGTGGGCCCTCACCCACCACCACAGGGAATTCCTCCAGGGTAGATGCCTTTTGCCATTCACTCTAAAATACCCAGCACCCAACTTTCCTCCCCACCCCTACAGGCCTGCCACATCCCCGTATGCTGAAGGAAAAATAAAAATAACACGTTTGGATAAAACTTTCAGTCACCGCAAGGTCAGTTAAGGAAGCTCTACTGATCCCCACCTGCAGATGAGGAAACTGAGGACTAGTGAGTTGAATCTAGCGCCTGAGGTTACAGGGTGGGGCAGGGAGTCTGCCGCCCAGGCCGAGGGGAGAGCGGGCAGGGGAGTTCTCTGCCAGCTACATCATGGCGCCACGGAGGGTCACGGGGCAGAGCGACGACGAAGGTCCCCGGCAGCTCAGATTCCCTCCCAGTGGGGCCGAGTCCCAGGTCAGGTGGAGCAGGAAGAGGATGACAGAGGGGCCACCGACCAAATGCCCCCCAAACCCCAGCCAGCAAGGCCTGGGGCCCCCCCTTCTCCTGACTCCACACCTCCAATCCTCAGCTCCTGCAGGCAAACGCTCTGCTCCAGCCACAGGTGAAAGCATCCTGCCCTCAGCCCAGCTTCCAGATGCTCCTTACCCCTTCCCCAAACGAGCACTGGGGGGAGGGGGGGGGGGAATTCAGCCGCTCCTTCCTGGTATTATCTACATTTGAGACTCAACTGAAGTCAAACGGACAAATTGCCAAAGACGGGTACAGGAGAACCTAAGAGTTTTGAGCTGAGTTGGAAAAACTTGAGACGGTTACAGATTGGGGCTGTGTGACCCCGGGCAAGTCACTTAGCTTCTCTGAGCCTCCATTAGCCTGTCTGCAAAATGGGAATCACATAACTGACCCAACTTCCTCCTCGGGTGGTGGCCAGTGGGTAGCGCACCTAACAGTAGCCAATCCCTAATGCTCTCTGGGTAGGACATGTTATTTCCGCCTTCCAGGAGTGGGGGAGCTCTGGGGAAGGGGGGTGTAGCTAAGCACACCCCTTAAGTCTCACTGGACGCTGGCACATGGGAAGGCGGTGGTTCCTGAGCTCCCCTGTTCTCCCACCACCCTAGCAGGTCGGCGTTGACTGAGGCCCCCATCCCCACCCCAGGTGAGAGGAGAGGTTGAAAGCACAGAGCACTTCTCAGAAATCTCAGGCCTTGAAGTCTGGGGGTGTTTCTAAAAACTGTTTCCCTGACAAGAGCCCTGGGAAAGGAGGTGTGAGGGAAAAGCAAACCCTCAATACATCCCCAGATCTATACTATCGGAGGGCTATGTAACAAAAGGGGCTGCCTGTCCGGACAGAAGGCCGAGCACGGGCAGGAGCCCCCGGTCCGGGTACACCAGAGGGCTGGGACCTGTCACCCCGGCCTCTGGGGAGAGCTGACACAGCGGCCTCTGACCCCACCTCCCGGGAAGTTCAGCTGCTCAGAACCACAAAGCAAAACAAAGGGGTGCGGAGAGGAAGGAGCCGCCGTGCCTTCCAATCACCGCTGCCTCCCGAGCCCGCCCGCGGCTGCTCGCCCCGCTCGCCGCTGGCCGCGGACCAAGGCCTGGGCAGCCCGCGGTCCCTGGTCTCCCCGCGGCCGCCCGTGACAGGAGCCGGAGAAGCAGCCGAGGGGCAGCGAGGGATGGGAAAACCAGATGGCTCCATCCCTCCTCCCTCCTCCTCCATCCCTCCCTCCGGGTGCCCGCGGCCCGGCCGCCCTCCGCAGGGGCCCGGGGAGGCCTCGGGCCCGGCTCGTCCAGGCTCACCACAGGGAAAGGGCTGCCTTTGTCTAAAGGTCACCACCCGAGCGCGGTGCCCGGGCTGGGCCTGCTGCCTCCCATTGCTAGGCCGAGGGGGTGGAGATGGGGGGCCGCCCCAAATCTCGGAGGTGACAGGGGTAAGGCTCACCTCCCTCCTCCCCACCCCCCGTAACGGCCCCCTCCGGGAACAACCAGCTAGCGGGGGCGGGGGTCAACTCCTTTCATTGCTGGGGGGTGGGGGACCAAGTCAACTCCTTTCATTGTTTCGGGGCGGTGGGGAGGAGGAGACCCAGTGGCTTCCTTCCGCATCCATCCCTCCCCAGCATGCCGTAGGCCCCGTTTCTCCCCGGCACCCCCGGAGGGATCTGAGGAGGGAGCGCAGGGGACGGGCGAGAGGGGGAGATGAAGGCTCGCCAGCTCCGGCCGGGAAACCACCATCCGCTGCCCCATTGCCCTCTTCTTCCCCAAAAGGCAGGGAGCAGGGCGAGAGGAGGGGGGGCCCCCCGGACCGGGGGAGGGGGTCTCCCCACCCCTCCCCCCGTGGAACGTTAGGTCTCGTTTTTCCGCCGCTCCATTGTATCCCCGGCAGCCGGCGGGAGGGCCGGGGAGGCACCGGGCGCCGGGTTTGGGCAGGGGAGCCCGGGGTGGGTGGGGGGGGTCCCCGCAGGATCGGGGCGGCGGTGATGGAGAGACGCGGGGGGTGAGGGGGGGCTGCCGGGGGTGGTGGGCGCCGAACAGAAAAAGAGGCAGCGGGCGATGCGCCCCGGTTGGGGGGCTAAGTGTGTGAGTGTCGGGGGGGTGGGTTCGGCCCCGGCTCCGGCTCCCCCCACACACACCCTCGCCGCCAACCCCCACTCCCCCCTCGCTTTTGCGCCCTGTCACAGCCCCGACTCGCAGGTAGAGAGAGTTAAGAGATTTAAAGAGAAATTGCTACATTGTGAGAAACTCACCCTGATGTTTGAGCAGCCGTCGGCGCGGGGTCTCCGAGACGGCCCCGCACGGGCTGCAAAGGGAGGACCCAGAAGGGGCCGACCGGCCGGGCCGGTCAGCGCACTGCCTGATTGCATGGCGGCCGCCCGGCAGCCTCCGCCAGGCCCCTGCCGCCGCCCCGCGCCGCGGCCCGGGCGCCCCGGACCCGCGCCCGCTCCGGGCGGGACCCCTCGGGTTTGCAAAAAAAAAAAAAAAAAAAATTATTTTTTAATTACATGCAAAAGAAAAAAAAAAAAACCTTGCAGGTTTTGTGTTCCACCCCCCCTTTCCTCCTCCTCCTCCTCCTCCCTCCGCCCTCGCTGAGGGACGGGCTTGGAGGAGGCCCCGCCCCGCGACTCCGCAAACCAGCTTCGGCTCTGGGCGCCGAGCTGCGGGCCCGCGAACGAATGGGAGGCTGCGAACGCCCCGGGAGGGTGACCTCCGCACCAGCGCCGCCCCCTCCCCAGCCCTAGTCCCGGGGGTTCAGGGGCGCGCCTTCCCAGGCTACGGTGGAGTCTGCCGACTGCATCGAGCGATGCTCCGGATTAGGGGGAAAGGCGAAAGGGATTCGCCCTCCCGTATCCCGGGCGCCCAGCCCGGCTGGGGAGCGGGCGCGGTCCGCCCTGGGCGCGCCCCGACGCGGGTGGCCGCCGGGCGGGAGGACGCGACCAGGGGGAGTACCGAAGGTTCGAAAAGGTAGCGGGAGTCGCGGCTGGAGGAGAGGGGAGGCCCCGCAGGTGGAATCGCGAAGGAGCCGGGAGTCGGAGCCAAAAGGGTGGAAGGCGCGGGGGCGGGCGGTGCTTTGGAGCTACTGGCCGGGACCCCGAACGCGGCTCGTTCACTCACCTCAATCGGTCTTTTGAGCTGCTACGCCCCGGGGAGGGCGCCGGGGACGTGGGTCCGACCTGTCTTAGAGCCTTCTCGAGGCCTCTCGGGCCGCGCAGATGGGACTCCCAGAAGCCCCGGGACGCCTCGGTGGTGTTGGGTCTGTTTCCGCCCCGCGGGGCCGTGTACGCCTTGCGGGCGTGACACTTCGATTCGCGCGTTCGTTCAGGGAACGCTTGCTGAGCGCCTGCTGTGTGCCCTGCGCCTTGTTCGGGGCCCATCGAGCACCTAGACAGCTCGGAGCTACCCTGCCAGGGCGCACAAGCCAAGGGAACTTATATTCTGGTCTCTTCTTACCTTCTATTTCCCCGGTGCCCTGGAAAAGCCATGTGTATACCGAAGCAGCTCAATAAATGCATGTTGAATAAAAGAGTGATTGAGACCTATGTGTTTTAAGCTTTAGAATTGATCCTGGCATCTTGGTGGCATTACGCATATTATTTAAGAGACCACGGAGGTTAAGCGCCCTGACTCAAACCAGTGAGCCCGTGCTTCACATCCTGCCACTTCCTTTGCTGTGTGACCTTGGACAGATTACTTCACCTCTCCGTGCCTCCATTTCCAAGAGGAAATAATTAATAGGCCTCATTTCATAAGGTCATTAGGAGAAAATGTTCTCATGGAGAGCAGCATCTGACAGGAAGTGCCAGATAAGTACTGTTATTATTGACTATTATAGAAAAAGGAAACCTTATCAATTCCAGAAGTGAATCCGTGTTGCCCCAAACATAAGACAGTGGTCAATCTATAACTCATATAGTAGTCATCCATGGCCCACTGAGGTATGTGATCCTTCCAGGAACAGCAACATACAAGGACATTATTTTTGTGCAGCTTGCCCTTCTATTTGCTAAGATTGAGCCACTGGGCTACACCTTGGGTATTCATTTATCTGGGTGCCATTTTTCCAGTCTTCACCAAGAAGAGACCCCCAGGAACTCCCCCCTAGAGACCTTTAGTTATTCCCACCTTGAAGTGTAGAAAACTAAATAGGCTCAGAGAGGGGAAGCGTTTTGCCCAAGGTCACACAACCGGGTAGTGGGACCTGATCTGAGCTGGGTGGCACTGGTGTCTCTTGTCATAGCTGCCAACACTGGGGGACTCGGAACTAGGGAACTCACTGGGGTTAAAAGGTAGCAGACCTGAGGCATTGCGAGGGGTGACTGTCCAAGTTTATTCATTCATACAGGAAGTATTGTTTATGGGTATCTAGTGTGTGCCAGGAATATAGCAGTGACCAAGAACACCCTGGTTCCTGCCCCATCGCTACCTCCCACCCCCATTCCGCAGCTCACAGTCTATTAGGGGACACAGACAATGAGCAAGTAAGCAAATAAGTCACTTAGCCTCAGTTTCCCCTGCCCTCTGTAGCAGGTTCCAGGCTTCTTAGGTGCATTATGGTATCTACCCCCCCACCCCCCCAACACACACCCCAGAACAGTGCCTGGCACTTAATAAGTGCTCAAGAAAGATCTGCTGAACAATGAGATAATACCCACCCTTCCACAGGCATACCTGACCTCTTAGGAAGATGGTCTTGAGGCCAGGCGGGCTGGAATGGGCATGGGTGTGAAAGAAGCCCCCAATCTAGCCATGGCTGGCAAAGCCCTGGGAGGTTAAATGTCCAAGGCCAGAGGAGGGGTCTATATGGGCCCAAATAGGAAGAGACCTGCTATTCTTTAGGGGGCGACACACCCCTTCCCTTTGAAAATCAGATGCAAGTTGTCAGTTCCAGGTTCAGAATCGGGTTGGCAGTGAGACCCAGATAGGTCAGCAACTTGCCCCAGGGATACCCAGCCAGGGGAGGAACTAATCCCAGATGTTCTGTTACCGAGTCACCTGATGAACCTGGGGCAAGTCACTTCTCCAGCTCCTCCGTTTTCTCATCTGTAAAATGGGACCGTATATTCAGACACCAAAATCCATCGCCCCCCCCCAACATTTTATTCTGAACATTTTCAAATATGGAAAGGTGGAAGAAATAGAATAAATACCCACCACCTAGATTCAACCATCAGCATCCTCCTCTACTAGCTTAATCACACATCTATGCATCTATCCATCCATCATCTCCATCTCAGTTTTTTTTTTTTTAAAGAAATTCACGTTCTTTTATTTATTTATTTATGACTGTGTTGGGTTTGCGCTTCTGTGCGAGGGCTCTCTCCAGTTGTGGCAAGTGGGGACCACTCTTCATCGCGGTGCGCGGGCCTCTCACCATCGCGGCCTCTCTTGTTGCGGAGCACAGGCTCCAGACGCGCAGGCTCAGTAATTGTGGCTCACGGGCCCAGTTGCTCCGTGGCATGTGGGATCCTCCCAGACCAGGGCTCGAACCCGTGTCCCCTGCATCGGCAGGCAGATTCTCAACCACTGCGCCACCAGGGAAGCCCCATCTCAGTTTTTGATGCATTGCAGACATCTGTTTATCTCCCCTGAACACATCATTAAGCTGGTAATCCTAACTAACTCCTCGCTTTGATAAACACTCTGACAACTGTTAATACCAACCCCCTGGGCCAGGCGCTGACTCTCATTTAAACCTCAATTCTAACATTTTTGTGTGGAGAGGGTAAGAAACCGGATCAATCTCACACAGCCGGGGAGTCAAACCCAGCTCTGTTTGTCCCCAGAGTCCAGACGTTATGAAGGCTATGGAAAGGATGAAATGGGACGAGGCACGTAGAAGCTCTTATGGGACAGGGACAGAGCAGCATCCAGATGTGAGAAATTAGGACGGGAGAAGATGCACCCACCTTTTCTCATCTACCAAATACGCTACACCCCTGTGCTCAGCTGGGCTCTGGACACAGGGTCCTTGCCTGCCAATATGGAACTTAATCCCATATAGGTCACGATATTTCCTCTCTCCTAACATAGGTCTGGGCAGAAGACAGACAACTCACAAATATTTGCTGAATGAGCTTGGATTTCTGGGCCCCTCATCTCAACGTTTAATGGACTGTTTTAATTATAACTGTGCAGCTGAAAAGGAACAGCAGGAAACCCATTTGCTGTGGAAAGTCCAGGACACTGGAGAATTAACCTGCCCTCTCCCAGGGGCTGTGATGCCTTGTTCCACTTTTAGCCCACCGGCTCCAAGTCCCCCTGGTCTTCCCAACCCTCCAGCCCAGAAACCTCCCCTCCCCCCACCCCCAGTACAAGCGCATTTTCTATCCCCTCAAATTTCTAGTCCTTCCCCACCCCACCCTCGGCTCTCCCAACCAGATCCTAACACCCTTTATCTCTGAGTCCTACACCTCCTACCCGTCCAACAGCCCAGCTCCTACCCTGAGGGAGCCTGACCAGAGCCTGGCCTGATTCCCGTTTCTCTACAGAGGCGTGGTTTTCCTTTTTCTTTCTTTCTTTCTTTCTTTTTTTTTTTTAACAAGTTGTTTGTGTCTCTGAAAGTCAAAACAACGGCCATCGCGGCTCCTCCCTCGCACCCGCAACTGCAAAGTCTAAAACTTGGCCAACCCAAGTTCTGTTTCTTGATCTGGCAAGATGTTTCCACGGGTGTTTTTCGTTTTCAGTTGAGCAGCACGCTTAGGATCCGTGCACTTTTCTGGAGGCATGTAACACTTCAATAACAAAACGTAACAAAGCAAGAAAAAACCTTGCCCAAAACACCCCTGCGGTCCCTCCACTTCTCGTTCAATCCGACTTCAGGGGCAAGTTTTCATCAAAGACCTCTCCAGGATCCGAATTCTAGCCGCCAGGAGGGGAAAAATATGAGGACTAGGAGGGCACTGACTCCGGAGCGACCTGCGCCCTCTGACCGCGCCCTTTAAATATGGCTAGTACAGCGGGACGGTGCTACCCCAGCACGCAGCTACGCTGGCTCGCCTGGAGCGCCAAGACAGCGAGCGGCGGCAAATCAGGCAGCTACAAGCCCACCCCGACCTTGGGTCCTCAGAGCGGCAAGTGCGGGGGGCGGGGTCTAGTCGCCCATTGGCCCATGCTGGGGGCGGGGCCACATCCCCCGTCCCGCCCCCATCCCCGCCTAGTTAAATAGGCTTCGCGCCGGCCCGGAGAATTATTCATCGTGGGGCGGGGCCTGGGTTTGTTTACACGCTGCCATTGGCTGGATTTGAATCGGCCCGACTGCGGGCCGGCCGCGGGGCGGGGCGCCAGAGGGTCCCGGCCTGCGCCTGACAGCTTCAGCCAGGCAACCCACATAAGACGCGCCGCCAAAGCACTGGAACCCTGGAGATGGGGATACTCTAAGTGGAGGCTGGCAGCGGGGGCGGGCAGGTTGAGGCTTCCGCAGGTTTCTTGATAAATGCTAACCAAGGGGGTAGGGAATATTGTTTTTGTTTTCATAAACAGTAGTAAGGATAAACAAACCCGAAAACAACCTAGCTGTCCATGGATAGGGGACTCATTAAATAAGCTGTGGTCCGGCCCACAGGGGGACATGAAATAACCGTAAAATGAGGAAGTAATACATGAACCGACGCGGAATAAGCTATGAATTCAGTTAAGGGGGAAAGGCAATGAAGGAGGAAGAGTGTATAATAATTTAAGGGGGAGGTGAGAAAATATAATAAGCTTCTGCTTGTTAAATGCACAGAATATCTTCGAAAGCAGAAACAAACTGGTAACTGCAGCGTCTGTGGGGAGGGAGACCGGGGTGCGTGGAGGGTAGATCTGTTTGGACCTTTGTAAAGTTAGAAACTTGTAAACAAAAATATTAAGTTCTGAGAACTCTCCCTTTTCATCCACGTACCTCGAAGCAACGGCCCCTAGGAAAATTCTTGACTTGGCTATAGAGGCCATGGACCCCCGACCTGCGCCCCCTACAACCCACAATGGTGTTTGGGGAATTGAGCTGCTTCACGTACTCAGGACCAACAGAAATCCAGATTCAATGAAGAGTGGCTTTATTTATTAGTAATCACTGCAGGATTTAACATCCCAACGGAGAGGGAGGGCCCACTTCCTGAGAGATGCTAAGTGGGGGATGAGGAGGAGAAACCAGCCAGGCCCTCTTAGGAGAGAGAAGAGAAAGTCAAAACTAGGAGAGGCCCCTTTAAGAAGGGAAGCCTGCCTCCTCCGGAAAACGACGCTGGCGGAATTGACCTGCAGAAGGGAGAGTTGTCCGGGTTTTGACTTTTATTATTACTCTCTGTTCCGGGAGGTCTGGAGCAGAGAATGAGAACGACTTCCTGCAGCTGAGTTTTGACCTGTTATGGATCTTGCTTGTCAAGACTTCCTCTGTATAAGTTCGCTACAGGGTTTGTGAAACATGGTTTAGATGGCTGGGAAAGTGACCCAGGCCTGGAGTGAAAACTTGACCGGCTACGAGATGATGTAGTTCTAAGTTAACGCCTACCAGAGCTGGCGCTGCCGACCCAGGTACATAGATAAACTCGGTGAATGTCCCTAAAGATCCTAGCAGGTTCTAACAGCATCCCGTTTTACGCATGTGGAAACTGAGTCACAGAGAGGTTATAGAATTGCCCACATCAGGCGTCACAGGGATTCGGACCCAGGCAGCCCTTTTCCAAAGTTCATACTTTTAACCACCATATTACACTTGCCCCTAAAAACTCTTTTGTCTTTTGATGCATTGTTTTAAAAGCTATAAGAAGCTTAATGCAGATTCTTTTTTTTTTTTTGAATCTTTGAATTTTATTTATTTTTTTATACAGCAGGTTCTTATTAGTTATCTATTTTATACATATTAGTGTATATATGTCAATCCCAATCCCCCAATTCATCACCGCCCCCGCCCCACACCTCTTTCCCCCCTTGGTGTCCATACGTTTGTTCTCTACATCTGTGTCTCTATTTCTTAATGCAGATTCTTAATGAAGGTGAACTATTTTGTATGCTTTCTGTCGTAGAGGAGTTTTGTGGTTGTTTTTTTTTTTACTTTTTTAAATTGAAGTATAGTTGATTTGCAATGTCATGTTAGTTTCAGGTGTACAGCAAAGTGATTCAGTCCATATATATATATATTATATATATATATATTCTTTTTCAGATTCTTTTCCCTTGTAGGTTATTACAAAATATTGAGTATAGTTCCCTGTGCTATACAGTAGGTCCTTGTTGGTTATCTATTTTATATATAGTAGTGTGTATATGTTAATCCCAGACTCCTAATTTATCCCTACCCCCCTCCCCTTTCCCCTTTGGTAACCATAAGTTTGTTTTCTATGTCCGTGAATCTCTTTCTGTTTTGTAAATAAGTTCATTTGTATTTCTTTTTTTCTTTTTAGATTCCACATATAAGCGATATCATATTATATTTGTCTTTGTCTGACTTACTTCACTTAGTATGATAATCTCCAGGTCCATCCATGTTGCTGCAAATGGCATTATTTCATTCTTTTTTATGGCTGAGTAATATTCTTGTGGGGTTTTTTTTTTAATAAAAGAATTTCTGATGGTTTTTCCTAAAATTCTGTATCAGAGCAAGCTTTTAAATTTTATTTTATTTTTTCACCCTCCAGCTTTTTAATTTTTTTAAGTACCTTTCATGAGGAAATGTTCTGCCCTCAGCCCTCCTACTCCTCTCACCATTAAATACTTCCCTGATCATTACTGTGTAATCATCAGGCACACTTCTAAGCTCATTGAATTGTTACAACAACCAAGAAGTCGAAATAGTTAGCGGTCTCATTTCACAGATGAAAAAACCGAGGCACAGAGAAGTTAAATAACTGGCCCAAGGTCCCACATCTCTCTCCAGAAAAAGAAGAGGAAGACCAAGAATGGGTAGGTGATGGTGGGAGAGAGAGGAAGGCATCCAGAGTTGCTGAGAGACAGGAAAAAATGGGAATTAAGATAAGCCAGTGGATAAACAACAAGGTCCTACTGTATAGACGAAAGAACTATATTCAATATTCTGTAATAAACCATAATGGAAACAAATATGAAAAAGAGTATATATATACATATATATATACATATATATATATAAAACTGAATCACTTTGCTGTAAGCAGAAATTAATACAACATTGTAAATCAACTATTCTTCAATAAAATAAATTTTTAAAAAAATTTTTTAAAAAGGGAAACCAGTGGACTGGTGAATATGGGGAAAATGGCTTTAGCAAGGTGGTAGGAGCTGAGGTCAGTTTGCAAAAGGTAGTGAGAAAATGACCAAGAAGCACATAAAAAGATGCTCAAGGTTATTAGTCATTAGGGAAATGCAAGTCAAAACCATGAGAGGCCACTTCGCCCTCACTAGAATGGCCATAATCCAAAAAAGGGACAATACCAAGTGTTAGAAAGGATGTGGGGAAATCAGAATCCTCACACACTGCTGGTGGGTAAAGGGGCCACCAATATGGACAACAGTTTGCTGTTTCCTCCATAAGCTGCACCTGGAATTACTACATGGCCACACCTATGTGTATACCCAGAATAGTTGAAAACAGGTGTTCAAACAATAACTTGTACATGAATGTTCCCAGCAGCATTATTCACAATAGCCAGAAGGTGGAAACAACCCAAATGTCCACCAGCAGATGAATGAATCAACAAAATGTGGTCTATCCACACAATGGAATATTATTCAGCCACAAAAAGGAATGGATCCATGCTACAACATGGAACGTTGAAAACAGGATGCTAAGTGTAAGAAGCTAGATCCAAAAGGCCACATATTGGGTGAGTCCATTATATGAACTGTCCAGAAGAGGCAAATCCATAGAGACAGAAAGCAGAGGTGGCCAGGGCCTGGGGGGAGGGGGGAGTGACGAGTGACTGCTACACGGGCACAGGGTTTCTTTTTGGGGTGATGGGAAATTTTGAGAATTAGATAGTGGTGATGGTGGTACAACACTGTGAATGTGCTTAATGCCACTGAATTGTACATTTTAAATGGTGGCAATAGTCAATTTCATGATACAAAAATGTTTTTTAAATTTTAAGTGGTGAGAAAGTGGTGTTAAGCACACGATTTAAAAAATAATACACATGGCAGTGTATATGAGGAGAAGATCCAAAAACAGCTAGGGAGGGGCTGGTGGAGGGAAAGAATGGAGGGAGATCTGGGGAGATGACAGTGGAGAGAGGTCCAGTCAATGCACCTGCTCTGGAGTGGTTCCTGAGAGCCTAGGGTAGAACTTGTGGAGATCTCACAAGTCTCTGGAGGATACAGACCCACCCCCAAGGTAGACAAGGCTGGGATGGGGGAAGGTGGTGGGTTGTGGAAGCCCAGAGCAGGCACCTGACCCAGCCTGCAGTTCAGGAAGGCTTCCTGGAGGAGGAGAAGGGAAAAGAGGAGTCTGATAGGAAAGGTCAGATGGGGAGGAATGTGGATTTTCCGGGTCCAAATTAGAAAGGGAGCCTGGAATTTCTACAGCACAGATCAACCTTGACACTCCCCTGATTGAAACCCTTCTAAGGCTCCCTAGTGCCCTTGGGGGTAGTCCACACTCCGGAACAGCTTGGCCTCAGTTTATTCAGCACACCCTCTCTGAGCACCTGCTCCGTGCCCCGCCCTGCACGGGCAGTGCTGGGGACACAGCGGGGAAGAGCCAGGCCCAGCCCTGCCTTCATGGGACTCACACCCCAGTGCGGGAGACAGACATAAAACAAATCATTTCGCAGTGTGACAGATATTAGCCTGACGGCTGCTATGGGAGGTCAGGTGGAGTTAACTCAGCCCCCCGGGGTTTCCCCACTTCTATTATTCCTAAAGGTCTATTTCACAACTTTTGCCGAGTACTGCCTCTATTGTCTGTACCTTAAAAATGTGTTCTCTCATAAACAACAAAGTCCTCCTGTATAGCACAGGGAACTATATTCAGTATCCTGTGATAAACCATAATGGAAAAGAATATGAAAAAATATATATGTATCACCAAATCACTTTGCTGTACAGTAGAAATTAACACAACATTGTAAATCAACTATACTTCAATAAAATAAAATAAAATTTGTTCTTTCAACCAACTTTTTTCTTCCTTTGATGGGTTCCCCTGGGGCTACCTTAGGCTCATCCCAAGGAACAAAAGTCATGAAGTCACAGGTGTGAAGGGCCAGTTCCTTTTTTCCCCAACGCGCTTTAAAATAAATGCATAACAATTAAAATGTCACCTGGAAATCATCCCAAATGCTACTTTGGGAACCCGGTGACTTAGACTCTGGGGATTAAGGGACACCTTCCTGAAGGAAGTCAATTGTAAGCTAAGACTTGCAAGATAAATAGAGTTAGTCAGACAAGGGTGGAGGGGAAGGGCAGGTGCAAAGCCCCAGAGGTGGCAGCGGCAGGGAAAGAAGGCAGGTTGGGCTGCTGGAGTCTTGAGAGCTTGGCTGAGAGAGGCTTAGGGACTGAGTGACCTTACACCAGGGATTTGGGGTTTGATCCCAAAGGCCATACACCGTCATTGAAGGTTTTCTTGTCACTGTCGTTATTACTTTTAATTGCTATGCAATCTACATACCATAAAACTTATTCATGTATAGTGGACCATTCCATGGTTTATTGTATATTCACAAGGCTGCGCAACCATCACCACTATCTAGTTCCAGAACATTTTCATCACCCCAACAAGAAACCCTGTACCATTAGCAGTCCTTCCTATTTCCCCCCTACCCACCAACCCTAGGCAACCACGAATCTGCTGTCTCTATGGATTTGTCTATTCCGGACATTTCATATAAATGGAATCCTACAATATATGGCCTCTGTGTCTGGCTTCTTTCACTTAGCATGATGTTTTCTTTTTTTCTTTTTGGCCACCCCTCATGGCTTGTGGGATCTTAGTTCCCCAAACCAGGGATTGATCCCAGGCCCTTGGCAGTGAAAGCGCAGAGTCCTAACCATTGGACTGCCAGGGAATTCCCAGCATAATGTTTTCAAAGTTCACCCATGCTGTAGCATGAATCAGAACTTCATTCCTTTTTATGGATGAATAATATTCCACTGTTGGGTCTCCCAAGGCAATAGAAATAAAAACAAAAATAAACAAATGGAACCTAATCAAACTTATGAGCTTTTGCACAGCAAAGGAAACCATAAACAAAACAAAAAGACAACCTATGGATTGGGAGAAAATATTTGTAAATGATGCAACTGACAAGGGCTTAATTTCCAAAATATACAAATAGCTCATACAACTTGATAACAAAAAAAACAAAAAAAAACAAAAAACAAACAAAAAAACAAACAAACAACCCAATCAAAAAATGGACAGAAGACCTAAATAGACATTTCTCCAAAGAAGACATACATATGGCCAATAGGCACATGAAATAATGCTCAACATTGCTCATTATTAGTGAAATACAAATCAAAACTACAATGAGGTAGGGGACTTTCCTGGCAGTCCAGTGGTTAAGACTCCAAACTTCCAATGCAGGGGGCGTAGGTTCGATCCCTGGTTGGAGAACTAAGATCCCACATGCCGCATGGTGCAGCCAAAAAAAAAAAAAAAAAACAACTACAATGAGGTATCACTTCACACTGGTCAGAATGGCTGACATTAAAAAGTCTACAAATAATAAATGTTGGAGAGGTTGTGGAGAAAAGGGAATCCTTCTACACTGTTGGTGGGAATGTAAATTGGTACAACCACTATGGAGAACAGTATGGCAGTTCCATAAAAAACTAAAAATAGAATTACCATATGATCCAGCAATCCCACTCCTGGGCATATATTCAGAGAAAACTGTAATTCGAAAAGATACATACACCCCAATGTTCATTGCAGCACTGTTTACAATAGCCAGGACATGGAAGCAACCTAAATGTCCATTGACAGAGGAATGAATAAAGAAGATGTGGTACATATATACAATGGAATATTACTCAGCCATAAAAAAGAATGAAATAATGCCATTTGCAGCAACATGGATGGACCTAGAGATTGTCATACTGAGTGAAGTAGGTGAGACAGAGAAGGACAAATATCATATGATATTGCTTATATGTGGAATCTAAAAAAATGGTACAAATGAACTTATTCACAAAACACAAATAGAGTCCCAGATGTAGAAAACAATCTTATGGTTACCGGGGGGAGGGATAAATCGGGAGATTGGTATTGATATATACACACTACTATATATAAAATAGATAACTAATAAAGACCTACTGTATAGCACAGGGAACTCTACTCAATACTCTGTAATGACCTATATGGGAAAAGAATCTTAAAAAGAGTGGATATATGTATATGTATAACTGATTCACTTTGCTGTACAGCAGAAAGTAACATAACATTGTAAATCAACTATACTGCAATAAAAATTTTTTTAACATAAAATAGATAAACAACAAGGTCCTACTGTATAGCACAGGGAACGATATTCAATATCTTGTAATAACCTATGATGGAAAAGGATATATATATATAACTGAATCACTTTGCTGTGCACCTGGAACTGACACAACATTGTAAATCAACTATACTTCAATAAAAAAATATTTCTACTGTTGGGATACACCACATTTGGTTTATCCATTCATCAGTTGATAGACATTTGGGTTGTTTCTGCTTTTTGGCTGCTGTGAATAATCCTGCTTTGAACCTTCGTGTACAAGTGTCTGTGTGGACATAGATTTTCCTTTCTCACGGGTACCTACTGAGGAGCAGAATGAAGAGTGTGGTTTTGCTGATCTGTTTTTCACTTGAAATAAGATCAAACTACAGAAAACTCTTTTACAGTTTACTCTTCTCAAACAAGAACAGTAAAAAGAATTCCATTCTTCTAGGTTCATCAGTCAATAATATTTAACCACATGTGTTTTTTTTGTTTTTTTATTTATTTTTGGCTGTGTTGGGTCTTCGTTTCTGTGCGAGGGCTCTCTCCAGTTGCGGCAAGCGAGGGCCACTCTTCATCGCGGTGCGCAGGCCTCTCACTGTCGCGGCCTCTCTTGTTGCGGAGCACAGGCTCTAGACACGCAGGCTCAGCAACTGTGGCTCACGGGCCTAGTCGCTCCGCGGCATGTGAGATCTTCCCGGACCAGGTCTCAAACCCGTGTCCCCTGCATTGGCAGGCAGATTCTCAACCACTGCGCCACCAGGGAAGCCCCCCACATGTGTTTTATCTCACTCTTTTCTGAACATTGGAGAGGCAGCGGCAGATATCCTGTCCCTTGATCCCTATAAATACTTCAGCATGGAGCTACAGAACAAAGACATTCTCTTCAAAAACCCCAGGACAGTTATCAAAATCAGGAAATGTAACACTGATACAATAATACTGTCGTTTAATCCACAAATTCAAATCTCTCGCTTCCTTTCAATAATGTCCTTTATAGCCATGTTTTCGCCAGTATAAGATCCAATCTTGGATCATGCATTGGACTGAGTCATGTTGCTGAAAAATCTTAGGAAGGGGGAGATTTGATTAGCTTTACCCCTTCCTTGCCTCCCTTTGGCTGACTGCGGAGCAGAGACTGGGGGGTTCAGAAGGGAAGCAGGGAGACAAGGGAGAAGCCGGTGCTCACAGTCAGAAAGAGAAACTTAGGAATCAGATGGATCTCAGTTCAAATCGTAGCCCAATTATTCAGTAACCGTGACCTTGGGCAACCGTGACCTCTCTGAGCCTCAGTTGTCTCATCGGGAAAATGGAACTAACCCCTAGGCTCACTGGGAGGACCAGTGACATACTGAGCACAGACCTAGCACGTCGGATGGAATCAATCCCCCCACCCCCATCCAATCATCGCCATTTATCCCTGTCAGTTTCCAGGACCAGAACAGTCCCAAGTGCTTCAGATCTTCAGATGAGGTTGCTTTTCGGATCCGCATAGCAAACAACCTTATAAGCAGATACTGTTATCATCACTATACTATTATCATCACTAATCTATAGAAGTGAGGTGTCTTATAGAAGAGGTATTTTAGTCTGTTCAGGCTGCTGGAACAGAATACCATAGACTGGGTGGCTTATAAACAACAGAAATTTATTTCTTACTGTTCTAGAGGCTGGGAAGTCCAAGATCAAGGTGCTTCCTGGTTCACAGACAGCCATCTTCTTGCACGTCCTCGCATGGCAGAAAGGGTGAGGGAGCTCTCTGGGGTCTCTTTTCTAAGGGAACTAATCTCATACATGAGAACGCCACCCTCGTGACCTAATCACCTCCTAAAGGCCCCATCTCCAAATACCATCACATGGGGGATTAGGTTTCAACATATAGAGTTTGAGGGCTGGGGGGAAATAAACATTCAGTCTACAGCAGGAGGAAACTGAAGCACAGAGAGGCAAAGTCAGTTCCCTGAGGTCACCCAGCTGATCAACAGCCGAACCAGGATTAAAACCCAGACACCATCCCCCACCATGCCTGTGTGTAGGGTTGTTGTTAGTCTAGGGCAAGAGATAATGGTGGGGCCTGAACCGGGGTGGAAACGTGGGGATGGAAACAAGAGGACTGACCCACAGGAAGGTAGAAGGGTGACTAACTCGGGGGGTGGGGGAAGTCTGAGAAAGTGGGAGGAGTCCAGGTTGAACCCCTCCCTCATGAGCACTCGAGAACAAACACTTCCTCACAGGAGATGGAAGAAATAAACAAAAGGCAAGGAAGCTGGAATCGGCCTTATCCTGAAGTAGGAGGGGGATTCATCAGCCTCCAATGATGGGTGGAGGTGGGGTTGGGGGCTTGGAGAGTAAGGAATGGGATAGAGCTGCCCCAAAAGAGACCTAAGGGACTCACAGAAAGAAGTGAAGGTTAAAGTCAGAAAACAGGACTGTGGGGCAGATGAGGGAACTGTGGACAATGGGAATCAGACTTTCGTTGGCTCATGGGAGAAGCAGAAATAAGAAAGACCACTCTTCCCTGCCTTGAGGCTGCCCTTCTCCACCCCTCCCCTTATCCGGGTGCTTTGCGGTGTGCTTTCGCAGCTCCTCCCATCAAGACATGGAGTCTCTTGGGACTTCCCTGGTGGTCCAGTGGGTAGGACTTCTCGTTCCCAATGCAGGGGGTCCGGGTCCGATCCCTGATGGGGGAACTAGAACCCAAATGCATGCCGCAACTAAAGATCCCGCATGCTGCAGTGAAGATCCTGCGTGCCGCAATTAAGACCCAGCAGGGCCAAAATAAATAAATAAATATTTTTTAAAAATTAAAAAAAAGAGAGATGGAGTCTCTTTTCCCATCCCCTGAACTGAAATTTACAACTTGGTTTAGCCGGTAGAATACAGCAGGAGTGTACAAATTCCAAGGCTAAGCCTTAAGAGGCTCAGAGTATTTCTCTTCTCTCTCTTCTTCTCCACCTTTGCCATGAGAACATGCCTGGGCTAGCTTGCTGGAGGGATGTGAGGGAGAGGTAAAGAAGAATTGAGTCATCCCAGCTGAAGTAATTCCAAACCAGCCAGCCTCTAGTTAACCTGCCAGAGGATGATGGCAGATTCACGAGTGAAACCAGCCAAGGTCAACCAAGCCTGGCCCAGATTAGCAGAACTGTCTAGACAACCCAAAGACACGTGAGAAAAAAAAGAAGAAGTTGTTGTTTTAAGCCACTAAATTTCAAGATGGTTTCTTACACAGCTGTAGCTAACTGATACAAAGGAGAGGCTAAGCGCTAGGATAAACATGTGGGCATCCCCAACACCCAGTATTTTAGTATTTATTGAATGACAAAAGAAATCCAAAATTATCTCTCACCTTTCCCTCAACAACTTCCTCTTGAAACTCTTATTCCGATATTCAGCTCGTAGCTTGCTGCTAATAATACAAAGTATGCCCCTTCCAGGGATGCTGAATTAACATTTCAAGAAAGAGAGAATGGCACGGCCAAAGAATAACAGCTTTGAAACTTGGACCATGTGTTAGCTGAGAGCTATTATTATCATTGAAATCAAGGAACAATGGTCTTAATTTCAGAGCAGTTGATGATCTTGCTGAATCTCAGGAAATAAGGTGAGAGGTAGTAGTGGAAGGGAGAGAAGCACGGTTCCTCAGCCACCCACATCACCTGCGCAAAGATGGCTTTGGCCAAATTGCCTTTGTTACACCCTTTCTTCTTTTCTGGACCCCACACAGGGAAACTTCAACGACTTTGGTAAGGAAGGGACAGTATCTGTGAATCTGGATTTTTCTTTCAGGAAAATGAATATCCTGGGTGGCTTCAGACATAGGACACACTTGAATTTTTTTCTTCATGGAAGGAGCTGCACTTTGGAATCTTGGAGCCTTGTGCCCTAAAGGACCTGGCATGGCAGAGCAGGGACCCATCTGCCAGGCTGGCCCAGTGCTACTCGTTCTCAGAAAACCCATTCTGTGAAGGCTGGACATTTCCCCATCATTGAAAAAAACCCAGCAAACAAGACAAAAATCCCCCTTAAAAGGATTTTAAGTAGAGGGAGCTGAAATGACCTGGAACACATTTCCCAAACTCCCCACCCCCCATCCTCTCCACACTCTGCAGTGTTAACTCATTCAGTAAATTTTTACTGCAGCTTCTTCTGTTTTTTGCTTTGTTTTGTTTAAGGAGAATATCTTTATTATTATAGTCTCAAAGGATTTCTTTTTTTTAATTGAAGTATAGTTGATTTACAATGTTGTGTTAATTTCTGCTGTACAGCAAAGTGATTCAGTCATATATACATTCTTTTTCACATTCTTTTGTGATAAACTATTATGGTTTATCACAGGATATTGACTATAGCTCCCTGTGCTCTACAGTAGGGCCTTGTTGTTTATCCATCCCATATATAATAGTTTGCATCTGCTAATTCCAAACTCCCAATCCCGTCCCCCACTCCTCCTCCCCCTTGGTGACCACAAGTCTGTTCTCTATGTCTGTGCGTCTGTTTCTGTTTTGTTGATAGGTTCATTTGTGTCATATTTTAGATTCCACATGTAAGTGATATCTTATGGTATTTGTCTTTCTCTGTCTGACTTCATTTGGTATGATAATCTTTATGTCCATCCATGTTGCTGCAAATGGCATTATTTCATTCTTTCTATGGCTGAGTAGTATTCCATCGTGTATATGTATTGATACCACCTCTTCTTTATCCATTCATCTGTCGATGGACAATTAGGTTGCTCCCATGTCTTGGCTATTGTAAATAGTGTTGCTATGAACATTGGGGTGCATATATCTTTTCGATTATGGTTTTCTCCAAATATATGCCCAAGAAAGAGATTGCAGGAACATATGGTAATTCTATTTTTAGTTTTTTGAGGAACCTCCATACTGTTTTCCATAGTGGCACTGAAGCTTCTTTCTTCCCTTCTTTTTTAATTTATTTATTTTATTTATATTTTTTTGGCTGTGTTGGGTCTTTGTTGCTGTGCGCGGGCTTTCTCTAGTTGCAGCGAGCAGGGGCTACTTCTCGTTGCGGTGCACGGGCTTCTCACTGTGGTGGCTTCTCTTGTTGCGGAGCACAGGCTCTAAGCACGTGGTCTTCAGTAGTTGTGGCTCGTGGGCTCTAGAGCGCAGGCCCCGCAGTTGTGGCGCATGGGCTTAGTTGCCCCGCGGTATGTGGGATCTTCCCAGACCAGGGCTCGAACCCATGTCCTCTGCATTGACAGGCAGATTCTTAACCACTGTGCCACCAGGGAAGCCCTGCAGCTTCATTCTGAAGCCAGAGAGTATGATATTGAAGAGTGCAGGCTCTGGAATGAGGCCTCCAGGTTCATATCCCAGCTCTGCCACCTATTGGCTCTGTGCCTTGAGCAAGTTAGTCTCCTCTCTGTGCCTCAGTTTCCTCATCTGTACAATGGGCATAGCAGCAACCCTCCTTGCTCAATGAGGGAGTGGATGTGAAGTGCTAGAACACTACCTGGTGCTTTTATATTATTGTTACTGGAAGGTCCTCTTAGGTACTGGAGACACAGTGACCAAGACCTGCATGGTCCCCATCCTCACGGAACGAGCAAAGGAGATGCGTACTTAGTCATTAGTTACACAGTGAGGGATTGATTTCATTACAATTAAACCCAGAGTCATCATCTTTGACCATCTCCATCCCGACTACTTGAGTTCAGGCTGCTATCATCTCTGACGTGGTCAACTGCTGGGAAACGTTGTTCCAGGCGAAGCGCAGAATCAGATGGCAACATCCCTGGGGAAAGGTTGGTGGGGTGCAGGATGCTTACACGGTCTCAAAGCATCACATTTCAGATTGCTGTTCGCAAAGGAGAAGAGTTTCCTTTACTACAGAGGGAGCTAACAGTCACCACCTAAACACCTTTAGACAAGACAGTAGTAGCTAAATCTGTCTGCAGTATTATGACCCTTCTTCCCACCAAGAGGCGGAGGGTCCCCACCTGCCTTTTAGAAAGGATTGCAGCAGCTGGCATGGGGCCAGATTGTACAGGAAGCGGGGAGAAAAAGGAGGAGGAGGAGGAGAATTAGAAGGAGAAGTAGAAGCAGCAGCAGAAGAGGAAAAGGGGAAGGAAGGAAAGAAGGTAAAAAAGAAAGAAGAAAGGAAATACCCTCAGTCCTTGAGAAACAGGATGGACCCCAAGGGTTGGGGGACTGGTAACGAATGGGAAAATGAGGGGGCTTGTGCTCTCGGGCTGGGCAATGAGGGGGTTCCCGACTGACGGCTTCAGTTTGCACAGAGAAGCATGGGACATGGCCATCAGCTGGATGGCAGGGGTGGGTGGGTGGGAGGCCTGGAAGGAAACAGTCCTATTGTGATGGAGCGAAAGCAAGCTCCCCAGAGACGCAGAGAGAGTGCCCTGTGCCCCCTTGAGGTCTGTGATTTCTGTGATTCAGGTAAAACATGCCAGGCTGGCTGGGTGGTTTCCTCCCGCTGCATTCAGCTGGCTTGGAGAGGCAGATGGCAAGAGTTTGGCCAGGTGCCTACTGCAGATTGGGAGGGGCAAGGGCTTTGAGGATGCTTGAAGGAAGTGATTCAAGGGATGACTGTGGGGACAGGAAAGCGGGGTGGAGAGGAGAAACCGGTGGCCAGGGTGGACCCCTCTCTCCTTCTGGAGAGCATCTTTTCCCTTCGCTTCACCGGGGCTTAATTTTTCATGGTTTTCCTTCCACTTCTCTGGTTCTTCTTTTTCAGTGTCCTCACTGATTGACTTCTCCTCAAACGCCTGCACTTTTCCAAGTGCAAATCCGGGCACCCCACCCTCACCCCCCCACCCCTTGACTCTCCCTTTCTGCCTGGGCTTCCTAAGCATTCTCACGCCTTCCAAAGTTTCGGTGACCAGATAACCTTTCTGATCCCAGTATCAGAAGCACTGTCATGACCTGTTGAAAAGAGCAGGTGGTCTGCATGCAGGTCAGGCAGTGGTGGGAGGCGGAGAGGACCACGGGGGCAGCTTTATCCACCAACATCCCAGGGAGAGCATGGTGAGGATTTGACTTCTGAGACCGGCAGGCTTTCCTGCAGCCCCAGCAGTGATTCCCAAAGCAGGCTGCACGCTGTGATCACCTGGGGAAGCTTTAAAACCAAACAGTACCCTGGTCACGGGCTTGTCAATTCATTCACAGTCTCCAGGCATGAGCCGTGCATTTCCCATCACACCATTCCGTTTAGGGCTGGTTGTGTAAAATTCGGTCACTCCAAGGGGAGAAACTATTGGAAGATGCTGTTTGCCACCCCTAACAGATTTTTTTTTTTTTTTGCAATTATGTATGATCAACCTTAGGACAGCTCTAATCGTCACCTGGAATATTATTCATATTAATATTATTAAGGTGAGATATTTGGACGGTGATTGGGAAATCTGAATATGGATTAACATTAGATAAAAATCACTGAATGAATCTTAATGTTGTGTGGATTTCTCCTCTGGCCAAGCCTAACGCAGAACCATATATGGAAGGGAATTCTGAGAAATGTGGTCCCAGCTTAGCTAAGTTGTCACAGTATGAAGTCCCTCAGGCCCGGAGGGACATTTTTGTAAATGCCCATCAGATTGTGTCTCTCTTCGCATATAGCTCTTCAGTGGATTCTGTTGATTTCACATGCTCTCCAAACTCCTTCCCAGGGCCCACCAGGCTCTGGTTGGCCTTCATCCACTTCTTTAACCTCATCAGTATCCCCAACTTGCTTGCCATAGCCACACGGGTCCTCTTTGAGCTCCTCAGACCTCTAATTGGTATCATGACCTTTGTACTTGAAGTTCCCTTTGCCTGGAATTCTTGCTCCAGACCTCTGCTTGACAGCCTGACTCTTAACCTTCAGGTCCCAATTCAAATGCCACCTCCTCCGAAAAGTCTTCGTGGATCATGCTGTCTAAGGCAGTTCTTCTCAAAATTCAGGGTACACATGAATCCCACGGGAATTTTGCTAAAATGCAAGACCTCCTGCCTTAGGAGGTCTGGGATAGGGCCTGAGCTTCTGTATTTCTAACAAGCTGTTGATGCTGCTGGTCTGGGTACCGTGCTTTGAATAGCCAGGTTCTAAAGCACCCAGACCCTCTCTATCACACTGTCATGTTCAATTCTTTCATAGCTCTCATCTCATTTTGGAGTTAACTTGTTATCTCTTTCCTTGTTTATTGCTTGTCTTCTGCACAAGAACGTAAATTCCATGAGACCAGGGAGATTGTCTGCTTGTTTAATGCGGTATTCTGGCACAGAGCAGGTGTTCAATATTTGTTAAATGTTTGACTGCAGGAGACTCAAAGATAAAAAGAGATGGTGTCCATCTAGAAGATACTGAAGGGCAAATGCACTTATAAGATGATGGAGGTGTGGCAGAGTACAACAAAGCCTTGCCTAGTGTTATTTTTAATCATGGCCAATCCTAACCTTGATAATTGTTCTTTATTATTTTATGTGTCTCTTTTTACTTCTCCAACCTAATCTGACGACAACTGTGAAGTTGGTAAGGGTGTGTCTTAGTCCATTCAGGCTGCTATAGCAAATATACTATAAACTGGTGGCTTATAAACAATAAACATGTATTTCTCATAGTTCTAGAGGCTGGAAAGTCCAAGATCATGGTGCCGGCAGATTCAATGTCTGGTGATATTGCTTCCTCATAGACAGCTGGGTTTTTTTTTTTTTTGCTATAACGTCGCATGGTGGAAGGGGTGAGGGAGCTCTCTAGGGTCTCTTTTAAAAGGGCACTAATCCCATTCATGAGGGCTCCACCCCCATGATCTAATCACATCCAAAAATGGATGAGCCTAGAGATTATCATGCTAAGTGAAGTAAGCCAGACAGAGAAAGACAAATATCATACGATACTCCTTATATGTGGAATAAAAAAAAAAAGAGATACAAATGAACTTATATACAAAACAGAAAGAGACCCACAGACATAGAAAACAAACTTATGGTTACCAAAGGGAAAGGAGAAGGAGGGGTAAATCAGGAGTTTGGGATTAACATATACACACTACTATATATAAAATAGATAATGAACAAGGACCTACTGTATAGCACAGGGAGCTATACTCAATATTTTGTAATAACCTACAAGGGAAAAGAATCTGAAGAAGAACATATATATATCTGTATATATATCTGAATCATTTTGTTGTACACCTGAAACTAACACAACATTGTAAATCAACTATACTTCAATAAAAAATTTTTTTAATAAAAAAATAAATGAAAAGGGCACTAATCCCATTCATGAGGGCTCTACCCCCATGATCTAATCACATCTCAAAGGCCCACCTCCTAATACCATCACATTGGGGGTTAGGTTTCAGCATATGAATTTAGGGGGGACACAAACATTAAGGCCTAACAAGGTGGGACAATTTCTTGGGTCTTTGTCTATAATCTCCTTTGGTGCTTAGCTTACTGGAGATATAGTAGAGACTTAGGAAATACTTGGTTGAATCATTTATTCAGTAAAATGGCTGAATGTCAAACTTAAAAAAAATTTAATAGCATGGTGGTGGTTGTTCATTGTCAAGGCAAGCACCACCCAATTCTCCTTTAGTGCAATATGGCTGGCAGCTCCCCTCCTCTGCTCCCATCTGTTCAATTCATGTGAATACCCAGAAACTCCCAAACACAAACCTGGGGGAGAGGAAAAAGCACAGGTCCAGGAGTCAAGATAGCTGCATCTGGCCCTGTTTCTGCCACTGACTTGCTGTGTAACTTTAGGCAAGTCCCTTGCCCTCTCTGGGTCTCAATCTCCTGATCTGTGTATATTGAAAGGGTTGGACCAGATGACATCTCTGGTCCTTTCCAGTTCTACAACCTATTTCACTTTCCTAAATTGAGGTGAGTTTTCTCTGGGGGTTTGGGGGGAATTCTGAGACTCCACCGGAGATAATGGGACATGTCTTCAGGGTGGGAGGCCCTGACCCAAGGAGCTGACCTCCTCAGAGTCACACTGCCCCCACCCATGGGAACCAGCATTACCAGAAGAGTGCCTTGCCCTGTGGCCACCAAGTGGCACATTCACTAAGCACCAGAAGGAAAAAGTCTGCTCCAGGAGGCATCCAGGATTCAGGTACAAACACACCTCACTCCCCATCTCCTATAGCAACTTCCAGCACAGCCATACTGGCCCAGCCTCCAAGGTGAGGCCTCAGTACCTTTGCTCCTGCCTTTTTCCCTGCCAGGACTGCCGGCCTCCCTCCTGGCTGTTTAATCATTCACATATGTTCAGCATATGTTATGATTCAATGAGGGCTTTCTTCCAAGTATTCCCGTTTACTCTTTGTGACCTCCCACGCAGTGGGTTGCTGTCCTCAATCTGTGGGGCAGAAACTGAGGTTCGACTGAGGCCATATAGCTTGTGGGTTAGGCTGGGTTCAAATCCAGGTCTTTGGATCCTGACTCCTCCTTGATTCGGTGAGTGTCTCTGTGCCTCAGTTTACTCATCTGGAAAATGGGGATAAGAATAGTATCTGCCTCATAGGGTGCTTATAAGGATTCAAGTGAGTTAATATATGTAAAGGGCTTCAAACAGTGCCTGGCACACGGCAGGGGTGCTGCTGCTGCTGATAAATATTTGATTCCAGAGCTCATGCTCCTTCCACCACGGCATGTGGTCTCTGGCAAGAGGTTAGCGTCCCCAGCTTCTAAGCCTGAGCTCACGTCCTACCTCGAAACTCTCCCATCGGAGCATCTCCCATGCACCAGGCCCTGCGTTTGGTACCTTCACACATATGTGGCATGAATTCCTTTCATTGTAGAATTAAAATTGTAGAACATCATCTGCAGAAAATGTAATTTAATAATTTAAAATTTAATTTTAATTCACTGCTTTTATTTACTACATTTTAATCAAAATTTAGTAAAAAAGTATAATCTAATCACTAACATTTAAGTTTAATGTGACTACCGAATTTTAATTTAACTTTCATCAATAATTTAATTTTTTTTTTTTGGCTGCGTTGAGTCTTCGTTGTTGCACGTGGACTTTTCTCTAGTTGTAGCAAGCGGGGGCTACTCTTGGTTGCGGCACACAGGCTTCTCATTGCGGTGGCTTCTCTTGTTGCGGAGCACAGTCTCTAGGTGAGTGGGCTTCAGTAGTTGTGGCGCGCGGGCTCAGTAGTTGTGGCTCGCGGGCTCTAGAGCGCAGGCTCAGTAGTTGTGGCGCACAGGCTTAGTTGCTCCGCAGCATGTGGGATCCTCCCGGACCAGGGCTCAAACCCGTGTCCCCTGCATTGAATTTCAGTCTTTAAGATTTCACTAGTTTTTCCACTAATGTCCTTTTTCTGTTCCAGAATCATCCAATCCAAGTTGGTTTTTTGTTTGTTTTTATTTGTTTATTACAAACATTGCTGCTTATGACTATTCTTGTGCACATCTCCTAGTGCATATGAGCAAGTTTCTCTACCGTCAATCCCTGGATTGCTGGGGCATGGGACACATCACATCTTTAATTTTATTCAATATCTTCAATTTGCACCCCACTGTGATTGTACCAAGTTTACCCATGACCAGTACTGTGAGTTCCCCTTGCTCTGCGTGATAGAAAAAATGTAAAAATTTGCCAAAACTGGTGGGCGTGACCTAATATCTGTGGTTTTAATTTGCATTAAAATCTTGCTATAATTAGGCCCCTTTTCCTATGTTTCCTCTTGTATGAAGTGCCTCTTCATATTTTTTATTTGTTTGTTTATTGGGCTGTTGCATTGACTTGTAGTCTTCTAAAATAATTTCTGAATGCTACTTCTTTGTGTTATGTGTTGCAAGGATATTGTCTCTGTCCATAAAGTGATCAATGTTTGTCAAAGGACAGGAAAATGTCACTTTCCTTCAGGAGCTTAAGTCCTGTTCTTTAAACTCTCACCTACCCATTGGCCAGGGTCCTCATTTCTTCCACCAGGAGAACACACTGCTGAAACTCAGTATTTTTTAGTGTTTGCTATATAAATCAAGAATCCCTCTTAAAACGAAGGCAGGTTTTTAATCCCTGTCTTTGCATAACCTACAAGGCCCTACATAATCTGCCCCTAGTTTACGCTTTCCTTTACTCATGTCATTCTAACCACACTGGTCACTGCTGTTCAAATGGACCCCACATCTTCCTGCCTCAGGGCCTTTGCACTTGCTACTCCCCCAGATATTTTTATAGCTCCCTTCCTCATGGCCTTCCAGTCTCTGCTCAGAGTAACTTTGCCAGAGAGGCTTTTACTGACCTATATAAAATAGCATCCTCTGACACTCTCTACCTTCTTTCCTTACATTTTTCAAAAAGGATAACCACATTGCATTCTAAATGTATTTGCCTGTCCCCCACTAAAGGTATGCTCGCTGTTCAGTACCAAAGCCGTTAGCTACACTGGGCTATGGAGCCCTTGAAATGTGGCTGGTCTGAACTGAGATGTCCTGTAAATGTAAAATATACACCAGATTTTAAAGTCTCCCCCAAAGTAAATTATCTTATTAAAAAATTTTGTATTGGTTACCTGTTGAAATAACATTTAGGGTTAAATTGTATTATTAAAGTTAATTTCACCTTTTTTTTTTTAACCTTTAAATAAATCTGGCTACTAGGAAATGTAAAATTATGTGACTGGCACTTGGGGCTTGTATTATATTTCTACCAGACAGTGTTTCTCTAGAACATAAACCAGAGCAGGGGTGTTTGACTCATATACTGTGGTATTTCAGAACAGAATGGAAACTCAATAAACAATATTTGTTGAATGAAGGAATCCAAAAGTGGAATGCCAGTCCTTTTCCTCTCCTCTCTGCTCTACCAACCCCAGGGATCAATTTTTTAAAACATCAAAACTTTATTGGGATATAATTTACATGAAAGTCACCCATTTTAAGCGTAAAATACAAGGATTTTTAGTAAAGTCACCACGTTGTGCAGCCATTGCTACAACTCACTTTCAGAATATTTCCATCACCCCAATCAGATCCCCTCGAGTTTGTTTACTAGTCGATACCCATTCCCGCCCCCAGACAACCACGAATCTGCTGTCTCCATAGGTTTTCAGTGCGCAATTTCTAAGGAATGAATTCCCCGTCTAAGTCGTTCCACGGTTCAGACTTCTTGGCCGATCAGCACGCCTCCACCTCCCACCCCGGGCCATTGCTCCTCCCGGTTTCCTTCTGTCCGTCAGCACAGCTCAGGACATAGCCCGATCCACAGATGGTTCAGGGTTTGCTTAAAGAAAGGCGGAGCAGATCGCGTCCCGCTTTGTCCTTCTGCAGCCCCACATCTTCCCAACCCACTGCCAGGCAGGTCTCGGTGGCCCCTCGGGAGCACGGGGGACTGCCTCGCTGGGCCCCACGACGCTGCGAGGGCGGCCCCTGCTCTCACCGCCCCCCCTCCATCGCAGGAGGCTGCAGCTCAGCGTGGCCCGCGCGGAGCCGGAGTTCCCCATGCTGCGTCCGAACGACGCTCTCCAGGAACAATGGCCGGAGCTGCCCGACTCTTGGCCTCGGTGTGTGGGTCGTGGGGGGCCGGCCCCTCCCCCCCACAGCTCCTTTCCCGCTGCGCCTTCACACTCTCCCGCCTTCAACCGCCCTCCTCCCAAAATGGCGACCAACCGCCTCCTTTCCCGCCCGCCACTGGTCACCTGACCACGCCAAGCCACGCCCCTCGCGTGGTCCCCGCCCCTCAGCGGCGGCCGAATAGCCTCAGAGAATGCGCGGCCGGGCGGCATGCGCCGGGAGCCCGGGCGGCGCGAGGCGCGCGCGCGAGGACTCTCTGGGCGGTGCGAGCGACCCGTGGCCACGCCCGCGCGCCCGCGCTGCGGGTGAGCGGGGCGCCCCGGGAGCGGGCCCGGCTGCGCGTGCGCGCCTGGCCGGCCGGCGGGCGGCACCGGGGAGGCGGGGGCCGCTGGGAGGCCCGCAAGGCGCGAGGCCTGGCGTGCGAGCCCCCGGGGTCGGGTAAAACCCGGTTGCTGATGCCCCTGCCCCCCTCCCCTTCCTCCCTATCCCCCCCTTTCCCGCCCCTTCCTCATTCTTCAACCCCTCCCCCCTTTTAAAATCTAATTAGTTTATATTTCTTCTTTAGGGGGGGCCCAATCTCCCTTTCGAGGGGCGCAGCAGGCGCGGCGGGTGCCCCTCGCACCGCGTCACGCACGCACCTTCTGCATCCCCACAGCCCCTTCCCCCTTGGAGAAGACTCTCCTCAGAGGCCCCTGGCCCACTTTTCTTTCCTACCCCGCTCTCCCCGGGCCCCAACTGCCCCCTCGCAGTTCCCCAGCTCGCGCCGCGGGCCCTACCCGACCTCCGCACTTTCTGCATCTCGGCCTTGCATTCGCCCTCCGCTTTCTAGGCCCCTGGTGCTAAAATCTCCTTTCCTCCTGAAGAACCCCCCCCCCCCTTTAGGGGACCCAGATTTGTTTCCTTTTAGGATCTAACAGCAAAACCAAAAAGCCCTCCCAGACTCCTTGATTACGCCCCTCCCCCTCCTTTTAGGAGCTTCCTCTAGCAAAAAAATTATTTTTTCTTTCCCAGATTTCTCCTCCATTGAGGATCACTTTCCAGCAAAAATTCTTTCTTCCCACCAAGAGTCCCCCTGTTTGGAAAATCTTTCCACTGATAACAAACCAACTCAGTCCTTCTGTTTTCTCTCTCGTCTAATATTTATTTTTCCAACCCTCTTCCCCAGCTCTCCATCGAAAACCCCTTTTCATCACCAGTTCCATCCCAATTAGGCTTCTCCCAGCAAAGCTCTCCAGGTTCCTTCCCAAGGGAGGAAAAATAAGGAAAGAAAGAAAAAAATAACTCCTTTAACAACAAAATCCCTTTTCCTACCTAGATCTCCCCAGTTCAGTATTGCTTTCTTCTTTCTTCCAAAAATTGCCAGTCTCCCGCAATTTCACACCTGTGCCCTTGCTTCTTTGGGGACCCAAGTTCTGACTGCCCCTGCCTTTCCACCACCTGCTTTCAGGGCAAAAGAAGTTGGATGAGTGTCCCGAATTTATTATCCAGAATTCCAGGAGGAAATATCTAATGGTCTGTCACCTGAACCCCCTTCCCTGCGGGACCTAAACTGGGCCCTCCTGTTCCCTCGAGATTCTTTCACTCACTCGCACTTCTCCTGGTGAGTTTCCTCCCTTTGCACTTGTCCGAGGACATCCACTTTGTCAGATGGATTCCTTTCTTTCTCAGAAGGGTTTCCCGTCAATCCAAGGGTCTCTGTACCAATGGTGAAACCATTAGAAGTTGCTGCTTTGGGAGGTCAGATGAGGAAAAGGGTTATTTATTGTACACGTTGACTGCTCTGTAGGAATGCAGACATTTATTAGATTGGTGTATGTTTTATCATTTATTGCAAAGAAACCCTTTTTTTTTTTCTCTAGCTCAGCAACTTAGATACCTACAGGGGATGGGCAGGTAAAGGCCCAGACTGTGGCGAACCTAAGATTGTGTTCCCCATCTAAGTGATGCCAGCCAGTGGAAATGGCCAAGTGGAAATGTCAGGGCAGTGTTGCCAGAACTTTTACTTTCTTTTCTTTTTTTTTTTTTTTTTCCCAGAAGAAACCAGAACACTGTCTTTATGTGAAGCTTTTTGATCTTTAAATGTTGACAACCAATTTAATAAGTATTTAAAGACCTTTATTTAAATATAAGTATTTAAATATTTATTTAAATTATTTAAATTATTAAATTTTTAAATATTTAATTAAATATTTAAATTAAATATTTGATTTTTAAATTATTAAATATTAAATTATTAAATTAAATTATTTAAATTATTAAAAGTATTTAAATATAAGTATTTAAAGACCTTATTAAAGACCACACCAAGGTGTGGGACCTTGCAAAACATGTTACTGGCCATCAGTTTGGAATTTTGGGTTTAGGTTAGACACATACACACACCTATTTGGGCCCATGCGTGCATGCTGGACTTTTTCTCTTCAGAGCAGCAGTTCTCAGACTTTTTTATCTTAGGACCCCTTTACGCTTAAAAATTATTGAAGACCTCAGGGTATTTTTGTGCATGTGAACTGTATCTGCTGATATTTGCTGTATTAAAAGTTTAAACAAATTTTTTAAAATTAATTCATTTAAAAATAACAATAGTAAACCCATTATATATTAACAATTTACATTTTTATTAAAAAACTATATTTCAGAAGATAAATTTAGCGAGAATAGTGGCATCGTTTTACTTTTTTTGGGGGGGCTGCATTGGGTCTTTGTTGCTGCACGGGGGCTTTCTGTAGTTACGGCGAGCGGGGGCTACTCTTCATTGCAGTGAACAGGCTTCTCATTGTGGTGGCTTCTCTTGTTGCAGAGCACGGGCTCTAGGCGCATGGGCTTCTGTAGTTGTGGCGCACGGGCTTAGTTGCTCTGCGGCATGTGGGATCTTCCCAGACCAGGGCTCGAACCCGTGTCCCCTGCATTGGCAGGCGGATTCTTAACCACTGTGCCACCAGGGAAGTCCCCGTTTTACATTTTTAGAGTCATCTGGAGTCTTATATCTGCTTCTGCATTCAGCCTTTTGAGATAAGTCCTGTAGCCCCTGGAAAGTTTCACTGAATAGGAAGGGCAGATAACATCTAAATATTGTTATGAAAATAGTTTTGACCTCACAGACTCCCTGAAAGACTCTCGAGGACCCCAGGGGTCCTCTCATTGTCCTCATTATGAAAATGTCTATTCTAGATTTTAACGATTATCTGCATTTTCTGGTAGGAAGAGCTTGTGGAGTGAGAAACTTTGATGTCTCTTTTCCTCGTTTAGTTAATTCTGTGTAAGAAGTCTCTCTGGCAAGTGCAATCATAGCCTTCTGATTCCTCTATGTCATTCTGTTTTCCAGCATAATCTTTACACCTGCTTTTTAAATGAGCGATCAGAGGAAATGAGTTAAACTTATGGTTAAAATTATATATTGGTTACATGGCTAGAGGAGGAGTTTTCCTTGGTTGTTCAACTGAAGAATGTAAGTGCAGAGTATAGGGCAGGAATCCCAGCGTCAAGCGTGGAATCACTGCACAGTGAGTGGTTAAGGGTGAGGGCTTTGAAGTCACACTTCCCAGGGTTGAATGCTAACCTTGATTTGGGACAAGTTACTTAACTTCTGTGGACTTGATTCACCTCATCCATAAAATAGGGTTAATAATATAGTTTATGCCTCAAAGGGATGTTGTGGGAATTAAATGAAGTGATATATAAGTGATTGCAGTAATGCTTGGAACATGATAAAGCTTTGGTAAATGTTTGCTGCTATTCTTAGTATTATGATGGTGGTTATTATGGGGGCCAGGCCGGAAGGTAAGTGGGGACTGTGGGACCTGGAGGCCATTGCCCCATCCAGAGATGGCCGTTGTCCCTCACTCTATCCTATTATTACCTATCCAGGAATATCAAATCTAATCATTTTCAAGAGAAGCCAGAAATTCATATCTCTAGGTGTAATCTCCCCATTAAAAAAAATGTTGATGACTGATCCAATTTTTATTTATTTTTTGGGTATTCAGGCAATCTGATCCCATTTTTTTTTCTTTTCTTTTTTTTTTGATCCAATTTTTAAAAACACTGTGTAGGCTAAACAAAACAAGCCTGTAGTTTACAACGTTTGGAGTGGGAAAATAAGGAAAGAATTGGCGTCGGCGGGGTAAAAGCTGCAAGTCTCTCCTACCTCCCAGCTCCCAACAACCTGATGTTACTGAGACATGATCACTGTCTCCCTGGTAACACTGATGCAGAGAGAGGAAGAGAAGGTGGCTCTTGGTGGGGAGGGGGAGGTGGCAAAGCTGACACACCAACAGGTTAGGGCTTCTCAAAGAGGAAGAGAGGTGGCCCAATGGAATCCTGTCACTCATAAGGAAAGGGATGCTGAGAGCCTTCTTTGATCAGAGTTCTGTGACCAGCAAGATGCTCTAAGAAGTATAGACACATAAGGCAGAGTCAGAGTCATCCTAGAGCTTATAGTCCGGGGGAAAATAGAAAAACCTGAAAGATAATTAAATTTTGAAGCCATTCAGGATGAGTGTTACGTGGATTGTCAGACAAGTGCTTATCAGAGTTCAGAGGAGGGAGAAATAATCTCAGACTTAGTTATGTTGGGAGTATTCTCTGCAGTAGAGGGGGCGTTTCGGTCTGATTTGGAAGCGTTTCATTTGGTAAAGCCGAGTAAAGAGAAGGTGGTCAAGGGAAACGGCACAAATCAGCGTCATAAATTCAGATGTCTCGAGGGGCTGGGCAGGGCATATAGATGAGTGGGATGGGCAGGTGTGAGAGGTTAGGGAGTGGTGAGGACTGTGGCAAACTGGAGAGTGCATGCTGTGTCTAAAGGCAGCTGTGGCTTCTCAGCTCCAGCCAGTTGTTGGTTTGTGGACTCAGTGTTGACAGAGCATCAGATATTTTCCCCCAGGTTTTTAAATAGAAGTTGGACAACCTTATTTTCGATGCAGTGTCCCAGGTGGTAGCCACAAGCCACTTGTAGCTAACTTAATTAAAACTAAATAAAATAAAGAACTTAGTCTGTCAGTTGCACCAGCTGCAATTCTAGCTGCTCATTAGCTGCATGTGCTGAGTGGCTATCATTGGACAATGCAGATTTAGAACATTTCCAGCAGCACAGAAAGTTCTTTTGGACAGTGATACTCTGTCCAAAAAAACTCTGACAGATTTTTCAACTTGATAACTAATTGAAAAATATTGACATTTACTGCAGGCTGAGTAAAACATTTTTATAGAACAGGTAGATATTGAAATTGTTCTCTCCCTTCCCTCCAAACAAGGCCTCAGTAAATATTATTTACCTAATTGTGGATTTATGGCTGCGGTCTAGAATCATATGGTGGGTTACTTTCCCAAGAGGTTGTAGCATTTCACAGGAGAATCTGTTTCTCCTCCTACCCCACCAGTAGTGGAATGATAGGCCTTTTTTAAAAGAAAAAAATTAAAATTGCTTTGGATCCCCAGTGTTGACTTAAATTGTTTTTTAAAGTATTAAACAAGGCCTAAATGATGATAAAGTGAGGCACAAGTTCCTAAAGCTTACAGCTCTCGTGCCACCATAAAGCCAAAGTCAATTTGCAAATCAAATAGAAACAAAGTAACCAAACTAATGTAACTCAAATTACAAGCATTAATTTAATGAGTGGGATGCTATTTTGTTGGAATTTAACTGCTTCCTTGAAACAAATACTTTGCAGACTGCCACACCAGGCCCTTTTGAGTTTAGCAGGCCCTGTGGTATCTCAGATCTCCCGTCCCTTTTTTCAGTTTGAACTGCAGCAAAACCTCCACTTGTACCATGATGTCCGCTGGCTTTAGTTGAGCCCAAGAGCATTATCATGAGCTAAATCCACCTCTGTCCTCTTCTCATTAGCCTGCAGCAATTAAAGCAGTCCTAGTCAGCGTTAGTGGCATTAGTGCAATTATAAACATACCGAGGGCATTGAAACCAAATGATAGTATTACTGGGTTATAAAGTGGTAATCCAATAATCCAGATATACAGATTTTCTTGTTTTAGATTGTTCTCAAAACAAAGGCACAACATTACAAAATTCTTGGAAACAGTAGTTGGACGCTTGGGAATGTCTCCAGGGGACCAGAAACCCTGCCCTACAGGGACTGGCGGGGAGCTCTGTGCATAGAAGGTGCTAAAACTTGTCGAATTGAATTTATCTGTTGACAGAACAAGAGCAAGTTCAATATTGGTTGAGCGGGGGGCGGGGGGGGGGTTTGCTTTACTATCTGGAAAAGGATGTAAATATCAAAGCCCAGCCTTTGGACTTTTGGCGTGCCTGCCTGAGGTTGTAACCGGACCAGTTTGTTCTCTGGACTGTAGGAATATGCTGGAAGGAAGGCGATTCGGCATTGGGGAAATCCCGAGACATAATCCTGTCTCCCACCCCGCCCCCATCGGCACCTTTTGTGTTTTCTAGTATAATTGGTGCAGTGCAGTCTACAGATTAATTTACAGGGAATCAGTATTGTGCAGCGGGTGAGAACACAAGCTCTAAAGTCAAAATACCTGGGTTTAAGATCTGGTTCAACTACCTGTTAAGTGTGTGACTGTGGACAAATGACTTACCCTCTCAGAGTCCCTTTTCTTCTCTGCAAAGTGGGAGTAATGATAGAACCGACCTCGGGGTCGTTGTGAGGGGTGAGTGAATTAAGGCACGAAGAGCACTTGGTGTGATACCTGACAAGGAGAAAATGCTTACAGTTTTACTTTATGAGATGTTGCTTTATGTTACTTTTAAATAATGCTTTATGTTTTATATTATTTGCTTGTTTTTATAGTTGGGAGGTGAAGGAGATGGGTTCTTTTCCCCTTGGAGTGCTGGGAACACTTTATAGCAGCACTGTAGAAGAAACTTTGGAATTGGCAGAGAAATTCACTTTGCCTTAAAATATAAACTTCTGTCGTCCACATTCCCGTGTCTGCAATTTAGAATCCCCAGAAGCTCTGAGCATGCTGAGGTGGCTCAGACCTCTTTGTGGCCACACCTGAACTCACATACTGCTCTCTACTGTCTTTATTTATTCTGTTTACTCTGAGTTGTCAGGGTTTCGAGGCAGAAAGAATGATTAGGTCACCAGGTGCTGCCTTGGACCCACTGGGGGTTACTTACAGTGTGGCGTATGCATTGATTTACCTTTCTGAATCCCTCAGATTCTGAATTCTGAAACTCACTTGGGTCCCGGAGTTCTGGTACAGGATTTCAGACCTGCACTGAACTTTAATTTGAGCGCCCTCAGTAGGCTACTTACACAGACACACGGGTGGACACATAATGTGACACTCAGACGTTGCACTTGCAGCTGTTCTATTACATTGCAACATGAAAGGTTTAAAAACAATCGAAACCTATGGCCTAGGAAACTAGCCCAAACTCCAGTTATTCTAGGATCCACTCGATTTATCAGTGAGTCGTCAAGCGTTTATTAAATGTCTAGCTATGGACAGAATTACGCGTGATAGCCCCGAATGGAAACAACCCAAATACTCATCAACAGATGAATGGATGAAGAAAATGTGTTCTATCCACACAGTGGAATAGTGTTCATCCATAAAAGGGAATAAAGTGATGATATGTGCCCCAAGGGGGGGCTCAAACTCGAAAATGCTATGCTTAGTGAAAGCAGCCAGACAGAAAAGGCTGCATATTGTTTGATGCCATTTATATGAAATGGATGGCCCTCTCCATACTTTGCATACGTCATAATTTTTTGTTGAAAAACTGGACATTTTGAATATTATAATATGGTGGCTCTGGGAATCAGATTCTCCCCCGCACCTCCACCCCAGGCTTTGCTGTTGTCCACTGTGGGCTGTAATTGTTTGTTCATTTAGTGACTTCTCTAGGCTATTTTTATAAAGACTGTATTTTTTGTTATGCGTGGTCAGTGAAGACTCTCTTCTGAGATTTGACCGAGATTTCCTTAAGTGTCCAAAGAGACATTTGACAGAGATTTCCTTAAAAGTCCAAAGCAAAACAAACAAACAAACCCCACATCAAACAACTCACAGTCTCTGCCGTTGAGATCTGGGTGAGTGTTGGGACAGGCCTTCAGCATTCAGCAGGCAGCTTACAGCTTACGTTGGGTCTTCACTGCTGTGCGCAGGCTTTCTCTAGTTGCGGCGAGCGGGGGTTACTCTTCGTTGCAGTGCGCAGGCTTCTCATTGCGGTGGCTTCTCTTGTTGCGGAGCGTGGGCTCTAGGCACGTGGGCTTCAGTAGTTGTGGCATGCGGGCTCAGTAGTTGTGGCGCACGGGCTTAGTTGCTCCGCAACATGTGAGATCTTCCCGGACCAGGGATCGAACCCGTGTCCCCTGCATTGGCAGGCGGACTCCTAACCACTGCGCCACCAGGTAAGTCCAATAGCTCTTTGCTTCTTATTGCTGGATAATATCCCATTGTATGATGTACCGCAGTTTGTTTATCCATTCTTCTGTTGAGAGACATCTTGGTTGCTTCCAGTTTTTGGCAGTTATGAATAAAGCTGCTATAAACATTTGTGTGGACATAAGTTTTCAGCTCATTGGGGTGGATACCTAGAAGTGCGATGGCTGGATGGTATGGTAAGGCCCTGTTTATGTTTAGCTTTGTAAGAAACTGCCAGTGTGGAACCCTTTCAGAGCCCTTGTTCCCCAAAGCATCTCACTCTCCAGCTTTCCTCCCTGGCTTTCAGTGCTGTCCGTTGTCAGCCTCAATTAATATCCTTTGCCCCAGGCTGCAGTGACTGGTTGACTGCCTTGAATGTTTTTGACAAATGCCCTCCCCATGGCCACTCTCTGCTCTGAGCAAGTTCTGAGTTACACACAACTCAGAAGGCAACTCACAAAGGCAACACCTTTTCATTAGACCTTCAGGAGCTATTTGACAGGTCAGGACAGACAGCCTCAGTTCTCTGAGAACAAGGTCCTGTCTGCTCCCTCCCACACCAGGAACCCACAAGAGAAGGTGGGTGCTGTCTTCAGAATCACTGCTGAGCTGGAGAGTGGGGAAGCGGGTGGGGGGGCGTTCATTCACCTTTCTCTTGATAAGTGTTTACTTGGTTGCTGTAAACCTTGACTATTTTCCACAGTTCAGACAAGGTAGATTTTTTTTCACTGTTTCTATGCTGGCGTGGGTGGGAAGTTTTTAAATTATTAATTCAATCTTTTTACCCTTATAGGTCTTTTCAGATAGTCTGTTTCCTCTTGAGTCAGTTTTGGTAATTTATATCTTTCTAGAAATCTGTCCGTTGTTCTCTGAGTTGCCTAATTTGTTGGCATGCAGTTGTTTATAGTATTCCTTTACAATCCTTTTAATTTTGTAAGATCATGAGTGATGTCCCTTCTTTAATTTCTGATTTTAATATTTTGAATCTTTTCTCTCTCTCTTTTTCTTTTTAGGATAAATTCTACTAGTTTACATGTTACATAGTTTATTCCTTTTCTCTTGCGGTTACGCTTAGATTCTTTTAGTGTGAATACTTAAAGTATGAAGTTAATCTTCGTCTTTCTTTTTTTTTTTTACTAAATGATTCGAAACCTGTGGTAGTCTTTGAGCCAAAGTCTACAAGGTACAGTCTTATGCCTTGTCTGGAAAAGTCTGTGTAGACTCTTGAATGCTGGTTTTCCTGTGCGTTGAGTTCTGTGCTGACTCCTGCCTTTCCTCAGTCTGCAGGTGGGGGTAGTCCTTGTCTTCTAGCCTCGTGTCTGTTGAGAAGTTGTAAATGACCTGCCTCGTCTTCCTGGTAGTTCTTAGGGTTTTCTCTTGGTCTTTAGGGTTCTGCAGTTCTGCTTGTGTGTCGACGAGTGAATTCATTTTTATTTGTCCTGCTCTGGCCTTGCAGTGCTTGGTCATGATTAACCATATACCTTCAAGAATCATATCTTTAAGTCTGGAGTCCCGTGTTTCCGCAGTTCTGGAAATCCCTCCACCATTCTCTCTAAGATACCATGTCTCCTCCATCCTCTCCTCTTCCCTTTCAGGACCCCTTTTAGGCATATGTTGGACTTCTGCATTTGCTTCTTCATTTGTATTTTCCATTTGTTTCTCTCTCTGCACTGAATTCTGGGGGGGGGGGGGAATTATCTTCAGATTGCTCTGCCCGTTCATTATTTGTCTCTTCAGCACTGTTTAATCTGCTGTTTAACCCTCCCAGTGAGCTTTAAATTTAAAAGTCTTTCATTTCTAGAAGTTTCATTTGTTTCTTTTAAAAAATGTCCTTGCCCCTTGTGTCCTCTTCTTTTCTTGGCTAGGTTCTGCTGTCTCTTGTCCTATTTTTAACTAGTTCTTGTGATGCTTTTCAAGGCTTGTGTGCAGTGTTTTTCTTTCATTTATTTAGTTTTCCTGTGGATGGCTTGGCTCTTCCAGGGTCCCAGGTCTCCCTTTCCTGTGAACTCAAGTCCCTGTTTCCTTTTCCATGTGTCTGTTACAACCTCAGGTCCCAGCCTCCAGGGCAGTGCTCTTTAAGAGAAATATAGTATGAGCCATGTATATAATCTAAAATTTGCAAATAGCCACATTAAAAAATAAAGAGGTAGATGAAATTAATTTTAATAACATATTACATTTAAGCCAGTAGATCCAAAATATTATCATTTCAACATGTAATCAATATGAAAATGAATTATTTTTGGTACTAAGTCTTCCAAATCCAGTGTATTTGACACTCACAGCAGGTCTCAGTTCGGGGCCACATTTCAAGTGTGTCATCACCACATGTGACTGGTGGCCGCCATATTGGATGACAGTTCCAGGCCCTGTGTTGGAGTCTGACTTTCCCCTTGGGCCAACTTGTGCTCGCACGTGTGGCTTTGAGTTTCCTCATTGTTGCTGGCACTTGGGGTCTTACCTGTCTCTTGAGCTTGACTCTGTATTAAACATGGTCTTTTCTCATATCTCTAGGTGTTTAGAGTTGGAGAAAGAGGTCAGTTTAGTCCACCATGTTGCCAAAATCCTTTCATTTATTCCTTACAACAATCTTTTTTTTTCTTCTTTTTTTAAAAAAATTTTTATTGGAGTATAGTTGATTTACAATGTTGTGTTAGTTTCAGGTGTACAGCAAACTGAATCAGTTATACATATACATATATCAACTCTTTTTTGAGATTCTTTTCCCATATAGGCCATTACAGAGTACTGAGTAGAGTTCCCTGTACTATACAGTAGGTTCTTATTAGTTATCTATTTTATATATAGTAGTGTGTATGTCAATCCCAATCCCACAATTTATCCCTCCCCCCCACCATCCCCTGGTAACCATAAATTTGTTTTCTATATCCATGACTCTACTTCCATTTTATAAATAAGTTCATTTGTACCCCCCCTTTTTTTTAGATTCCACATATAAGTGATATCATATGATATTTGTCTTTCTGTGTCTGACTTACTTCACTCATTTTGACAATCTCTAGGTCCATCCATGTTGCTGCAAATAGCGTTATTTTGTTCTTTTTTATTGCTGAGTAATATTCCATTGTATATATGTACCACATCTTCTTTATCCATTCCTCTGTTGATGGACATTTAGGTTGCTTTTTCCTTACAACAATCTTATGATGGAGGTACTCTTACGCTCAATTTACAGATGAGGAAACTAGGGCTCATGGAGCTTAAGTGACTTGCCCAAGGTCATGTGGCTGTTAAGTGGCCGAGAACAAACCCCCATACAGGTCTGTTTGAATTCCAAGTCCACACTCTATCCACCATGCGTGTTGCCATCTCATAATTGTGATTCCTCCTCGTTCATTCTCAGGAATTAGACACCACCAAGAGCTCTCTCCTCCCTGACTCCTTACACAGCCTTGCTTGTCTAGAGAGTAGCTCTTGGCCGAGACCTGGTAGTGGAGAGCCATGGACCAGTGCAGCCTGGGGGACAAGGGCACCCTTCCATCCAAGATGCACCTCCCTTCGTTTCCCGAGAGCCAGGCGCTCAAGTGCAGCGACACCCTCAACCGGGATCTGGGGCCCAGCTCACGAGACCTGCTGTACGACGGCCTGAGCCACTTGGACCTGGACCCCAGCCTCCCGATGCCCGACGCGCCCAGCGAGATGCTGGAGGACAACTTGGATGCCCTGTCCCTGTATCCGGGGAAGGACGGTGACTCCGTGAAGCTGCCGGAGGAGCGCGCAGATCCAGAATCCCAGACTTCCTTACGAGGTAAGGCTGTCCACCCGGGTCCCCCGCCTGGCGGGCTGTTTCAGCGCTCCTGTGGCTGGTGAGGGGTTGAGTGTACCCGGAACGGTTAAGAACATTTTTCTCTTCCACGGGCGAATAGGGAACAGTCACTTTCTTCCTACTTGGAAATTGTTCCCAACTTCCTAGTCAAGGAAACTGAACACTGATCCTGGGGAATAACGTTGAGAAACTTGGATGTTTGGGGGTTTCCTAATCTTGTGTGTGTGGTGTGGGCAGACCTTTGAGTTGATGGGACACTTTCCCATCCATCACCACAGCTCAGAGGCTCCTTTCGCGTGTCCAGAATGACCCAGTATCCTGTCCACCTGCTCCTTGGTTGTCTAACCTTCCTAAGCCTCATTGTCGCCATCTGTAAAGTGGGGGACAGTAATACCCACTCTGCTTCCCCCCCAGAGTGACAGCAGTAAGAAGCAGAAGAAGAAATGAAAGTAAAAGCACTTTGCAGGCTGTGAAGCACTGGACAGATGGTAGTGATTTTTACCAATACTGTTAGAATACCTTCCGACAGCCCATTGATGCAGTTCTAAGTCTTTCTCTTCCGCAGCGGAGGAGCAAAGGGAGAACTAATGGAATAGTCAGAGACCTTGGTTAAATCACCTTTTGGTTTACCTTCAGACTTCCGCCATAGGATAAATTTGATTTTTGTTTTTAACCCACTTCATGGGTTCTTGGGTAAGTTGCTTAGGCGAGTTGACTAAGAGCTCTTTGATATTTATAATCACATCACACGCGTGGAAGGCCACATCCGGAACAGCCCCGCAGAACAAATGTCAATGTTAATTGGGATCAGCCGCTCACGAAATGTCCTGCATACTCGCTAGAATGAAAAACTACTGAGGCCCACCCTCCACACGATGTAGACAAGCCATTAGCCTTGTCCCCGTGTTGGAACCATGGCTAAATGTGAAATCCTAGAAACCAAGGACATCCTTGGTATTGCAGGTGCTGGGCCAGGCCTGGCTACAGTAATTAAGGTTCTCAACCTGGACCACAGAAATTACCTAGAAATGCTGCTATGGTGAGTACGTGTGCGTTTTGCTGGGCAGAGAAACTGATTTTCACCAGATTTTCATATGGGTCTGTGCCCCCCAGCGAATGTTACAAAACATTAATCTAGTTCAGTTTTTCCTAATTTGTTTTAAACTTGAGGATTTTTTTTTTTTTGGTTACCTTATTAAAAAAAATCCACTGAACGTTAAATTTTTTTTTAAATCGATTTCTTTTTTTTTTTTAATTTATTTATTTATGGTTGTGTTGGGTCTTCGTTTCTGTGCGAGGGCCTTCTTCTAGTTGTGGCAAGCGGGGGCCACTCCTCATCGTGGTGCGCGGGCCTCTCACTATCGCGGCCTCTCCTGCTGCGGAGCACAGGCTCCAGTCGTGCAGGCTCAGCAATTGTGGCTCACGGGCCTAGTCGCTCCGCGGCATGTGGGATCCTCCCAGACCAGGGCTCGAACCCTTGTCCCCCGCATTGGCAGGCAGACTCTCAACCACTGCACCACCAGGGAAGCCCCTGAACGTTAAATTTTAACTCTTTACACTTCTCTAACTTAAATTCAGATTCATACAAATGGATATGCTTATATGTTTTAATTAGAAAAGTAATACATATTTATATAGAAAACTTAGAAAGTAAAAGTAATAACAAGAAAAATCCCCACCATGGCTCCCACACGTGGATTTTTAAAAAACGTAGGTGAAGCCACTAGGATACACGTGGTTTTGCAGAGATGTATTAAGTGTCTAATTCATTTGACGTTTCTAAAACTTAGTGTGTCTGCTTTCTTATATGAAGGTAGACTATTCGATTGTCACTGTAATGGTTATCCCATTGTATTGTCAGACCCTATTCTTGCCTGATAGACTGTTACAGTGGATCTGTGAATAACTTTGACGTTGAGTTTTCTCGTGGATGAGTTCTTCGCACATATTCCTCCCTGTAGGCTTGCTGGTCGGAGAACACACACAGTTGTAGAGCTCGTGTACACACTTTCTGGGAAGAGCAAGTGGCTTCCCGGACCAGTGACTCAGTGTGCCTGTTTTTCAGTGTCCCTGCCAATTTTTTTGAAACCACATTTTGTTTTCTAGTTTAACAGTTGCTTTAATGAGCATTTTATTTATTTATTTTTAGAGAAAAACTTCTGTTTATTTAGGCTGCGTTGGGTCTTCGTTGCTGCACGCGGGCTTTCTCTATTTGTGGCGAGCGGGGCTACTCTTCATTGCGGTGCACGGGCTTCTCATTGCGGTGGCTTCTCTTGTTGCGGAGCACGGGCTCTGGGCACGTGGGCTTCAGTAGTTGCGGCACGCGGGCTCAGTAGTTGTGGCTCATGGGCTTAGTTGCTCCGCGGCACGTTGGGATCTTCCTGGACCAGGGCTCAAACCCGTGTCCCTTGCATTGGCAGGCGGATTCTTAATCACTGCGCCACCAGGGAAGTCCCTCCCTTTACCTTTTATTCATCAAATCTAGCTCTGCCCCTTGTAGCAAGACAGAAGCAATCTGCTCCCTCCTCCACATCCTGGCCCTTCAGCTACTTGAAGACATCTCCCTCTCCCACATGGACATTCCCAGCCCCTTCACCTGTTCCTCTGATGACGTGATTCATGGAAATACCTTTTATCATTTACCCAAGGAGTACAGAAACATGGAAAATTCAGATATACAGGAAGAGGAAAATTAAGTTGATCCATGATCCTACCAATCAATCCCATTCTGTTTGTTTTCTATTCAAATTTATTTTTCCCTTTTAAAGACTAGATCATTCTGTTTTTCAACAGTCTGCTTGTTAGTGGCACAGCACTTAGTGGTACAGCATGAACATCCTTTCACGTCATCAGATATTTTCCTGCAGTTTTATCTTAAATGCCTGCGCCATAGACCATTGAGACCAGAATGCAGTCACCCACCTGCCCTCGTGTCAGTTATTAGGTGGTTTCTCACATTTCACCAGGAAAAACAATGCTGCAGTTAACTCGCTTGCAGTTAACTGCAAGATCTCCGTTAATTTGTACAGATCTACGTTAATTTCCTTAATTAAAAAACCCAGAGTGGAATTGGCTGGGAGAAAGGACTTAAACTTTTTAAGATTTTGCATTGTGCATTTCTGGCTTGCACTTGCAAGTGTGCTGTTGATGTTACGGTCATGAAGCCCCACCCGTCGTGTCACTCTGTCCTGGAAGCGCTCAGACTGTTGCTGTCCCCTCCCTTACCCCCCAAGTGAGGCCTCAAGATTGGGTGCTGCCCTGGAGGGGTGGCCTGACCAGGGTCCCTTCTCCCCTTCACCTGGTGCTAAACCTGGCCTTCTCTGCGTGAAGCTGCTGAAGTTGGGGTAAGGGTTCTTGGCCAACTCCCTGAGTCCGCTGTGGTCCGAGGGTGCTAGAGTGCTTCCGCCCGGGCTCCGATGTCCCCGGATGTCATAACCTGTGCTTTCTCCCTCTGTCTAGACCTGGGGCTAGGCGTGCTCAAGGTGCCCAAAGAGGCTGACAAAGGAGGCAGGGCCACGTCCAGGAGCACAAGGAAAGGGAAGCGGCAGCACAACTCCCCTCAGACCCCACTCCTGGACTGCAGCCTGTGTGGGAAGGTGTTCAGCAGCGCCAGTTCTCTCAGCAAGCACTACCTGACGCACAGCCAGGAGAGGAGACACGTGTGCAAAACCTGCAGCAAGGCCTTTAAGCGCCAGGACCACCTGTATGTAGGAGTCTGGTCAGGACGTCTGTTCAGGGGGCTGCTGGGGGCTGGGCGTGTTCCTGGTTCTTTTGCATCCCCTCCCATCCACCTGCACCGCCCCCCACCGCCGGGTGTCCCAGGTGTGTGCGACCTGTGCTCCTCCCATGGCCAGTGTTTTGGGGGGCAGGGCTTACACTGCCCAGGACAGGCCGCCCTCCCCAGCCTCCAAATTCACTCCGGTGAGGAGAGCGCCGCTGCGATTTGCAGACAGGACCCTTGTGCTTTAAAAACACACTCCGGAGGCAATTTTGT